>NC_072492.1:48304928-48619094 GCF_027574615.1 Eptesicus fuscus
AAAAACATTACTGGAAACAAGCAAGCAGGTCTGACCCTTGGGGGACAGTAGGGGCCAACTTACGGATGTGGTTTCATTTCTATGTAATTCTTGGGAATGAAGCCATCTTTCCCATTGAGTTCTGCCTTGTACCAGTTCTGATCACATTCTTCATTCAAAACCTAAAAAGAAATAAGACAAGAAAAAAACAATCAATCATGTCCTTTTCACTCTTAAAAGGGTAGCCACTAAGACAATTAAGTTGCTGTTTAGGTTTGTTTGTAAAAGGTGTTATTTGAAGTATTATCAGGTACATGGATGCAAGAAAAACTTCTTGAAATTTCAAGCACTATGTCAACCCTGATAGCTAATAAGAAAAAGAAATTGTCCCTGGAAATGAGAGTTCAGACTCCCAAGCATCTAACATTAAACCTTCAGGAGAACAGCAGAAGGGGGGTGATGGGGAAAAGTACCAGATTAGTTTGGGAGTGAAGATTCTGGAAAACAGCAAACACTGATACTGCATTCTACTGAGTGAACACAGACTCGGAAATGGGCCCTGACTACTGAAGGTTTCCAGCTAGTGACTCAGGTAGATTTTCAGATCCCAAACGAGCGTTCGCTCCAGTCCTGCTCCCTGTGAGTTACACGGACAGGCTAGCCCAGTGGTCGGCAAACTCATTAGTCAACAGAGCCAAATATCAACAGTACAACGATTGAAATTTCTTTCGAGAGCCAAAATTTTTAAACTTAAACTATATAGTTTGTTATTAATTTAATCAGGGTACTCCTTCAATCGCACTGTACGTGCGCGCCCGCATGTGATATTTTGTGGAAGAGCCACACTCAAGGGGCTGAAGAGCCGCATGTGGCTCGCGAGCCGCGGTTTGCCGACCACTGGGCTAGACCATGATTCTGTAATCTGTAGAGTAGTGTAAGTTACAGGACAGATCTAGGTAGAGATCTAGGTATAGAATCAAGGCCATCCTTTGAATTCTAGATTTCTAACAAACAGCGAAAGGCAAAAGGCATTTTTTAAAAGTTGGTAACTTAAAGGAGAAAATAGAAATGTGAGCCAAACTCCAAAATGGTGAACCCAGGGAAATGCTGATGGACTAGTAAGTGGTAGTCAATGCACACTATCCAGCGAAGTTCTAAAAGGAAGCTGGTAAAATTCTTTACAAATGGTTTATTCAAGGTGCTGAACAATGCTGTACTCATTGCCAAATTAGAACCTAGATTGCTTCAGAGAGTATGATGTGTATGTGTTGGCATTTCAGAGTGAGACAGGACTTTAGATAAGACTGAAAGCTAACCAGCAAATAGCCCAGCATTAAATGAGCCTCCCAGACCATTCTCTCAGAACGGGAAGTTATGCCCTAAGGAGTTTTACAACACTGATGCTGGTTGACCTTTGGCCCTGCCTGTAGGCGACTGAGTTGAAGTGTGCAAGATAAAGTGGCAAATTCTGCCAGTGTGAATTTGAGAGTTCAGAAAAAAAATCAGCTACTGGTAAACCCATCAGCTTCCGTGGTGAAAATGTGTTTCTTTTTATCATTGCTTTTCCCTCAAAAAAAAATTTTTTTTTAATTTTATTAAGTACTATGATGATACAAACTATTATGTCAAAAAAATTCCTAATTTTTGTGCTGTAGCCAGCAGAGTTGTTCTGTTCTAGACAATTACAAAGTGCACACGGAAGATGATGGTTTGGGAGCATCTTCAAGGCGCTCCCTGCTACGAGGACACTGGCATGTCTGAGCAGTAAGGCTGATCCACCAGTGTCACATAAAATGCTGTGACCTCGGGAGGCAGCTGACACCCCACACACGTCACAGCCTACTCAACAGCATGAGAGCAAAGGTGCCATTTTAAAAGCTGCTTAAAGCCAAGATTTTATCTACCAAAAAGAAGGGGTTGAGAAAAACTGTGGTCTAGCATTTTATAAAGCACTAGAGGCCTGATGCACTAAGATACTTGCAAGAATGGGCCTTCCTTCCCCTGGCTGCTGTCACCGCCTTCGCTCCGGCCAGAGCTGCCTTTCCGCCTTCCCACACTGCCCAGAGGCCCGGAGCTGCTGGGGCGGTGCAGAATGCCTGCCTCCCTCCCTGTCCCCAGCTGCATGGTGCCTGCATATGCAAATTAACCCACCATATTTGTTGGGTTAATCTGCATACTCACTCCTGATTGGCTGGTGGGCATCGTGAAGGTACAGTCAATTTGCATCTTTCTCTTTTATTAGTATAGATTATTTTATAATAATAATAATAAACTTCAAGCTTATGAACAAGTTTTTCAAAATGTCTTTAAAATTCCTGAAACGGTGAGATATATACTTACTCTAAAGATTTCTTGAAAGACAGAGGAGAGTCAGGAGGTGATTATGACCCATTTGGACATCAAAACAGAATAAGGTAATCACACGAAAAAGGTTACTTTTAATTTAAGGACAACTGTTTTATGGCAGATGTTCATACAGCAACACATTCTTCTTATCATCTTTACTAAGAGGCAAACCTGCCCCTAAAAAGTGCTCCCCCCAATTAAAACACACACACACACACACACACACACACACACACACACACACTCTCTCTCTCTCTCTCTCTCTCTCTCTCCAGGGCAATTCCCAGACTTGGCACAAATTCAGAACTGTGATTTTCTGCAGAACAAAATTATTACTTGGGCCTGGCTCAGTGGTTGACTGTCGACCTATGAACCAGGAGGTCACAGTTCAATTTCCAGTCAGGGCACATGCCCGGGTTGGGGGCTTGATCCCCAGTGTGGGGCGTGCAGGAGGCAGCAGATCAATGATTCTCTCTCATCACTGATGTTTCTATCTCTCTCTCCTTTCTCTCTGAAATAAATTAAAAAAATATTTTTCATGTATCGGGCGTAATGTCACAGGAAAGTCATAGTATCCTGCCACCTGTGAAGAATAAGCCCAAGTTGCTGTTGGATGTGTTATTCACAGAGGAGCCATTCTTCAGGCGCTCTGCTCTCTTCACACCCAAAAAAATATATTAAAAAAAATTATTGGGGGGAGGGGGAGATAAGAACACATATGTAATACCTTATTAAATAAAGAAAAAAATTATTACTTGGTGTTTAGTATGCTTTTCTCCCCCAAGAAGGCAGGAAAATATGGAATTAATCTGTTTATTAAAAAAAAAAAAAGCCTAGCCAGTGTGACTCAGTGGTTGAGCATTGACCTATGAACCAGGTCAATGGGAGAAAAAGGGAGACATCTGTAATACTTTCAACAATAAAGATTAAAAAAGAAAAAAACAGGTGTCCCTGCTAACTGCACGCCACCCTGGGACTCAGGGACAGGTCTGTCCACCCACCCGCTCCACTGGTACATCAGCTTTCACATGCAAGCCTTGCAGTTAGGATGGCATAATTTAAAAGATATTTTAAAAAGTAAGTTTTATTCACGTTTAAAACAGCAAAGGACACAAATTAACAGAAATGAGTCTGCTGTGGAGCAGAGAAAGGAACCAGAACTGTATGTGGACGAGTCGGCACCGACCTACAGAGACTGTGTAATTGGCTCTGGTTTTAGATGAACGCTCACATCCCTCACCAGCAATTTTTAAAGCCGGTTAGAGTTCTGAGAATGAGGAAGCTGCTCCTGCCACCATTTCCCCACGACAGAAGGCAGGCAGCTTACCGTGTGCTCCGTCAGTGCCTCTTAAACAAACAAACGGCCGAGTTCAACAACCAATTTTCATTCAGTTTTTGAAAATTCCAAGGAATGTTTTTAGCTATTACCCACATCTGCATGTTCTATTCCAACCTGCATTTTCCCTCAAGTTATGACTTTGAAACCACACAAAACACTTTGGTTTAACGGAAGCAGACTGATCAAGAGATGAGATTACGAAAGGAGGAAGAGAGAAGTTTCGATGAAGAACGAGTTTTTCACAGCCCCAAAATACAGAGGGAAGCAGAAAATAACACAGTGAGGCTTCAGGAACCCCTACAATGCGGACTTCCCATCACTACTCTCTGGGGAAAAAGACACTCCCAGAAATAAAACTGTCTTCACCAGGGACAGCTCAGAGCAGCGGTCGCCAACCTTTCAGACCTCATGGACCACCGGTTGGTGACGGCTGGCTCAGAGCATTCCACATGTCTACTTGTCTATAGTATGTGATTCTGGTAACATTCATCGCTCCTGCCCCTGTCCCGCACTCCAACCTGAGACTGTTCTAAAGCCAATGCAAATTCCCATCTACACCAATACCAAATAGAAACTTTCCATATAGTTAAAAAAAGAAAAAAAAAGAAAAAGAAAAAGCTAGAGGTCGAAGGTTTAGGTCTCACACCCATTAGGAGCACAGGACACAAGAGGATGAACACAGGGGTTCAAACTCCATTTTCATCAACAATGAACTATATGTACAGTGTGCAAATGACCATTCTCTACACTTTGCTTTTCCCAGCTACAAAGCGGTGACACTACCTGCCTCCAAGGCACCTGAGCAGATCCCATGAGAAAATGTAATAAGCAGCATAGCAATAGCTCAGAGCCACACTCAAGCTGTCCTAGTGGACACCGGTACTCCCCACAGTTACTCTGTTGCACACACATTAGCACTGTTAGAGCTAACAAAACTCAGAGGGTTCTGGGGGGCGGAGTTTTACCTTCATTAAGTTAGGTATGGCTGATGTAATGCTGCCCACGGCACTGATAGCACACATAGTAACAGGCTGAGGGCCCTGTTTTATTCTGAAAACACATGATTCTGTGCTGACTCACAAAAAAGATTTTAAATGCAGAATTCAAGGATTACTATAGTTCATTCCCCTCCTCTCCCTTTTATATTAACACTGGGAGACAAGAACTGCACTTAATATCTACACAAATAATAGAAAAAGGTGTCTTTTAGTAAAATGGTAGATAAGAATTTAGTTTGTAGGTTGCTGTATTTTGAAATATCGAGACATTTTCTTGCCTGACTAATCTGTAAACAAACAAGAAAAGGAAAATCATGATTTTTTTCTTTGTTAAAAACCTAAGCTGTACAGTATGGAAAAGTAGTCCCAACAAACCTTTCAACATACACTCTAATTCTAACAGCTTCAACATTTCTTCAGGGAAAATTATTAAAAGTTTTATCAATTTGTGAAGCAATTTGTATAAAAGTATTTGTGCAGGAAAGATGGAAACAATTACATATTTAAGTTCTTACACACAGAAAATCCCAAAATACCACTTATAGCTGGTCTCTGCATCGTAGAATTCAACATAAACCAGCGAGTTTTCCCCAGCTCTTCAAAGGCCAGTCAATCAACCCCACAGAGAAAATACTAATATACTGCCATGACTTACAGAGGCTTTTAAAAGACTTACTCTCTAAGAAAAATTCTCTAGGGCCCGGGCTAGGATAACAGACTGGGAGAGCCATTTAAAATCAGTTCTCTTCAACTACTTAGGCTCCCTTAGTATGGATTACTGACTTGGCCTCAAACTGCATTGATTCACTGCTAACATTTTAAATAAGTGCTTTATAATCACCACCTCCATCTGTTACAGTTTTTGCTCAACATGAAAAACATCTTGGCTACGCTGCGTGTCTACTATGTGTGCCAAATCATGAAAAACACCCACACTGCAGATAAGTTGTTTTGAATTTTAATGAGGAGATGACCAACTTAAAGGTAGTTTAATAATTAAAGTTCCTGGTCCTACCAGAAACCTTAAATTGTTTATCCAGGCACACAGAGAGCAACAGTTCTCAAGTTCACATTGCCAGCCTAGTCTCCATGCTGAAAAAAACAACCGAAGAAAAGATACGCCAAGCACTGTTTGACCCAGTCAAGACTCTTGACAGGTAGTTTGTCCTTAAAGACCAGAAATTGAGAGGAAATAAGATGCATTTTTTAAAAATAAATCTTTATTGTTCAGATTATAATTGTTTCTCCTTTTTTCCCCCCATATCTCTCCACCACCCGGTTCCCACCCCACCCTCTGCCCTTACCTCTCCCCCTCCCCCCACCGCTGTCCTTATCCATAGGTGTATGATTTTTGTCCAGTCTCTTCCCGTACTCCCCACACAGACACCCCTTTCCCCCTGAGAATTATCAATCCACTCCCATTCTATGCCTCTGATTCTATTATGTTCACCAGTTTATTCTGTTCCTCAGATTTTTAATTCTCTTGACTTTTAGATTCATTTGTTGATAGATATGTATTTGTTATTCATAATTTTTATCTTTCTTCTTCTTTTTCCTCTTTTTAAAGAATACCTTTCAGCATTTCATAAAATACTGGTTTGGTGGTGATGAACTCCTTTAGCTTTTTCTTATCTGTGAAGCTCTTTATCTGCTCTTCAATTCTGAATGATAACTTTGCTGGGTAGAGTAGTCTTGGTTGCAGGTTCCTGCTATTCATCACTTTGAATATTTCTTGCCACTCCCATCTGGCCTACATAGTTTCTGTTGAGAAGTCAGCTGACAATTGTATGGGTGCTCCCTTGTAGGTAACTGTTTTTCTCTTGCTGCTTGTAAGATTCTCCCTTTGTCTTTTGCCCTTGGCATTTGAATTATGATGTGTCTTGGTGTGGTCCTCTTTGGATTCCTTTTGTTTGGGGTTCTGTGTGCTTCCTGGACTTGTAAGTCTATTTCTTTCATCAGGTGGGGGAAGTTTTCGTTCATTATTTCTTCAAATAGGTTTTCAGTATCTTGCTCTCTCTCTTCTTCTGGTACCCCCATAATTCTGATGTTGGTTCACTTGAAGTTGTCCCAGAGGCTTCTTACACTATCTTCAACTTTCTGAATTCTCTTCTGTTCTTGCTTCTCTGGAGGAGTGTCCTTGGCCTCTTTGTATTCCAAATCTTTGAGTTGATTCTTGCGATCCTCTAGTCTGCTGTTGGGTCTCTGTATAATATTTTTTATTTCAGTCAGTGTATGTTTAATTTTTAGTTGGTCCTTTTTCATATCCTCAAGGGTCTCATTAAATTTATCAGCCTTTTTCCATGAAATTCTTGAAAAACCTTATAATCGTGGTTTTGAACTCTATGTCCAGTCGCTTGTTCTCCTCCATTTCTTTGGTTTGTGATCTGTTTCCTTGCCTCATCATTTTCGCTGCTTCCCTGAGTTGGTAGGGTAGCTTTGTGTACTAGGTGTCCTATTGGTTCAACGGGTCAGCCTCCCAGTTACCTGAGGAGGACACTCTTGGTGTACCCTTGTGTACTGTGTGTCCCCCAGCAGGAGCTACAGCAAGAACTAGTTTTCTCCTCCTTTGCTTGGGTGGTTTTGGAGCAGTCTGACTGGAGCTGCAGTTAATTTGGTTAAGCTGTCACAGAACAGGCCATTTATATGCAAAAGCCGCTGTGTGGAGCCTGGGCGGGTTTGTAGAATGTGCAGGGCGAGGCCTCAGGGCGGGGCAGGGTCTCAGGGCGTCACTAGGCTGGGGCGTGGCCAACGGCGATGGCTGCCATCAGCCGTCTCTGCCTTTCCGCGTTTCCAAGTCCCCACGTCCCACGCTCCAGCACAGTAAACACTGATTGCTGGGCGCACCTCTGCAAGAAAGTCACTCTCACTTTCTGACCCGATGGCCGAGAGTCCAGCTTCTCCCCATAGGTGTCTGGGTCCCCCGCGTGTCCCCAAAAACTGGATTTCAGAGTGATTGGGAGCTTGTCTCCCTGCAGGTTGAAGAAAAGTTGCGCGTCCAGTCGCCTGCCTCCAGCCCAATTCGCACCTCCGTACCTCACTCAGCTTTTCAGCGTTTGTGCTCCTTTCTCTCCTTAGTTGTAAATCTACCACTCAGCCAGCTTTCCCATGGTTCTGGGTGGTAGATGTTTTGTCTTTCAGTTGTATTTTTGAAACTGTTGTTCGAGGCAGCAGATTAGTTGTTTAACTTTGCCGCCATCTTGGTTCCTTTATAAGATGCATTTTTGAAGTTTTAAAACTCTCCTAATATTGGCAGGTTTATAAAATTGTGTGTAAACATCATATTATGCTGTTTTATTACATGGTTTAAGGAAAACCTATTCATTTAAAAAAGTATTTATGTAATGATATGAAATCAAGGGGGTAGTTTACGTTATGGTAATGACTTCTCTCAGCAAAAATACAATATCTATGCCATGTTCTGTTTGAAATTGGCATTTCCACACAATTCGTTTCTTTTGGGATCCAGGAGTCCTAAATCCTTGATTTTTTAATGCTATTTTCTTTTAGGAAACAATTCTACTTACCAAACTAAAGAAATCCAAAGGGCATTTGTTGGTCAAGTCTACCTTGTGATTACTAGTGACACGATGGTGAGAGGTGCTAAGTTTTGCCCTTGAAATAATTTTAAAGGGAAAAGAACGAAAAAGAGGGAGGGAAGGAGTGGAGAGAAGGGAAGGGAAAAAATAAATCCCCAAACTCCCCAACTTTCCACTGGTAAAATCATTCATCACTTTCATACTGCTGCCGTTTGAATAGTACCTCTTTTCCTGTTGCCCAAGCTAGATTTTTCTACCCTCTCGAAGCAGCCGCTATCAACGGGGAGGCGTTTGAAGGGCGAACATTGGATCAAGAGACCAAGGCCCACCAAATGTCCAGGCATCACAGTTTAAGGCTGAACTGGTTTTACCTCAATCTACTTAGTGCCCTACATCAGTTTCAAATACCATTGGTTTTCCATTAAAAAGTCTTAACCCGAATTATCCTTAGCTTGGCTCTGGCCATGACCTATTTGTCTGTCCTTCTCCCCCACGACTTCACTAAGTGAGCTCTTCAGTTCAGTTCAGCCGGTCACCGCCCAGCCTCTAAGCACAGTGTACTTCTCTCAGGTTTTCCTTCCGGTTGGATTGTCCTCTTCCTTAGATATTTGGATCTTTCAAGATTCAGTCCAGAACTTACAACCTGTCTGGTCACTTGTCTCATTTTCATCTTTATAGTATTTAATGGAGGATCATGGTCATTAATAACATATAATTACTTATGACATCTTTACTAGCACTATTTTGTACTAACCAAATTCAGGATATTTCTTTTCTGATAAATAAATCAAATGGGATAGTCTTACCAATTTCTCCAGATTCAGTTGTCAATAAGAAAGCTGCTCATGACATTTTAAGAAAACAGAAAGATTTGCCCTGGCCGGTTTGGCTCAGTGGATAGAGCGTCGGCTTGCAAACTGAAAGGTCCTGGTTAGATTCCAATCAAGGGCACATGCCTGGGTTGCGGGCTCGATCCCCAGTGGGGAGTGTGCAAGAGGCAGCCAATCAATGATTCTCTCATCACTGATGTTTCTATCTCTCTCTCCCTCTCCCTTCCTCTCTGAAATCAATAAAAAAAAAAAAGAAAAGAAAACAGGAAGGTGGTTCACACTTATGTGCTGAACCACCCAGACAGACCTAGAGGCAGTGAAACTTAAATGCACAGGCAACACCCTAAAATAAACTCTTTCTACCAAAGGGGTACTAAGAGTTTCCATTCAAAATAACTGTCTTTTGTGTTTTGTGACTCATGGAAGACATGTTATTTTGGTGTAGTTGATCGCTCAACAGAAGAGTGAAATGCTCTAATACCAGAATTTCAACTGCAGAGGGGGTATAGGGGGGGAGAGAGACAAGAGACATAGAGATAGACATCAGGGAGTTTCAAGAGAGAAAATTCTGTGCATTTGAAAAATTCTGCCATCATTTGATGGCCTGTACTAGGCAACCACCATGCAACAAGCCCTGAGCCAGGTGAGCTGAGGACACACGGATCTGCCTCCCCAGGAGCTTAGAACCTAGTCAAGTGCTAGTTGCAACACCGTGGGATGAGTGCCAGGAGAGAGGAAATTATGGGCACAATGTAAGCATCAATTCAACGGAAAATATCTGAGCTCCAAACCCCGAAGAGAAAGACCTAACTTCCGTTTAGGGATTAGGAAAACTTCCGGGTGATGTGTGAACCAGGTTCTATTCTTTGGGGATTAGGAAAACCCTGTGTGAACCAGGTTCTATTCTTTGGGGATTAGGAAAACCCTGTGTGAACCAGGTTCTATTCTTTGGGGATTAGGAAAACCCTGTGTGAACCAGGTTCTATTCTTTGCCTGCATCTGTAGTTCTGCTCGGCCTGTGTGGGACGGTGAGTGGAATGAACGTGGCGGACTTCCCAACTTGCTATCAAGCAAATGGAGAGATGAACTGTCCTCTTGGCCACACTGGTGGCGGCCATTCACTAAAAGACTGGTTAAGCTTCCTAAAGCTGAAAAGCAAAACCTTTACTAATGGTATCAGAACTTCCTAACTGGAAATAACCAAAATAATTTCAAATTTGGCTAATTCTTTACTTTAATAATGTATATTTAGCTACTGTCATTATCTTCTTTACTAACAGAAGGCTTTCAATCTTAGGTAGAATTCTACAACCCTTTCCTCAAAAAAAACAACACAAAAAAACCCACAACAAAATAAAAAACAAAGCCTCCTAGGCCAGGGGAGCAGCAGTCACCATTTTCTGACGATGGGCAAACGTGCTCACATTCACCAGGTCCGCCCTCCAGGATCTATCTACTCACACCCCGTTGCTTCGGCATAAAAATACTAAACAGGAGCTCCAACACCTCCCCTCAACTAATGACAAGAGTTTATTACATTTCACTTAAGGCCTTACTGATTCAAGATGTGAACTTAAGGGTCTATCAATTTACAGTCAGTCGTTCTGTGACCCAAGAGCCATCTCCAAGAATGTAACTGAAAGAAAAAGCAAAGCAACGTCAGTCACCGAGTTAATCACCGACCGCTGCATAAGGAGCTATGCCTGAAAAACTCAAGGCCAGGGGTCCTTCCACCTAAAACGCTACCATTCTGACTTCAGCAAGCTACCTCCCACTGCATTTTCCAATTCCGAGGCAGTTAAAACTAGCTTCAAATCAGGAGTTTGGTGGCAAAGAGGGACTGGGGATGAAGTGGTAAATCCTCACCCTATTCCCAGGATGGAGTGAATGCAGGCAATTAAACAGATCATTACAACACTAGAGTGAACGTGTGGATCAGTGTTAAAGTACAGGATTAGGGAGCAGAAACCCAGCTTGGAGGGAGGGGGACACAGTCAGAGAGTGAATTTGAGGAGACCCACAGGATCTCCCGTGGTGTCTAGGCGAAAGGCTGCAGTATGCAAATTAGTGAGTTCAAGCTGGTATGCTAAGGATGATAATCAGAAGTCACTGAAAAGTGGCATTCAGCTGTGCATTTTTCAAACACTCCACTGTCGGAGTACCCTTTCCCTTTCCACCGAAGACGGGTGAGACCGGCCCCCTGGTGAACTGAAACACCCATCTCCCTGGAGCAGAGAAGAGCAGGCCAGCACAGACCAGAGCAGACCGGCACAGAGTGGAGCAGAGCCTCTAGCCGGAGAGCGGCCTGGCCACAGGGCTGCCTCACAGCGTGCTGTATCACAACTGAGCTGCTGTGCACGGAATAGTTTCTTTTCTCACCACACATATTGCAAAAAACCCCCCTCCACGGGGCGGGGGGGATGAGGTGCAGGAAGACCAGGTGGGGACTACGATAGCTGCCCAGGTGAGAGATGACCGTGCTTGGACTGGGGTGGGCAGTGAGGTTGAGGGAAGGTGATAGAGTCAAGATGTTTTTTGGGAGGTGGAATAAAAAGGGATTGATGATTACACGTGGCTCATTAGTCTTCCTTCTTGATCACCATTTTTTTATGAAAAGCTTTAGAAAAACGTTTCTATAGAGCTGCTGCGTAATTTTCTCTTTTGAAGCCACCAGGAATAAAACACATAATTTTATTTATTTAAAATTTAAAATATGTTTTATTGATTTGAGAGAGAGAGGAAGGAAGAGGAGAGCAGGACGTGGGGAGAAACATAGATTTGAGAGAGAAGTATCGATCAGTTGCCTCCTGTATGTACCACAATCTGCGTATGTGCCCTGACCAGGAATCAAACTGGCAGCCTGTGGTGCATGGGATGATGCTCAACCAACTAACTACTGGCCAGAGCACAAAGCATACTTTTAAAAGGCAGATGGTACCCCTGTGCTGGTAATGCTACAGACCCAGTTTCTACCCTTCTCTTTGTGGGCCCTGGATCTGTATGGACCAAAGACAGGCTCTCTTGCTCTCTGGCTCCCAGGGGTACCACCAATGGAAAGGCCTGCAGAAGGCTCCCTCTGTGAAGGTGTCAGTGGACAGTCTTGGACCCTCGACTGAAGGTCGCAGCCTTACTGACCCAGTCCTTTCCTCCTCCACATTCCGGTACCTCCCTACTGCCCCACTGCGTTGTTCAGGCCTCAGGATGGTGACCCGGTTACTAATTCTGGGCACTGCATCATCCCTGGTGGTTTCTAGAGGAACCCTGCCCACACCTTGTAAACAATCTCGTTATTAGAGTCTCCTCAAATTAGCCAATTTAAGTGTGTCATGGGTTTCCTACCAGGACCCTGATTGAAATTACCCTCAAATCAGTTCTTTCTATCTTTTGGAATTCATTAAGGAGGTATTTCTTATATAAAGTGACATTTGTCACAAGGCAAAAGCACTGAAGGAAGTACTCAAATTCTACCAACTATGTGGATGAAAAACTAAAAAAAGAGTCTTGCTTTACAAGGTCCACAATGCTTAAGCAGCCAAATAATTCAGTTTGTTATTGAGATAGTTATGGGGAGTTGAGAAAGGGGATAAAGGTATGAAAATCTAGGATCTATAGTCTGTCATTACTAGACCATCACAGTGATTTACAGGAACTATCTATCCTCTTTGAATTGCACTGGAGTTAATATTTAAGTGTTTACTATACTGAAAGCATTGTGCTAGAAAGCTGCAATGGGAATTAAAAAAAAAAAGTTTCAATGGAAATTTTAAAAAAAGATGAAAGACACAGTTTCTGCCCTCAGAAGTGTTTATAAACTAAGGGAACCATGTATACAAATAACAATAAAAATACATAAAAAGTGGGATAAGGGGAACTGTTGCTGATGTGCTGGGTAGGAAGGCAAGCTACATTTCCAAATTAGCTTCATGGTCGACGTAGAAAACTCAATTCCTGTCTGGAGGAACTAGATAAAGGGCCACTTCAAACAGTGCAGGGACAGAGCAAGAACCTAAAGGGAGAGCAACTCAGAGTATGTTAGCGGGCCCGGTGAGCCAAGTCACCTTCCCGTTTTTATTTTCACTGGAGTTCAACGAAGAGGGAGTCATTGTTGTTTAACCACACTTGACTTGCTATCTCCTGACCGGTTACACATTGCCCCCTGTGATGGAGCTGTCAGATTTAAATGACAAATGGTAATTACAGTCACTGTGGACAGTCACCTGCTGTAGGTAATGCTGCTCCACTGCCGGAGAAAACAACTGCCTACAGGTTAAGATCAGCTACCCTGCTCACTGCCTCCGCCTCGCTGCTCAAGTGCCATCAGGAAAGCTGAAGAGTCTTACAGAAATCTTCAAGGACAGGCCTTCATGTGGGCATGCTTGGAATAACTGATCAAGTAGCCCAGTTGTCTGTGCCTATCACTCAAACATGTGAAAGAACTCCTTCCTCCTCTTTTTGAATGACTGTATTGGCAAAGATGAAAACAAGTTAGTATTGAGTGATGGTGGTGGGATGGTTAGAGTATAAAAAGATAATGAGGTTTCATAAAAATCAACTGGTCATATGTATTAAAGATCTGAGTCTTCATACGTATTAGCCCAGTAATGCCATTCTTAGGACTCTATTCTAATAAAATAATCAAGAATGTATATTAAGACTCAGGGAGCAGACAAATATATTGTGAGTGCTTATTTTGAGTCAGGGACTGTGCTTGGTCCTGGAGATACAATAAAAAAATGATCCTGCCCAGCTGGCATGGCTCAGTGGTTGAGCCTTGACCTATGAACCAGGAGGTCACGGTTTGATTCCCCCATTCCCAGGTTGTGGGCTCAATCCCCAGTGTATGTGTGTGCGTGTGTGTGTGTGTGTGTGTGCGTGTGTGCGCGCGCACACACACAAGGCGGCCCATCAATGATTCTCTCTAATCACTGACGTTTCTCTCTCTCCCTCTCCCTTCCTCTCTGAAATCAATAAAAAAATATATTTAAAAAAAGAAAAAAAAGAAAGAAAGAAATGACCCTTACTTGCAGGGAGTTGACAGCAAGGGAGGCAAGGTAATTACAACTTCAGGTATAGAAAGTTCTATGATGAAAAGTTCAGGGTGCTTTGTAGGAGAGCATACCTTGGGGAGCCCTAGCCTAATCATGCATAGAGACTGAGTGTCAAGGAAAGCTCACCTGGGCAGAGAAATTTCAACTGAAGCCCTAGGGGTGAGGAGGTCTTAGCTAGGTTTGGGAGTGGCCATAAGGACACGGATGAGAGAGAGAGCAGAAATATTCCAAACAGAGGAAGAACCTGAGCAGAGTTTTGCAGGTGGGAAGGGTTTAACATAGTCTAGAATGGAAATGCTGAATCCCAGGGGGTATGTGAAAGGGGAGCCATGGAGGCCTGAGAGACAGAGAGCTGGGCCAGACTGAGCAGGGCTTTGACCGGTGGAATAAGGGTTCTGGGAAATTATGGACTGAATTTTCCCTTTAAGACCATGATTCTGGCTTCTGTGTGGCAGGCACATCTGAGGGAGACAGAAGTGGCAGCAGTGCTCCTGCAGTAAGCCAGCAAGAGAGAGAAATGAGGCCAGGGGAGGGGGAACCTGACTGTTTTGAAGAGACTCTAAAATAAACATTGAAAAAACACACCTATACCGAAACCGGTTTGGCTCAGTGGATAGAGCGTCGGTCTGCGGACTGAAGGGTCCCAGGTTCGATCCCGGTCAAGGGCATGTACATTGGTTGCGGGGGGGGGGGGGGATGTGTAGGAGGCAGCTGGTCGACGTTTCTCTCTCATCGATGTAGATGTTTCTAGCTCTCTATCCCTCTCCCTTCCTCTCTGTAAAAAATCAATAAAATATATTTAAAAAAAGAAAAAAAAGAAAAAACACACCTATACACATTATTTTAAGAATTAAATTCACTGCTTCCCTCACAAGGTGCCCCTTCTGTTTACAGAAACGAACAGAGTATAGGGTGAGATATCAAATTTAATGCCATCTCATAGGTTTCTCAAGGTGACAGAATTAAAAAATTAGATAAAAGTTTAATTATTCTCCACCATATTTAAACAAAAGAGAATGTATAAAACAGCGGTTCTCAACCTTTCTAATGCCGCGACCCTTTAATTCAGTTCCTCATGTTGTGGTGACCCCCAACCATAAAATTATTTTCGTTGCTACTTCATAACTGTAATTTTGCTACTGTTATGAATCGTAATGTAAATATCTGTGTTTTCCGATGGTCTTAGGCTCTACAGCAGCGGTTCTAGACCTGTGGGTCGAATTAGAAAGGTTGAGAACCACTGGCATAAAAGGTATAATTCTTCAGTTATGAAGAATGATCCCATTTTTTGAGAACTTAGGGAATGTTTAATTGCTATACAATTAAAATAGCTACACAAAACTTGACTACTTTTTTCACACAACCAATTCAAATGGCTATATAATGTGCAGAAAAACTTTAGAATCTATGAAAAGATTCAATTTTAACTAGTATACCCAGACACATGCTTACTCAGTTATTACTTATACTTTTCTCTACTTCCACAAGTGACATCAGGAGTCTATATTATAAGACCCCAAATATGGGCACTTGCATCAAGAAAAATGGACGTTAGTGTTCATGACAACTTTTTCTAAGGACCTCTCTAATGGACTGGAGATAAATATAGATGTTAACAGACAGGCGAGATGAACTCCCCTCCTTTTACTGTTGGAATGGAGGCCTCTCGAACAATTAATTAGCTTTCGTGGCCTCCTTCAGGCAGCTGCTCAGCTCAGAGACTGCAGGCTGCAGAGCGGGCGGGGCGGGGCGGGGCTGAGAACCCCGCTGCGCCAGGCACGTACGAGCAAAAGAAGACAAGCCTAGCCCTGCTCCGCCTATTAGTTTTCTCTCTTTAAGCACCTACACACTGTTCCCTGGAAAACCAGCACTTTCAGCCCACAGAAACGTCACAAACTGCAGAGAACAGAGGGACTAAAGGGACTAAATAATAGGATGTATTAATGCAAACAATGGGTCTGTCAGGCCCTCAATTCCAGGCTACAAGAACTTCCCGATTTCATGTAGCATTTCAAGTGGGAAACTGGTACCACTTCAAGATTCTGGGTCAGCCCCGGAACTAATGGAGCAACAACATCCATGCTACCTGGCAATGCAAGGGGGTCTAAGCATATGGGATTCACTCTTTTGCCCACGATAACAAATAGTTTCCCAAGTCACAAAAATGATCAGAATTATGATTACCTAAGGTACGACTGTCTGCAGCCACAGAATGGTGTCATCATAAAGGTCTGTGGTAAAAGGGTATTAATATCATGAATAGGTCTGCATAATAGACCTATAATGACTAAGCTATCAAATCTGAGTGGACTAGAACCAAAGCCCCTTGTTTTCTACAGTTGAATATTCATGGTCAAAGTCACAGTTTACAGCTCTGGGAGAAAAATTTAAGGTGGTTTTTAAAAAAAATCAGTTTCATTACTGGATGGCTTTCTGCTTTTCCTGGAGTTCTAACAACCTTAAAACAATGTTTTTCTAGCTTTATTACATTTTCAGTTATTACAACTTGTCAAGGATGGTATTAAATGTCTGGAACACCCATTTCCCTCTTCAATAGGCCTATCATTCTGGGATTTTTCCTCTAATACTTTCCTCAGTTAAATGTACCGATTCCTAGATTTCACGTCTTCCTCATTCTTGTTTTTTTATTGTACTTTACCAAGAAAGGATGCCTGGAAAGCAAGCATCTGGAGTCCTGGCTTGTCTGTCTGAAAATGCTCTGATTCTATGCTTATACCTGAATGCTAGTTCGACTGAGTATAGAATTCAACAGAATTCTGAGCTGAACAGCATTTCCCCTCAGATTTTGAAGGACAGTGTTTTCTGGTATTTGGAGTTGTTCATGCAGTTTTCTGGCAGTCTCATTAGCATTTCTTTACAGAGACTTGTTTCTTTTCTCTAGATACTTTTAAGAACCTTTTCTTCTAGTCATTTTGAAATTTAACAATAACGTATCTCAATGAGGATCTGTTTTTGTTCATTATGCTGGGCATTTGGCGGGCCCTTCACATCATCAGCTATGAGAAATTATCTTCTTTCTTTTAAAACATTTGATAATGTCTTTCCTCTCATTGGTACCATTCTCTTTCTGAAACATTAACTATTAGTCAGTTATCTGACCTCATGAGGCTTCCCTCCCTGATTCAGCTCTCTCCTGGATGACTATCTCAGCACCCTTAAGCCTCAACTGCCCCTTCCCAAGCAGATGATCTCACTTCCTATTTCACTGAAAAACAAAAAATAAAAAAAACAGAAGCAACTAGAAGAGATCTTACAAAGCTCCTACCACATCTATACTACTACTTGTACCTGTATCTTTATTCTCTGCCTTCCATTACTTTTGTCCAAGCTCCTGACAAAATAAAACCCTACTTCCATGCGCTAGATCCCAACTTGCCTGCTCAAGATCATCAAGCCAGTAATTTCCCTTTCTTTCTTCTCCATCGTTGATTTTTTCTCTCTCTACTGGATCTTTCCTATTAGTAAATAACTGTTTTCCCCATCTTTGGGACTGAGATGAAAACAGACTTCTTTGAGTCTACTGCCTCATCTCTTTCCTCCTTTTACATCGAAACTCCTCAGAATAGTTACCTGTATTCCTTGTCTCCAATTTATTTCCTCTTGTTCTCTCCCTGACCCCCAACATTTTATTTTAAAAGGTTTCAAACGCAGAGCAAAGTTAAAAGAGTTTTACAATGAACACACACTTACCCATCATTTAAATTACACCTTTAACAATACCTGCTTTACCACTTACCTATCTGTACATCCTTCCATTATGTACCCTTCCAGCATTTCGAAGTTGCAGACATTAGTCCCCTTTCTCCTAAATACCTCTGCATACATACTGCCTAGTTAAATACCAGTTTGCAGTGTTTTGTTTTGTTTTTCTAGAAAATTTACATAACCACCGCCACCCGCCAGCAAGTTTCCTCGTTCGCTTTCGCTGTGTCCACCCATTCGCTCTGAACCCAAACATGCTTTTGCTCTCACCACTCCACTGCAACTACTCACAGAGGTCATTAATGACCACCTGCTGCTGAATCCAAAGGTCGAGTCTCTGTCCTCATCTGACTTGGCCCATCAACAGCACAGAATAGAGGCATTCATTTCCTTTGCCTTGAAACACTTTGGCTGCTAGGACACACCACTTTCTAGGTCTGCTTTCTACCTAACTGGCCACTCTTTTTGGTTTCATTTGCTAGTTTCTTTTTATTTCATTAACTTTTAAACATTCAAGTGCCCCAAGGGCTCCATCCCCTGAACCTATTTTCTTCTCTATCTACACTCATTCGCTTGATTTTTCTCCTCCAATCTCATGGCTTTTATATACCCCAAATGAGAACACTTCTCTCTACTTCTACCACTCCCATTCAAGCTGCCATTACCTCGCCCTTGGATTATTATACAGTGACTTCTTCACCACTTTCATTTTGTCCCCTTCAGAAGGTTCTCAAGTCTATAAATTAAAATAACATCATTAAAATGGAAACCAGATCTGTCACAACCAGAATGAGTCAAAGCAAACATGATAACTATGTGTAATGTGGTATCCCAGATGGAATCCTGGAACTGAAAAAGGACACTAGGGAAGAACTAAGGAAATCTGAATAAAGTATGGACTTTAGTTAATAATAATGTGTTAATATTGGTTCACTAATTATAAACAATATACCATACTAACATAACTTGTTAGTAATAGGGGAAACTTGGTGTGGGGTTTATTCAAACTGTGTAACTTTCTGTAAACCTGAAACTGTTCTGAAAAGCAAAGTTTATTATTATTTTTTAAAAGCTTAGACTGCCATTCTGCATAATATCCTTCAATGGTTTCCCATTCTTCTAATGTCTGGTACTCCTTGGTTGTGTGCTCCTAAAACTGAGGCCACAGAAAAGCAGCCTAGGAGCCCTGCTGAAAGTGAGTGAAGCTTGACAACTGAGGTTTTGCTTTGGAGAGTCAGTGAACAGGGTCTGTCTAGCTGAAGGTACCATTTCCAATGCCACACACTTTGAGACAATTTAGCTAAAGTGGTATTGTCTATTATCCTCAAAGACAATTCTACGTTTTTTGACAAATTCTCTCATCATATTGTTACCTCCCTTTGAAATTACACTCTCTGTTCACTGTTCTTTGTATTTCATACTAAACACTCAATACTCAACTATCCATACAAGCATAATGGAGAGAGGCCATAATGCAACTTAAAATGGGATTAAAAAACAAGAACAAAAACCACCCATAATATGGGGCACTTAGTAAAAATGCATTAGACCTTCAAAACTCTAATGAAAACATTACTTCCTGTATACTTATCAGTGTGCTAATAACTAACGTAAGTAAAAGAATGGAGAAGATCAATTAAGAGAGTTCACCTTTGACTAACAGAGCAAACACGACCAATCACTTGGTACAAGTTCACAGTATTTCCTGATTGGTGTGAGTGTACAGCACTGAACACAAAGCTCTCCATTATCTGGCCCTCGCCTAAGTCTCCGTCTTACCTTCCTG
Source organism: Eptesicus fuscus (assembly GCF_027574615.1). NCBI lineage: Eukaryota > Metazoa > Chordata > Mammalia > Chiroptera > Vespertilionidae > Eptesicus > Eptesicus fuscus. The sequence continues at coordinate 48,324,514 of NC_072492.1, forward strand.
TTACTAAAGCTACTGCAAGTAGCTTCCCAACTGCCAAGATGTTTTACGATGTTCAGACTTGGTATATGCTGTTTCCTCTGCCTAATATGGCAAACTCAAGACCTAACTTAAGGACCACTTCCTCTCTGCTACCACTGAACTTTGTATTATCATCATAGTTGTATCATCATCCTTGTCTCAATACATAGTAATTATTTGTCTTCTACTAGATTAAGCTACTTGAGGATAGGAGCCTCATCTATTAATCTCAGTATCCTCTGGGCATTCAGTCAGTAAGTGTTTGACAGTTTGATTTAATTGCAAAGAAAGATCTTTGTTGGAGAGATAGTACGCTACAAAAATATTCTAGTTCTTCAAAAGAAGTGATAAATGATTTCCCAAATGTAAATGAGGAAACGTGATTATTAATAATGAATTTTTATACCTGGTTTTCTCTTTACTCATAATAAACAAATGCTTCAATAGTGTAAATCTGAAAAATACGGTTTCAACGGACTGCAACCACTTGTGTGTGCGCGCGTGCGCACACAGGCATCTCCCGCCCCCCCCCCCCCCCCGCCCACCTTAGAAAGACAATTCTGGACAACAGGGACCAGTTTTGTATGTGTTTGGAACAATTCCTGGTAACTGTAAACCCTTTACACATCAAAGGACCAGATGGGATTTTAGGAGGCTTTCCAATCCATTTTCCTATTATAAAGCCTAGTAAATGAAGTCACAAATATGGGCAAAGTAATTACCCTATTTTAGAAAGTGTCCACAGAACTATCCTTAAGAGTCTACAAAAATGTAATCTCTACCCATGCAATTTAGGTCAAACTCAGCATCAGTTCACATAGGACAGCAAAACACCACCATTACCATGTGTGTCTGCACAGTGAGAAATGAATGACATAAAAGGTGTAGTGGATCCAAAAGGATACTGAGATCCAGTGGCATCCACTGCCCTCCCCTAACCTTGCTCCAGTCCCTTAGCTCGTCTGAGCCTTATACAAATCCCTCATAAAATAAGAGTGCAGGATGGAGCCCTTGTAAATGATAGTTTCTTTTTTACTTTTAAAGTTAAAACTTAAAAAAGATACACTGTATTGTGTACCTATTATAAGACATTTTTATGTACATTAAGGACAACCCTTTCCAGAGAGGGTCTTTTTATTTTACAGAAAAACTAACTAGAGTTTAAAGAGGTTTAGTGCCTTGACTACAAACACAGTTAATAAAAAGTGAAACTACAGTTCGATTCAATTTGCATCTGTCTTGTCCTAAAAACATTTTGCTAATCTGCCTCCTGGAAAAGCGGAGAAAACCTGAAACAAAGAAAACTACAGAGTGGCAAAGACACAAGTAAGTATTTTTCCTCTGGGCAGCATAAGGACAGAAAAAGAAGTCAACATAGTCTACTAACATAGTCTACTATGCATGGGAAGGGAAAGAGAACTGCTAAGAAAAATGGGCCCAGACACAAATGTCATCATAAATTCTATCATTTAGCTGTTGTTAATCCTCACCAGAAGACATCTTTTCCATTGCTTTTCAGAGAGAGTAAGAGGAAGGGAGGAAGGGCAGGAAGGAGAGGGGAGAGAAATATCGATGTGAAAGAGACATACCAACTGGTTGCCTCCTGCACGTCCCGACCAGAGGAGCGAACCTGCAACCCAGGCACATGCTGTTGAGGGGGAATTGAACCTGAGACCCTTTGGTGCACAGGGCCGATGCTCCAACCACTGAACCACACCAGCCAAAGCAAATTCTATCACTTCTTCATCAACTGCTTAATTTATCAGGAAACACCATCATTCTACTTCCTGCATACATCTAGTCTTGTGCCGCTGAACAATGATACATTCTGAGAATTGTCATTAAGCAACTGTGCTGTGGGATATGAGAGCACGTACACAATCTAGATGGGGTAGCCTATTGCACACCTAGGCTAAGTAGTATACCACCATCATATATGTGGTCCACCCTTGACCACAATGTCGTCACATCACATGAGACTGTATTTCAAAATACCAAAAAATTTGGATAAAGGGAAATAACCTAAACAGTTTGAGGAACCATCCTAAAAACCATGGGGGAAGCCCTGGGGCAGGCATGTAGGACAATAAAGTCCTTACCAAATTAGGGGGGAAAATTCTTTCTAATTTAGGTTTTAACATCACTCACTGAAAATACTATGATTTCATGGGCAAAATATATTGTGCTCATAAATGTCTGTTATTAACTGAGCAACTCTACTCATATAGATTAAATTAACATTGTAAATTATAATGTGGTAAATACTTTAGGATTCCTGTTGTCCCACCCCTGGCATTTAAAAAATATATATATATTTTTTTAATTGATTTCAGCAAGGAAGGGAGAGGGCGAGAGAGATAGCAATATCAATGATGAGAGAGAATCATTGATTGGCTGCCTCCTGCATGCCCCCCCACTTGGGACCAAGCCTGCAACTTGGGCATGTGCCCTTGACTGGAATCAAACCCAGGACCCTTCAGTCCATAGGCCAATGCTCTTTTTTTTTTTTTAAATATATTTAATTGATTTTTTACAGAGAGGAAGGGAGAGAGAGTGAGTTAGAAACATCGATGAAAGAGAAACATCGATCAGCTGCCTCCTACACACCCCCCACTTGGGGATGTGCCCGGAACCAAGGTACATGCCCTTGACCAGAATCGAACCTGGGACCTTTGAGTCCACAGGCTGATGCTCTATCCACTGAGCCAAACCGATTAGGGCGCCAATGCTCTAATTATGGCAAAATATGTGACACTAACCCCGAGAATATATGTAATGCTTCAAAAATACAGGGTGTCCCAAACTGGCTAGGGCCCCCTGGCATTTTTAAAAAAACAAACTTGTATTGATTTCAGAGAGGAAGAGAGAGATAGAAACATTGATCAGCTGCCTCCTTCATGCCCCCTATTGGGGGTCGAGCCCACAACCCAGGCATGTGCCCTTGACTGGAATTGAACCTGGGATTTTTAGTCCACAGGCCGATGCTCTATCCACTGAGCTAAACCAGCTAGGGTGCCCTGGCATTTTTTCCCCCCAGCCTATTTGCACATGTTTAAGCAACCTCAAAGTTCCCTGATGTAGGGGAACTGTATAAATATACACAAGATGTCCCAAAAAAATGTATATACACTTTGAATTATGAAGTCAGTGTTTATTAATATACAGTTCATTTTCAAAATTTAAAAGAATCTACAGAATAATCTAATGAATAATTTTTTTGGTCAATACCTGTTTTCAAACTGATGACCGTTCTGGTCCAGGCACTGCTGATAACGTGAAGCAATGGAATCGCAAACATCAAGAATGATTTTGTTCAATATTTGTGCGCCCTCAATTTGTCGAATGTTGCCTGTTTTGCACCGTAAACTTTACCTTTTATGTATCCCCATAAAAAAAGTCTAGTGGCACTTGAGGATAAATTTTCTTTGTTCAAAGTTTTATCTGGCTTCACCCATAATTTCAAATCAGTTAAACCTGAAAAGGAGTGAAAATTAAGTGAGTTATCAGCTGTTAAAGTGTGTGTACATTGTTTTGGGACACCCTGTATTTTTGAAGCATTACATATATTCTCGGTGTTAGTGTCACATATTTTGCCATAATCCTAAAAGTACCCACATATATTCCTGAAGCACTTCAGATTGGTGACTGAGCTTAAGAGTTTATCACCCTTGCCGAAACCGGTTTGGCTCAGTGGATAGAGCGTCGGCCTGCGGACTGGAGGGTCCCAGGTTCGATTCCGGTCAAGGGCATGTACCTTGGTTGCGGGCACATCCCCAGTGGGGGGTGTGCAGGAGGCAGCTGGTCGATGTTTCTCTCTCATTGACATTTCTAGCTCTCTATCCCTCTCCCTTCCTCCCTGTAAAAATCAATAAAATATATTTAAAAAAAAAAAAGAGTTTATCACCCTTAGCCCAGTTTGAGAGATGAGAAAAATAATTTAAAAAAAAATTTTTTTTTTTTTAAATCCAGCCAGCTTGCCTCTGCTCCTGTGGGGGTACCGGAGTTCAATGGTGTGTGGGCCAATCTTACAAAGGGCAGAGCAGCCCTCCACCCCCAGCCAAGATCACCCAATTACTAATGTGACAAATACTGACAGCCAAGTCAAGTACTGCAATGACAAGCTAAAGGCTTTCTCATTTGGGGAGTAGAGGAAGGGAGAAGAGGAAGCCTAGAGGACAGACAGAAAGACAATTTGGCATTGTCTGTCTGAGTTCGGTAACTGAGGAAAACAGCAATGAAATAAAGAGTTTGTTCTGCTCACCACACTTCAAAACCTATTCCTGTCACAGATATGTGTGTCTGCTTTGGGGAAAAAAGGGAGATTACTTTCTATCACATAGATCTCCTGGTTTCTAACATTAAGAATCACGAGGCCCTTTCTCAAAGGCTTTGAACACCTAAATTATCTTCTTGGGTCAATGTATGCCCCAATACCCACCTACTAATAGCTAACGGCCAGGTCTTCCACTTTGCGACCTCTAAAATCTGCTACGGGGGTAGGCTACTACCATTTCCACTCCCAGTAGCTCCTTCTGCTTCTAAGCTTTCTCTCTGGAATACCTTTTCCAATTTTGAAAATTATGTGGCTTGTGTAGAGGAGAGTGATAGATACACTGCTTGATCATTATTTCAGGAATGCAAAAGTACAATGAAGGCAAAGCATGTAATATTTGGAAAATGCTTTACTAAGTTTCATTCTTAAGAAATCACAACTCTGAATTTTTGTTAAGCTTGTCCTAGGAGCAAATCAGCTACAGAACACACAGACACAGCTGCCCTGGTGTGTATGTGCACCGAAAGCCAGCCTAAGGTAGTCCTGGCAGAGCTTACAATGGCCCCTTCGGTTCAGGGGCAGCAGGAATGCTTCCAGGGCCTTTGCTCCCTGCTGGTTCCTCATCAAATGTCTGACATTCCTCGAGGTTCTCCTTCTGGTATCTTTCTAAACCTACAGTTTCACTTCAGAAAAAGCTCGCTTCTACACAAACTTTCATCACTGTCTATACTCTACTGGGATAGATGCAAATCTCTGTAGCCTAAATCAACCCATTCAACTGCCTGATATATCTCTTTTTCTGGATGACTCGCAAGCACCTCAATCTTAACCATAACCAAATGGAACTCACGGTCATCCAAAAAACTTCTATTTCCCACATTACCTTTCTCAGTTAACAGTGCCCACAGCCGCCAAGTTGCCTTAGCCAATCTTCTTCCTTACCCCTCAAGTCTAGTTACCTCCATCATCCAGAGACATGTCCTCTTTAATTAGATGTCTTCTACATGGTGCCAGTCCTGACAGGTTTCCCTTTCTTTACCACGTGCTGCAAACATTTCTTTCCTAAAATACCACTCTGATGTTAGTTCCATGCTCAGCGCCCTTCAGTTACTTCCTACCCTGGCTGGCTGGCTCATGGTTGGAGCACTGTCCTGTGCAACGAAGAGTTGTGGGTTCCGGTCCCAGTCAGGACACATACCTGGGTGGGGTTTCAATCCCTGTACAGGAGGCAACTGATCGATGTTTCTCTCTCCCTCCTTTCCTTTCTCTCTAAAATAAATAACATATCCTTGGGTGAGGATTAAAAAAAGAACAAGAAGAACGAAGCCCAATACTCAGCCCAGCATATGCTACAGTTTCTGCCCACCTCTCCAAGTCCCTCTGCTACTCCCCACCAAGACCGCATTCCCACTACGGCAAAGCTACCCGCACTTCTCCCCTCACCTTCAGTTTTGTTCATTCCTCTGCTCTCTGCCTGGAATGCCCTTTTCTCCATATTTATTCACCCAGCCTTATCTCTCTCTTCAAAACTTGGCTGGGGGGTTGGGGGAGGGGCGCGCGGGCTGGAGGGGGTCAATAAGGGAAAAAGGGGACTAAAGTAATACTTTCAACAATAAAGAATTATTTTTAAAAAAGATTTGGCTGAATGACCCATCAGGTGTGAAACCCATCACCACCACTGTTCTTTCAAGGCTGTACTGGCACACACCTCTACTGGTGAACTGAAACTTGGAGGCATTACCACAGGCTGTGCGCTCCTATGTCCTTCAGAGCAGCCTCTGGTTTTATCAGACCTATAAACAGCAGACGCTCAACACCTGTTCGAGGAATGAGTTAATCTCTCCCTTAATAAAACACTGAAATAATACAGCTTACATTTATTAAGCATTTATCAGGTGTCACAATCCAAGACAAACTAGGCTATTTCATCCTCATAAGTCCATAAGCTGAGGAGGTATTATTCCATCTTACAGATGAGGAATCTAAGGTCCATTCAAAGGCACCAGGTAACTTGCCCAAGGAGATACAGTTTGAAAACGGACTATGCAGGACTGGAGCTCAGGTCTGACCAATTCCAGAGTCCATGCTTGTACCACTATGTATACTTCTGTGCCACATGTTATTTGACACTGTCTTTAACTGACCTCCCACAAAGTGTTGCCTGAACTGTTTCTGACCAATACTTCACAGAATCAACAATCTAGCTAGGTTTCTATTCCAGTTTTATTTATACTTCCTGAAGCGGAGGGGATAGAGTTATATCAGATTAAAAATGCTATGGACAGCCCTGACCAGTGTGGCTCAGTGGTAGAGTATTGGCCCATGTACCAAAGGGTCGCAGGTTGGATTACTGGTCAAGGGCACATACCTGGCTTGCAGGTTTGTTCCCCAGCCTGCTTGGGGCACAGGTGGGAGGCAATCGATGTATCTCTCTCACAGTTTGGTATCCAACCTAATCTTTCCATCCTACCCAGGGGTAAAGGGAGGGAGAAAAGGAGGGGGAAAGAGGGAAAGAGAAAGAGAGAGAGAGGGGGGAGAGAAAGAGAGAGAGGAGAGAGAGAGAGAGAGAGAGAGAGAGAGAGAGAGAGAGAGAGAGATGGATGGATGTGAGAGCAAAACATTTATTGGCTACCTCTTACACAAACACACACACACATCCCCACTGGGGATCAAGCCCAAAAACCTAGGCATGTGCCCTGACCTGGAATCCAACTGGCAACCTTTCGGTACACGGGGCAATGCCCAACCAACAGCCACACTGGCCAAGGCTATAAATTCTTTTTATTTGTCAGTTTTGAGCCTAATACCCAAACTTCTGATGGCAGACCATGAAGAAAAAGAAAGTTCAAACTAATCTTGTAAGCCTCTCCTCTGTTCCTGGCCACCTTTATTTTTAGGACATTCCTTGGCAGTTCTAGTATCAAATGGTTGCTATACTGAGCATATGTGAGCTTCACAAGCTGGCAGGTGTCTGCTTCCAATCCTAAATCCTACTGTAGCTCCGTCTGCTGCCCACCCAGATGCTTCCATTTAAACTGAGAAAAAGTCCACGAAGGGGACAGAAGCTAATGGCTCATCTTACACCAGATCTTCTACTGTTAGCTGTCTCAAAACAAAAACCCAAAACCTCTAAATGAGAATCATCCAAATCTTCCTGGGCAGAACCTGATTATCAATGACTTCTATTCTGTTGTAAGTAATGGTACAGAAAATTACACTAGTCTTTTACTCAGAATAAATGAGTTCTGTGTTTTCAATAGAAGCCAAATGGTGAAACTGGAAGGGGAGAGCAGGGACAGGCTATTCCGGTAAGATGCTGCCTTTACAACCGTGGTGTAATGACTGACCCGGTCTGAGCATATGGTACCAACTACAACAAGGCGAAAGGTTCAAATCAAAGTCCAATGGGCCTGTGCGGGACAGAAATGATGAGAGGGAAAAAGGACCATCAGTACACTTGGTCTGTAAATATCAAAGAGAAGACAGTAACTGGAACAATTCACACCAGTGGGTACCCAGGAGTTGCTCAGAAGCACCAAAGAGATGAAGAGAACCACTACAGCGATGGGTCTCACTCAGCAGGCTGCAGTCCAAACCAAAAGTCCTCCCAAGTCTCCTTACTACGCAACTCGCCGCATCCGTCTACGGAAATACAACTTTCAGTTATGTCTCCTTTTCCCTTTCTTTCATATTTACATCTAATCAAGCCTTATTTTTCCTTTAAAACATCTCTAAATATAATAAGGATGTCCAGCTAAGCATTACTTAAAATAGGGCGAGGGAACATTCTAAAATGCTCAACAGAAGTGGAATGGTTAAATTACGGGGCATTCATATAATGAGATACTCTGCAGCTGTTACAATGTTATTTATGAAGAGTTTATAATAGCATGGGTGGAGCAGACAATGAGTGGTCTTCTCAACCTCTATTCTGCCTCTGTGTAGCCATGAGGCTTGGGTGGGACTGACCCCCAACCAAATCTCCCAGGGCAAGTCTCTCCCCCCAGGCCCAGTGACCAGCTTAGTCCTTGATTACCTGAGCCAATGAGCCCCAATCTCAGGACTTCTGCTGGAGGCGGGAAGGAAACACTTGCCTTAGAACAAAGTTAACACACAGTACAGGGCACGGCTACAAAAAAATTATGGAGACACTGAGCTGGAGCCCCGATTAAACCATTATTTGATTTCTATCAAATCTTTTAACTTTTTGATTATTATAAGCCAATGATACATACCTTTTATTGTTTAGACCAGTGTGAGTAGCGTGTTCTGTCATTTGCAAACAACAATGGCTTAACACAATGGGCAAATATATATATTTTCAAAAAGGCAATTTCATATACAGTATGACCTTGACTTTTACTATAAAGTATCCAGATAAATTATTATTAGGGCATCCTGCATGGAGGTGGGCAAAGCAGCCGTGAGGTGGGGAATGGAGGACATCTGTAACAGTGTAAACAATAAAAAAATACTAGGAAAAGACAAAATATAATCTGTTATTATTTCTGGGCAGTGGGCTGGGCTAGGTTTGGGTAATGATCAGGAACCATAATATATGTTTTAAAATTACGAACAAGAGACTGCCAGATTCATCACTGTCTTTGAAATTCACTCCATGTACACTCCAACCCTCCGTGAATTCTGCCACCTGAGATGCCATTTTTTCCTACTATCCAAGTCGCAGCCATTTAGAATCAGTACACTCTTACTTCCTACTTGTAAGCCCCAACAACTTCCTTCACTGCATCTGATTCTTATCTTACTACAAATCCTCTAAAGCAGTGTTTAATCAGATGTATTAAAAAAAAGGATCTATTTCATATAATTGTCCTCTTTACAAATTGTTTCACAGGTATACAGAGAATTGTTTCAACTCTAAGTTCCTAGTAGACGAAAACTGTCTCCTTGGCACACCCAAAAGATTCCTGACTGACCTGAAAGAAAAAAAAATCTTAGAAATGTACAGTTGACTTTTGAACTGCGCAGGTCCACTTATAGGTGGATTTTTTTCAATAAATACCTGTGCTCTTTTTTCATTTTATATCAATTTACCACTACATATTCATAACCTAAGAGTTCAAAATAGGATATAGCAAAACTATTTAACTTAAATGATTTTAAGTTGGAACAAGGAGTAGCAGTGTCAAGATCTAGTAAAATCGAAGATTTACACTACAAGGTCAGGAGCCAAAGATGTAAAATTTTAAGAAGTCACAGACAACCATATGAACCATATGTTGGCTTTACTATGTCGAAAGATTCTGATTAACCTTCTGTTGAGAAAAACTCCAATTCATTCCTTTGATTCTTTTAAGCTCAACTGGTTAGACACAATGTAAGACTCCTGAGACAAATACTGCAGGCTGGCATGAGCTAGGTCGGTTAAAGATCGACTGGCTGACTCTAGCCAACCAGCCTATTTAAGAATGGCACCAGTCATGACAGAGATGGTGTTTAAAAAACTGACTGACTAGACACATACCACTACTAGAAAAACAACTCAAAACATATATACTGCTATGTGTTGACCAATACAATTAGCATACTGACGAACATAATTAACACACAAACACTACTAAGTAATCCTGGTTGGTAGGAATCACATCATAGAAATAATGCCTTCATTGGTCTCTGTGAAGAATTAGAGTCTTAAATATGTTATATTTTGGTTAACTTTTAATTGTGTTTTAAGGGACAGAGAAAGCCTAGATATTTGTTGTTGGTGAAGCAGAAATTGAAATATTTGGGATGGTTGGCATAATGCTAATAAATCCAATAAATTAATACTACTAAAACTGAAAAAAAAAAAAACAAAAAAAACAACATATATACTCCTTGGCTTTAAGGACAGCATTACCTAATCAACACAGGAACCATCATATTACTAATGAAGAGGCATTGGCCACTCAAAATTAATGAAAGCTTAAAGCTGAAGCTTAGGTCAACTCATGGAGCCAATGACTAAAGCCAGGTCCCTGTAGAGATACAAATTCATTATTTTTTTAATATCATATGGACTATTAACACGGGTCACTGATGATACAATGTTCAAGCTCCAAGTTTATCACCAGTATGTCCATCCCAAGAGCTCGCTTCTATGGGCAAATTTAAAAAGAAAACTGAGTGCCTTGTTGACTGAAACCCACTGCTCAGGACCCAGAAGAACTGAAGTGTCAGTCTATGAACAGGTTTCAGAAGCTGTTTTGCAGACTCTGACTAACAGCACTTGCACCACTTGTTCATTCTGACTTCAGTATCTTGTTCGGTTTGGACCTGCTCCAGGTTGGCTACCGCGATGTTTGGCACCACAAAGCATGCCGCCAGTCCCAGCTGTGTTGCTAATAAGAGGTCAGAAAGCACCCCTGGAAATACAGGGACACAGGAAGAGTTCAAACAGTTGTTTTTAAGCATAGTGTTCTGGCAAAGCTTGAAATAACAAGAAATTCTTTTCCCCAATCCACTTCATCTTTAGCAGCAACGTAAACTCAAGGGAATCTATCTAAAGAATAAAAGTATAATATGCTAATTAGACTGGACAGCCAAATGACCTTCTGGACGTCCTTCCGGACAAAGCCAGGGCTGCGAGGGCAGAGCCCCTTGCATGAATTTCCTGCATCGGGCCTCTAGTACAGTGGTCGGCAAACTGCGGCTCGTGAGCCACATGCGGCTCTTTGGCCCCTTGAGTGTGGCTCTTCCACAAAATACCACGGCCTGGGCGAGTCTATTTTGAAGAAGTGGCATTAGAAGAAGTTTAAGTTTAAAAAATTTGGCTCTCAAAAGAAATTTCAATTGTTGTAGTGTTGATATTTGGCTCTATTGACTAAAGAGTTTGCCGACCACTGCCTAGTACAGTGATGGGCAACTTTTTGAGCTTGGTGTGTCAAACTTCGCAAAAAAACTGAGCATAACTTGGGTAGTGTGTCACTTTGAGGAAAAAACATTATTTCGCAAATGTTTCATCCTCAGGAGCAGCAAATGTTTCACCCTCGGCATGCGGCCACGTGTCATCAGAAATGGCTACGCGTGTCAGTGCTGACACGTGTGTCATAGGTTCGCCATCATTGGCCTAGTATATGATAAGAAAAGACTTTTCCCAATCTAGGCCTCTGTGGAGCTGGTCTCTGGCACTTTCTCTTATGAGTTGTGTCAACTATAGGTTAGAACAATCATCAGGGTTACTGTAAACTATCCCTATTATTTTTCCTTGTTTTTCTTATACAAGGAAAATAAAAAACAAATTTAAGAAAGAAAGCTATAGTGTTCAGAACCTCCTTCCATAGAGATATTTCTTACTGTATGGACCATTGCTGAAATAAAATGCCACCATGATTATGGATGGAATAAATGTTCAAAAACAAAACCCAGTGGAAAGTGGGAATGTTTTTTGGACATTAACTTAAAAAGCACACAAAAACAACCGACCGAGCCTTCTTTAGATCACAGGCACAGTGAAGTACACTTATACTTTACAAAGACTCCAAGGAAAAGTAGCCAAGAAACCAACCAAGAGGTAGTGGCAAAAACTAAAGGAATAAAAAGCTACAATGGAAATTCAAGAGTTCCTATTTCTGGTCTCTGTCCCCTAAATAAATGCAAAAACAGCTGAGGCAACGTAAGAATGAAGCCTGACCTCTGACAGGGCAGTGGTGGGTACCGATGACTACGAACCTGATCTATACTGAGCAGGATGAACCTGGTGTGGGTTCCAGCGCTTCCTTCGCTCTCTGTGCCAATGCTGAGATACAGGAAGCCCTGAGATCTGAGAGACAGAAATACATGGTGGCCAGAGGCACACAATGGAGCTACGGGGCGGTGGAGAGGCACCTGAAGGAGGAAAGACTTGGAGCCTGGGCCTGTTCTAAGACTAAGTCATGAGGGAAGTGAAGAGGCAAAAGTTATACCAGACAAAAGGAAAACCAGAAGATGTGGCAAGAGTTCAGGGAACTATACAACTAACTGAAAACTGACCGAATTTTGTTTAAATATAGCCACAAAGGTTAACTGATCCATTATTTGACACTATTGGCAAAAATGTTCACCGATGAAACACAGTAGAGTTTTTCAGGTGAGGATAGCAAATTGTGCAAAATTTTGGTGCCAGTTCACACAAAGGATCAAAATGACTTCACAATAAGGGCAAGACTTTGCCTAAGATTATTTATGTGAAACAGAATTCCGAAAAGACAGTAATTATGGTTTTGCTGAAGCCAAAGAAACGCTGCCTCTGCTCTCTGGATGTGCCTCAGATGCTGCTGTCTGCACATTTCACTCAAGACCACATTACCCGTAACGCAGTGACACAAGGGCCCAAATTACAAGAGTCAGCGCTAGACCCAACGTCTCACAGGTCACCCGGCGGAGCTGCTCTCCTCGCACTCTTCTGGTCCTTCCATTTCACTAGTGAAAACACATACCAACTGGCAACAGGGTCCCGCTCTGTCTCTGCACGAGCTGGAGGTACAAAAGCTGCAGCACCGTGAAGAGGTTGTGGGAAGTCAAACGTCCACGAGGAAAGGGGAGTCCTGCAGAAAGGGGAGCAAGAGGCACTCCCTCCCCGATTCTAACCCGAGTCCACTGGAGCATTCTGCATTCCCACTCCCTTCCCTGTTTTGCCCAAGGACCTCAACTCTAAACACCAGAACATGTTTTCTGTTGTTGTTAATCCTCACCCAAGGACATTTTTTCATTGATTTTTAGAGAGAGTGGAGGGGGGAGGGGGAGACAGAGAAACATCGATGTGAGAGAGACATTAATTGGTTGCCTTCCACATGCCCCAACCAAGGCCAGGGATTGAGCCTGAAACCAATGTATGTGCCCTTGACTGGACTTGAATCCGGGACCCTTCAGTCCATAGGCTCTATCCACTGAGCCACACTAACTAAGGCTCATGCTATTTTCAACTCACAGAAAGTTCTAGTTAAAAGAAGCCCCCCTTAAACATGCTATTCAATATTTTGTACATACAAATGTGTAGCAGAAACCTATTTCCACAAAATATTTCTTTAAAGGGGGGCAGTGGTGTCAGGGATGTGAAGTCTGAGTTTGAAGGCACTCAGCTCTAGTTCTAACAAAATGTAAATGAAGTATCTTGATTATTTTGAAGCTCTTGTATATGCCATGCTATTATCAATATAGCTCATGTCTACTTTTGTAAATGCCAAATACACAGAAAGGCAATTACCCTTCCAAGTTTAAGTGTTCTAGGACAACACCAACAACTCTTCAGAGCTGATAATACGCTTTGCTAATGTTAGTAACAAAAGTCTCAGCAAGTCAGGCATATCTGGATAGACAAAGCAGTCATGAGCATTTCTAAGTTATCTGAGAAAACTCTTCAATACTCATGTCTGACTAAGTGTGTTTCAGTCAGGATACCCAGTGCGTACCTGTAGCACGGCTCTTAAAACAGTGTATTACTAAATAGTATGTGTATCGTGAACCAAGCCTCTGCATTAATCATAGTACCCTTCACCCAGGAGGTATTGAATAATTTGTTGCTATGATTCACCAAGATACTGGATAAGTAGTCTTAAGAATTCATCAAAATTCTACCTACTATCATGACATACTCAAGGTAAAAACAATAAATTAATCAGACCTAACATATCTATAGAACACTCCACCCAACAACAGCAGAATAAACAACCAACTCAAGCACAGAGTGGAACACTCCTCAGGACAGACCATATGCTAGGCAATAAAATGAGCCTCAATAAATTTAAAAGGATTGAAATCACCCAAGGTATGTTCTACAAACAAAGTGGAACTAAAATAGAAATTGACAACAGAAGGAATTCCGGGAAATCCATAAATATGTGGAAATTAAACACACTCCTAAATAACCAATGGGTCAAAGAAAAAAAGTAACAGGGGAAATGAGAAAATACTTCGATGAGATGAATGAAAACAAAACAACTGCATACCCAACTTTATGGGATGCAGCTAAAGCAGGCTTAGTAGGAAATTTATAGCTGTAAACACCTACATTAAAAGGAAATTTGTACTATAGTTCATTTCAAATTGAGGTTGCTATTCTTTTATATATAAAACCCAAACCTAAAAGCAGGTAATACAAGAATAAGGTTACTTGAGAGTTTATAGATGAGAAGCAAACCCTTTTTGTGAGGGCTCTAATCCTAATATATAAAAACCCAGGGTCCGTAATGACCGAAGGTTTGACCGACCAGAAGTCAGTCCTGCAGTCAGTGCTGGTTTGCCGTGTGCCACCGCTGCAGGCGCTGCGACCCAGCACTGACTGCCGAGGGAGCTGCGGATCAGGCCCGGAGAGAGGCCTGGACAGAGAAGCAGGGTCTGATCCATAGCCTCTGTGGCAGCTGTTGATCAGCCCTTGCCTCTCTCTTTCTCTTGAGGGCCTGGCCAGCAGCCGTGCCTCTCTTTCTCTCCAGGCCTCCACAGGGGGGCTGCTGATCAGCCCCACCTCTCTGATCAGGCCCGGAGATAGGCCTGGAGACACTGACTGGCATAGAAACTGACGAATAAGAACCAAATCTGGGTGAACCGCGATGAGCCAATGGCTGCCTAGGAGGCGGAGCTTTTGACGCTGACTGGCATAGAAACCGACCAATCAGAACCCAATCTGGGTGAACTGCAAAGGCAGAACCTAAGGGGGGGGCTGAGGAGGGGTTTTAAGGGCAACAGCTGTTTGTTGTAAGGTATAAGGAAGCAGTTCAATTTTTTAATGACGGGTTTGGCAGCATAGTGCATATGGCTGGCTATCAGTCCAGATATAGGGATTATGTGTTTTTGTCTGCCAAGAGCATCTCCTCCTGCTGAAAAAGGTTTTTCCCTCCCATTTAAGCAATCCTATCCTATATAATCTATCTATACTAATAAAAGGGTAATATGCTAATTAGACCAGGTTGACCAGCCATCTTCCGGACGTCCGACTTCCTTCCGGACAAAGTCATGGTGGTGGGGCCGAGGCAGAGAAAGAAGTTGGGGGCGAGATCAGGCCTGCAGGGGAGGGCAGTTGGGGGGTGAGATCAGGCTGGCAGGGGAGGGCAGTTAGGGGCGATCAGGCAGGAAGAGGCAATTAGGGGCGATCAGGCCAGCAGGGGAGAGCAGTAAGGGGGCAAGATCCCTAGTCACTGCTTTAAGCACACAAGTACATATTCATTCTTTTGAATCTCACTGTGACTCTAGGAAGGTAAGTGCTATTGTTCCCATTTCACAGATGGGAGAACCAAAGCACAAAGCAAACTGCCCAAGATCACAATGCCTGAATGGCAGAGCTAGGATTCAAAAAAGTTAGGTATAGCCTGGAGCATGTCTTCTTCACAATATAATAGATGTTTCTCATTCCACACCCACAAGGAGGTGAAATTGAGGGAGTATCTACCAAAAGGGCCAGATATGCCTCTAAATGTCATTTTGAATCACTTTTTAAAAGGTCTCTAGGTTTTAATGACACTGAGCATAGCCACAGTGAACTTTAGCCTAAAGATGTATAGTAGGTTAAACCTCAGCCATTAAGAAACAAACCAACCAACCCCTAACTGGAGCACTTCAACTCCCTGGCATATCCGTCCGAGTAAAATATATGTAAAATGTTAACCACTTTTTATTTGAATATAACTTTATTGTAAAACAATTAAAGAGTACAAAAAAAAAAAAAAAGTAAAAATCACCTGAAATCCAGCTCCCTGGAGATAAGGTCTTTTAGGGGACCATTTAGAAAAAGTCTTACGGCTGAAACCGGTTTGGCTCAGTGGATAGAGCATCGGCCTTCGGACTCAAGGGTCCCAGGTTCGATTCCAGTCAAGGGCATGTACCTTGGTTTCGGGCACATCCCCAGTAGGGGGTGTGCAAGAGGCAGCTGATCAATGTTTCTAACTCTCTATCCCTCTCCCTTCCTCTCTGTAAAAAATCAATAAAATATATTTAAAAAGAAAAAGTCTTAGGTATTTAATAAGCAAACAGAATAGACAGCAATTTTCTATAAATGGGCTCACTCTCTAGTTTAACATCATCTGGGCATGAAAACAAGAACATGGAATCTGGACTCAAAGTGGCCTGGATCTAAATCTAATGTGTGAACCTGGGCAAGTTACTTAACGTAAGCCTTAGCTTTCTGATCAGTAAAATGGGGATAACAGCATCTGTCATAGGATTAGTGTAAGGATTAAAAGGGAATGCAAGTAAAACACTTAGCTTAGTGCACGTACATACTAAGCACTCAATATACTAGTTACATGGTTACTTTTTAAAAGGGCGTTCATTTAACACATCTCTATGCAACTGTAGATATTATTCTGTGTTGATCTAGATTTACATCAATATTAACACCTTCAGAGTATTCCATTTTAAAAAACCATAATCTGTTTATGAACCCCCTACTGATTGGCTTAGGCCCCCCCACTACACCCCCAAATGGTTATTCCATAGATTGGAAGATGCCCTTTAGGACATCTTACAAAAGACCACATTTTATAATTTTATTGCAATATTTTATTTCCTAGGTGACATATATAGACTAATTGTAATAAACACCATAATGTCTATATTTTTTAAAATTAAGAATTTTTTTGGAACTCTTAAAAGTGGAATTGTTGCCCTGACCGGTTTGGCTCAGTGGTTAGAGCGTTGGCCTGTGGACTGAAAGGTCCCAGGTTCGATTCCGGTCAAGGGCATGTACCTTGGTTGCGGGCACATCCCCAGTAGGGGGTGTGCAGGAGGCAGCTGATTGATGTTTCTCATCGATGTTTCTAACTCTCTATCCCTCTCCCTTCCTCTCTGTAAAAAAAAAAAAAAAAGTGGAATTGCCACGTCATTTTATGTGCTGGTATATAGAAGCTGCTGCCCATGCCTGGCAAGTGCAAAGCAGGACTGCAGATACCTTACATTTCCGGTTTACTCATCCTGCCAGTTACGAGGTGCAGTACCATACTATAGAGCAAGCATCACAGTCAGACCTGAGCACAAACCCCAACTCTGCCACTTACCAGATGTGTGAACCACAGCAAGTTACTTAACTTCTGAGCCTGTTTCTGCAGTCATGAGATGGGACTAATTTAGTGCCCCAATTTAGAAATAATGTATAACTTCATGGCATATAGTAAATGCTCCATAAATGGTAGCTATTCAATAATGACTTTAACTACCATGGCTCACAGAAGTGAAACTTGAAAGACCCCAAAGGAATATTGCATTTCCTTAGACATTTCTTTCTCCAAACAGGGATGACTGGTCTTCAGCCAGCCTCCCAAAAGGAGTCTTGTACAGGAACTGAAAGTTCATTCATTCTTACTACCTACTTGGAAAGAATCCATCCAGATGACAGGGGGATAAATGAGTATAATAAAAGGCAATCAAATTACCTGCTGTAAGAGAACTCAAACAGTCCTCATTCTCAAAAGAGTAAATGCAATATTCTGGGTTTAGTCAACAAGACTGATAAGCATTCTTATCAACAGGCTAAAGCATACCGATACCAGACCAAAATAGTGAAGAAAAAAAGAAACAGCCCCAACCTCTTATTTTTTTTAGGTTTGGTCAGTTAAACACCTGAAATGGAGCTGTGTACCAAAATCCAGCTGTTGTGAAAACTGGAACCAATTAAATCCTATTTCTTGGAGCATCCTCAATGCATAATTCTTTTCTCAGTTACACGGGAGACTTATTCAAATGCCCCCAGCTGACCAGCAGAAATCCCCCCATGTTTCCTTTCAGCCTCTCAAACCACCCCGTCCTTCATTCCTAGTCTCTAACACCTATGCAGGCACTTATCTATCTCACAACCTGGCTACTGCAACCTTCCAGGCTGGGACTCCAGGTTTACCTCTCTGCAACCCATTGTACACATAGGGCACCTTTCATCATCCACTAAAAACCTTCAGATGCTTCTTAAGGAAAAGATAAAACTCTTACTGAGTTTTTCTTATCTGACTCCAATTCTACCTTATTCTCTACAATGTCACTCACAATCTATAACCTTATTTTAGCACCCCTATCTCAAACACAAGTACAACCACCACCCCCAAATAACACCCCCTCTCGCCCTTCTCTTCACTTAGCCCCGTGGTCGGCAAACTGCGGCTCACGAGCCACATGCGGCTCTTTGGCCCCTTGAGTGTGGCTCTTCCACAAAATACCACAGCCTGGGCGAGTCTGTTTTGAAGAAGTGGCATTAGAAGAAGTTTAAGTTTTAAAAATTTGGCTCTCAAAAGAAATGTCAGTCGTTGTGCTGTTGATATTTGGCTCTGTGACTAATGAGTTTGCCGACCACTGACCTAGCCCTATCCTATTTATTTCACAGGGTCCAGTTCAAGTGGTATTTCTTACGCAGAGCTTTCTCTGACTTAGGTCTTACCCATCTCTTCCCTTCCTAATTACTTTGGCAGTTACAGGTGTAACACAACTTCAGCATTCCATTAAACACCAGTACACTACTAAGTACTGATTGTGATCTTGCATCGATCATTTAACTTCTATGGGCTACCACTTCCTCATCTGTGAAATAGTAAGTCTAAATTAATAGATTTTAAAAGGTCTTCTTCTGTTAAAAAAATCCTCTATTTTTACATACTGCCATATACTGTTTCAGATTAATCTTCATTTCTCGTATTTGATTTTAAGAGTACCTGAAGAGAAAAAGTACATCATCTATTTCTTCCCCAACTCTCAAAGCAAGTTATCCCAGGATGTGGCTCTAGGCCAGTGATGGCGAACCTATGACACGCGTAGCCATTTCTGATGACACGCGGCTGCATGCCGAGGATGAAACATGTGCTGCTCCTGAGGATGAAACATTTGCGACTAGAGTCTTGGAGTTAGTTTTTTCCTCAAAGTGACACACTACCCGAGTTATGCTCAGTTTTTTGGCGAAGTTTGACACACCAAGGTCAAAAGGTTGCCCATCACTGCTCTAGGAGATGCTCAGTAAATGTGACAGTGAAATAGAGACATCAGTGCTGAGATAGAAGAAAACTTCAAAGATCTGAGTGTGAACCCAATATCTAGTTCTAAAGCAGCTTGTGTAACTGGGATAGGTAGTTAGTGCCAGACGAGTAGATGGTCCACTGTTGGCTCTCTTCTTGAGTCGAAGGTCTGCCTTGATGGAAAACAAGAATGGAAATGAACACAGGTTTGAGAGCTCAAAACGGTTAATTCCTGTGCAGCACTGTCTGAAGTATGTCTACATAGCCCCTAAATGGCAAATGCAACTTTTAGGTGAGCTCAGACACTTATGTGTGTTAGGGGCCTGATCAGGGGACAATTCCTAGTACTCTCTCAAGCCTGCCCTACAATGGCGGGGCAACTGAGGTTCAGCTCAGCCACGCAAAGCCCGAAACCTGTAACAGAAGAGCAATTCCTCCCATTTCTATGCCCCAGTGCCCTTCCCAGAAAATACAAGCTTTTGTAAGAGGGGAAGTAACAAAGGCAGATATATTGAAGCATTCAGGTCTACTTCAGGCCTCCAGTAAAATGTCTTTAGTTTTCTCTCTTTTCTCAGGGCAGTACAAGTCAATGTGTAGATAGAAAGTAAGAAAGTGGTCTGCTGGAGGACAGGAATCAACATTAACCAAAAGCTAACCAGGAACTCTAAGACAGTGGGAGGATGCAATCCTTCCAAACTCTAGTCAGAGGCAGAGGGCTAAGCCCCTTCCTATTTCATTACATTAAAATAAAATGTATTAACACCAATATGCTCATGCCCCCTTTATCAAGAGAGGGCAAATATATCCCTATTTTAATCAAGTTAAACTGGTCAATGCTATTCCAGCCACTTCTAAACACGTTTTAAGACCCTAAAGAGTTATCAAATCAAATCAGAGCCACTCAAATGAAGCCAGTTTCTCCTTGAATAATCAAATGAAGGAAGCACTGTTGTTTTTTACTAACAGCTCTTAACACAAAGCAACGTCCCTCATGGCCCTCCTCTTCACTCAGCTGTTACACAGAATTATGAGACAAAGGGCAACTACTGTATTATCACTTTTTTTTTTTTTTTGGAGTAAAATCACAAGATTACTAACAGCTAATGGCCACGATTCAAAAGCAATAATGGCATTATGACTTCATATGCCAGTTATCTACCAAACTGGAAAGAACCAAATATACGTATTTGTCTCTCCCCAGAGAAAATCTGAAAGTAAGTGGGAGCATTGTAATTCACTCTCTCTTCCATCATGAATTTTCTGGGGGAATGTTAAACAGTATCACCTTCTCTAATTATAGGGTGGGGAGAGAAGGGTTTTATACTTGTTCAAGAGGTTACCAATTTAAGTTGGAGAACTTATAAAATGTTCATGGTCTCGGAAAGTCTTCGGTGATAGTAAACGGGGGAAGGTCTTGTCTAAAAATTCTTAAAAATCCTCAAATCCCTCCTTTTGTTTTACTTTGTTGCTTTAGTGCTAAATATGCAATGGGATAAACTTAAGAGAAAAATATGAACCTTTCATTCAAGTTTCTAGGGTAAGTTTAATAGAGAAATCAGTTTGTATTTTAAAAAACAACAATGCCCGGGAAGGGTGGCTTAGTGGTTGAGCATCAACCTATGAACCAGAAGGTCACAGTTTGATTCCCGGTCCGGGCACATGCCCGAGTTGTGGGCTAGATCTCCAGTAGGGGTGTGCAGAAGGCAGCTGATCAGTGATTCTCTCTTATCATTGATGTTTCTATCTCTCCCTCTACCTTCCTCTCTGAAATCAATAAAAATGTATTAAAAGAAAAACAAAAAACAACACTTGGCTCCAAAGGGTTTTCATACAGGCTACCAATGTGGATATTTGAGTCGCCAATCTTATGATATCACTGGCGGATTATCTGCTGAAAACAGTCATCACCTATGAAAGCATCAAATTACCTCCTCCGTACACCAATGATACAGAGTAATTTCGCAGTCTAAGTTACATTTGCTCTGATTTCTAGCTCTCTAAGAAAACAGAATCAGAAGACATACGTCATTCTAAAACCTATAGCTGGTCTGTTTGCTTTCTGACAGTTTTGTGCTGAGAATACCCTCTGAGAATACCCTATTCTTGGAGAATACTGAGAATACCCTATTCTTGGAGAATACCCTCGGAGAGTTTGGCATGACAATAACAGCTTTGAATATAACACACAGTTTTTTCTCCTTAAAGAGCTCTTCAATATCACCTTTTATGAAGTCCAACTTACACATTTAACATTAAACTACTATGCAGTAACTTCAGAGAACTCTATGCCTTTGGCAATGAGAACAAAATAGTAACTCTCCATAGGTCTGCATAACTTAAAAAAAACACATACAAAAAACTAGTTATTTTTAAAAAGGACCATATTTCTCCATTTCCACCTTTCTCCTCTTTGTAAAATTCTAATCATTTCATTCAGGGATAGACAGTAGCAGTTTCCAGCGATCAGACTAAGGTTCAGAGAGGGAAAAAGTCAAAACTTGAGACATGGTGAACATGCAAACACTAAAGTTCAAGTTTTCCTCAGTTAAAGTTGACACTATTCGATAACACCCACCTTGTAAAAAAGTAAGTTACATATCCAAAAGGGCAAGCTGCTCCAGTCAACTGGGTAAACAACGTAATTAACATGTGCCAGGTGGAAAGTGAATCCTCATGTAAATAGTGGGGTTCCAAATGAGCTGCAAACTGTAAAGCAGCTTATTTTTTTCTAAACTGTCAGCAGGTTTCTTTTGTGCAATTAGAGTTTAAAATGGGGTAATTGCTCCTCAAGTTTCTTCTAAGAATATCGAAATCTGGCTTGTACAACAGTAAACTGAACCTTATTATTTAGAATTCCACTGGATATTTTCAAAAAAGAATAAAAACACACTGAGTTCTTTAATGAGTTTTGGCATGTATTTCTAACTACCTCTCTAAACTAGGGGAAATTAATTTCTAACCGACCAGGATCATATTCCAGAATGCAAACATCTTTTCACTATGTAAAATAAGACTAATGGAGTGCTTTTACATAAATACTTCAAGTTTAGGTCTTTCAAAACATCCTCTAATTTTTTAATAAAACTCTCCAAGGTAAATCAACCTACTTCCTTACTACAGTCGTACTGCTTTGCCTTCACTTGAAATAGTACCAATATCAACAAGCAAAAAGAAATACTCGAGGCATTCACACAAAGGCAGTTAAAGACCATACATCACACACACCAGCCTCTTAGGTCATATTTAATATTCTACTCAGCGTCCATCTCAGCTATCCAGATCGCACACGATGGCAAATGTTAGAAGTGGGCAATGAGAGGAGGAGCACGGCTTCTTTGTGTGTTGCCGGGCAAAGAAGGTAGGTGAGTACAAGGAGAGGCCATCTCAGTATTTGCTTGGCAGCAACACTTACCTTGAGGATGTCCCCCCTTTTGAAGCTCAGCTCGTCGTCTGCAGTGGCTTTGAAGTCATATTTGGCGATGGCTTCCATTCTGAGCGCTGCTCAGGGCTCAGCAGCCTGAAGCAGGGGGAAGGGAGTCTTCCCTGCTGAAGCAACCCAGCACTCTGGGCTCAGCCTCGCCTCTCCTCTGGGACTGGCTCCTGCACTCCGGGACACACAATGCCACCCTGAATCAGAAGACGGAGGATTGAGAGAAGTGGCCGGATTGAAGGCAGCCCCGCCCTGCCAATAGGCCTGCTGTCCCAGCCCCCACGCCCCCTGGTTAGGCTGGCTCAGCCCTCCTCCCTCCCTTCCAAGCCAGAGCCCTGATCTCCTTCCTCTTTTCAGCCTCGGGCCCAGGCGACTGACAGGCCCGCCGGCCAATGGTGGCAGCAGCTCGAGCTATTCCAGAACACACTTCCTCTTCCTTCCCGCTGGGTGTGCACGGAGAGCAGGAACCACACCGGCTGGAGTCCCGTTTGGTTTCCACCTTTCCTCCCTCACCCCTTACACTCTTCTCCAGGCACAAAACAGAGTCCACTGAAAGAAGGCCTCCCCCTGGGGATGCACCCTACTTTCCTCAGTTAAATAGGCCTGTCTCCCTCCTTTCCCTGCCAACCTTCCTGCTTTTCTGAAAATGCTGGGTCCCGATCCATCGTCAAAAAGCAAGCAATGCAAGCTTTGGACCTGAGCTGCTTCCAACTCTTTTCAGAAACTAAACCTTGGTCTGCTCCTGGGAGAGCAGGAGAAAGTGAACACAGGATCTACTTTTTTATTCAATTTACTACTCTGAGCAGAAGACACCAGAGAGGAAGGTCCAACAGCCTTTTTTCAGCCTTTTGCTGCTAAATCTTCTGCTCTTCTTGCAATAAGGCCCCTAAAGACCCCAAAACTTTGGGGTCTCCACTCGCCCTTGAAATAGATCTCCAAGGTTTGGTATTCCAGAAGCAGCCCCACATTATTTTTAACTAGCCTAAGGAGCAAAGCTGAAATCCTAGTCTACATCTGAAAAAAATCCTCTTTATAGAATGAGCTGTCAGAAATTGTGTCTGGGGAAAGAAAGTGCAGGGAGATGGTGCCAGAAAGTCAAACAAGTCTCCCACAGTCACCTGAGAACAACTGCTTTGCTCAGAGCCAGCGGAGTTCTGGAGCAAATTGCACTGTGCAGGTGGAGTCTGTAATAACCCTCTGGTGTGTACCAGGCGATGGGGAACTGTGGGCACCACAGACAATCACTGCTGTAGTCGAGTCTCCAGCCCTGAATATGGGACACAACCTAGACCTTTGCAGAACTAAGGGAAAATAAAGCCCCATTCTTATTTCACCAGTCACTGTTTTCATACGGGCTAAATAAAAGCAGCAAACAACCTGAATACTGGCAGAATGGGGACAGACTATTTATAGTGACACTCTTCTTGGATAATTACCACCTAGCAGAGAACTCATTTGAAGGATACAAGTGATTATTATCCTTTTGTTCTAAAGTTACCAAGTGGGGCATTAATCAAGCATAGCTGCAAATGGACTAAGCGGAAAACCAGCGGGAATATTAAGATTGGAGAAAAATGAATATCACCAAGGGGAAAAGAAATCACCTGGTAATAAAAAGTCCTTCAGTCAAATTCTAAAAGCCAAACATTCTACTGCAGGTAAACTAATAAACCAAACCAACATTTACTCTATCAGGCCAGACCTAGGACATCCTACGTGGCACTGGCCCCAAGAGAGCACAGAAAGCAGTCTACCAAATATAAAAACATACAAAGATCAGTCTCAGACTATTTATTTTTGCATGTCTTCAAAAACCCCTTACTTATACCCTCTGTAGTGTAGTTCTTATCAAACTAATCCATGTATATAACTTTAAAAGTCCGAGTATTGAAATTTATGAAAAAGAGCAGTTCCCTACCCCAACACCCACAAATAATCACCCCCAATTTTGTTTTTAGCTTTCTCTTTGTATTCACTTACAATATTTCTAAGTAATATGCTTCTGTTGCTATTTCTTAGTTTATTCCAGCCATCATCTATCACCTGAAAGATGAGGCCCTAACTATTCCACCCTTGCTAATATTCTCTTGTCCTATCCCAGCAATACCACATATTCTGGTTTAAGCAGTAGTATTACAACATGAAATATTGTTCACTGGTGATTTAAATAATGTATTGCAACTTCCTTTCTAGGACAGTCCTTTAGTTTTCCCCAGCATTAGTAACTGCTTTTCCTCTTTTGCTTACTTTCCAATGTGTGTACCTACATTTGATTGTTTATAAATGCTCCAAAATCTCTGCTACAGGCCTATCAATGTTTTCCACAGACCTGACTGCTTATTTGAAAGGCTCTCCAGGTCTGATTGTTAGGACTATGTATCAATGATGGGAACCTGGGTAATACTTGGGCAGATCTAAAAAAAGCAGAGTTTCATTTTTGCAAAATGGAAGTGAGACAGAAACCCAGAGCACTGTCACTGTCCAGGTACTATGTCGTAACAGGGCATAAATGTCTGTAACTCAGGATTTCAGACAACTGCAGTGTAACTGAACAGCCATAGCATAAAAACCAAGACCATTTTCAACACTTGTTTTACAGCTGTTACTCAACGCATCTACCACAGGTTTCCTAGAGAAAGCCTAAACAAACTAACAAGTGAAAATCATGTTTCAAGTGACCATGGCTTTGTCAGATATAACTTGACAGAAATGAAACCCAAGCACAACCAATACTTCTGTGCCAAGAGCACCTCAGAGAGAAAACTTGAAGATGTCAGCTTCACAGGCTAGCCACTGAAAGGAGCACACAGGCCAAAGGGACTCCAAAGGGTGTGTTTCATTAAAGACAGACAAAATATTTTATCACATACGCAACACTGATTATTAAGAGGAAGAAATCTGGGAGTGCACACAATGTATAATCATTCCAATAGAGTAGATGTTGCTGCTCACTTCCCAAGCAAATGGGCTGGGAGTGCACTCAACACCGAAGCCTAATGAGAGTATGTCTCAACTGTTCCCAGCACACACCTCCCCTGCCCATCCCAAGCAACGAATTTTAAGAAGCAAGTGTCCTCAGCTGGAAAATGGAAACAGCACCTACCTCATAAGGCCATTTTGATTATTGACAGAGACAGCACCTGTAAAGGCCTCAGCAGAGCCTCTGGCATAAAGCACTGAGGTGTTAACTAGCATCACCGGCCCCTTTTGAAATATTAGTCCACATGTTTCCACAGTCAATCTAGAATTTCTATCTACATACAGACTGTCTAATAGGCAAATTAACAGTCCTCTAAGTGTAAACTTTAAAATTACATTGCTCCACATCACAGTCCTAACAAAGTTCAAACATTTACACATATAAAAGCTAATCACATCTATAGTCACGTATTCTATTAGGCTTTTAAATATTTACTCTACATACACAAAAAAGTATACACTGAAGTTGAGTAATTTAAAGCCACACTTGTCTCATTATTCTATGGCTGTACTCTGTAACAACAGTTTTGGTCCTTGGACCAGCTGCATCAAAATCACCCCAATTCAGAGACTGATTCACTGTGGGGTGCCTTCAGGAGTTCTGCAGTGTAGTGGCTTTAGGCCCAGAACCTAATTTTATATAAGACTCACTGGTAATTCTTATGCCTGCCTCATTTTAAGAATCACTGCTGTACCACTATAAGGGTGCCTTAACCAGATTTTACACTCTGTGTTCCAGATAATGCACTACAACATCTTTAGATAACAAAAATCATGCATATTCACTTGGCACAACTGGGAAAAAGCCAACTTTGACAAAACCAAGACTCTCCATGGTCATTCAGTAGTGCCAGAAAGTTCTGAATTAAGTAAGTAACCATTACTTCCTCCCAGGAGCGCATGGTGGGTCTCTATTCTGTATTATTGCATTTCTCCAAAATCTATTATTCTTCTGCTCTAGGTAATAATTAGAACTGTTGCCGCACAACATGCAACACGATAACAGAAATTACTGAGAAAAATCTCTAAGTACCATCAAACCAGTAGTATTTAACATCCAATAACCCTTCACATCTGAATATACTTGCTGAGGAAGTGAACAGTCTCAAGCATTTAAATGCTTGCTTTTAGTATCAAAGAAAGCTGATTAAAAGCACTAACTTCTTTTTTTACTCTGGAATTCAGAAAATTTTGAACAAGGGAAGGGGCAGCAAGACAGTTTTTTCTTTCTCTCAAAAAAATCCAACAACAATAAAAAAGAGGGCTGATTATAGCAGATGTAGGAAAAGATGCCTGATTTTTAAAAGCCTGGTAAAGTACACATGCAACGAATTTAATACTCCACGTCAACTATAATTTAAAAATAAAATTCTTTTAGCCTGGTCAAAAAGATTAGTACTATTGCAATGGGCAAGCTCTAATTGATCAAAGGTCTAAATAAATTCTATTCCCTTAAATGTGTCATGTTATCTTAATTCAATTGAAATATAGGTCTATGGTTGGTTTTCGTTTTTTGTTGTTGTTGTTGTTTTACCTTAACTAACCCCCCCCCCCCCCCCCCCCCCCCCCCCGCTAAAAGCCAGTGAGAAGTCATACAGCCCCTGATCGACCCAATCTCCCTAATACAAAAGTGACACAGGAAGAAAAGCATCAGCTGGCACAAAAGCATGATCCTAAAATGAAGAAAACAACTAAAACACAAACGAAACAAGCAAGCTGCGCTGGTGACCTAGTGGCAGTATTGATTACTGAGGGATGAATTCAATCCTTTGAGCCTCTCCGTTCCCAGGGGGAGAACCGAAGGCTCGCATGGCTCTCCAGCAACCCTTCTGGCTGACTGAAGGAACACAGTGGACGCTCGCAAGTAAAGGATAAAGCAGGGAAAGAGGCTAATTTCTCCGGAGAGAAAACGGAATCATCAAATGAGGGAGAAGACGAACTGCGCAAGGAGCAGAAAACCTCGAAAAATTATGCCAGCGAGGAGACGACAAGAAAGAAAGGGAAGTAGATTAGAAAAAAAGGTGGGGGGACGGGAAGGGAGGGGGCGGCAAATGACTTGCATGACACGCAAGTAAGCATTTAGTCAGTGGAAGGGAACCCAGTGGACGCTTGCAAGTAAAGGATAAAGCAGGGAAAGAGGCTAATTACCCGAAGGGAGAGAAGTAGATAGCAAGGAAAGGCGACAAGTGGAGGAGCACAAAGTGAAAAGGGGACAAGAAAGCCAGAGAGACTAACGCTCATTTCTCTCGTGTCTTCTCCACTCTTTTCTGAGCGCCCACGGGGACCGAGAGACCTCGAGTGCACTTCACTCAGCTCCTCTGCAGATTGGACTTTCACAGCACCCGAAGCCAGCCTAGAAGAGCCCCCCTAAACAAGCTGGAACTCAAGCGGCTTCCAGTCCTACATGGCGAGCGTCACAAATGAAAACCACCAGCGTTGCTCTCTCCTCTCTCGCTGAAATCTTTCCTCGGAGCATTCCAACCACTCAGCCGCTGCTGCTTATTTTTCTCGACCAACATTTTTCAGAGAGTCGTTCGAAAAGGGGGGCCGCGTGGGGAGGGGTGGGGACAGAAGTAAAGGCATCTCCACTGTCTCCGGCAGCAAACGTTCCAACGCACGGTATTAATAGGGTTGGTGGGTTCCCTCCCGAAATTCAGCCCAAAGACACCAGGAAGATGGAGAGCTGGTGGCCGTGCAGGTCCAAGGGGCATCACTCACCCCATGTGCAGCCCGCAGAGAATCCCCCGCCTCCGGGCCAAGTCAGACTGACTCACGGAATGAGTAGCCCGTGCTCTCGGGCTTCTTCCGAGGTCCTTCCGCGCAAACCCCCATGAAGAAGGCATGAAATGGAAGTAGGAGCCCCCCGCCTTTTGCTCCGGGGTCCGGGGGCTCCGTCCGGAGCCGAGGGCCCGGGGAGGACAGTCCCCAGGAAGGAAGCGCCCCAAAAGAGGAAACGTGGAGTCCAGAGTCCCGGGGACCCCTCTCCTGCCCCACACCTCGCCGTCCCGACCCCCAGGCCCGGCGGCCTCGGGAGGCTGAGCCGGGTCCCTACGGGCCGACTCCCGCTTTGGAGCGGGGTTGGAAGACGCACCGAGCCAGCGCCGCCGCGGCCGGCCCCACTCACCGTGGCGCAGCTGCTCCGCTCCGCACCGGCCCCTCCACAGCGGTGTGAGTGGCCGCCGACCGCGCTGCTGCTCCCCGAGGGCAGGGCCTATTCCGGCCGCTGTCACCACCACAATCTTAGTCGTCGTCGCCGTCGCCGCCGCCGCCGCTGCCGCCGCCGCCCGGTCGCTGAAGCAGCACAGCCGCCTCGCTTCCGCTCCTCTCGGAGTCCCGCGAGAACTCCCCCGCCCCGTCCCGCCCCGCCCCCGCGAGATTTCCCCCGGCGGAAAAGGCCCAGAGCGCATGCGCCCCTCCGCGGCCGGCTACCACAGTTAAACCTTCTAGATGCCAGGGCGCCTGCGCAAGGCCGCCCCGCAGCAGGTGGCACCCACACGGCTCCGCCCCCGAGTCGCCTTAACCCATTCGGTGCCAGAGCCGGTAAATTACAGCGCAACCCTGAAGGAGGAAGTCTTCTGCACCGTCGAGTCACTTCCCTTCCCTTTCCACCAAACCAAGGCAATTGGGGGGTCGGGGGAGAATCTCCCTCCAGCATGAAGTACCCCAAATAGAGGACCTGGTCTTGAAATATTTGGGAATCTGGTCCCAACTCTGCAGTGCTAGATGAATTAACAGATTCGTTTGTTCATTGATTGAATCCCCCGCCTCCGCCGAGCACGGTGCTAGATATATAGAAGGTAAGGGGACTAACAGAAATCCTGGCCCTCAAGGAATTCACGGTCTACGGGAGTGGAAGAAAAGTAAACAAAGAATGCCACCAGTATTGCTACAAGTATCTGGGGAATTGCTGAGCAAGCCAAAGGGATGGGGGTGGGGGGTCGCTACCCCGCCCATCTCAGAAAAGCCTTCCCAGAGAAGGTGCTGTGGTGGTGATATCTGAGCCGAGTCTTGGAGGACGAGTAGGAGTTCGCTAGACAGAGAAGCGGGGGTGAGGCGTCCCAGGCGCAGGGAACAGCAGCACGTACAAAACGTACAAAGGCACGGAGGAGTGGAGGTGAGAGAGTCGTGTTCCGGGTAATGCTAAGTAGTTGATTCCTGTACTAGGCGGGGTGAGGGCGGGGTGAGGGGGGTGGGGTGGAGTGACAGGAGATGGTGCTTGGAGAAGGAACTCATTTTTCTGTTCCAAAAGCTCTTTCCAATTAAAGGAGAGAACAGAACGTGTCTAATGGTAATGGGCTCTCCGGAAGCCAACAAAATAACGCTGAAGTGAGAATAAGCAAACGTCTGATTCTAGAGAAAACAAGCCCATCGAAAAAAGGAAAATGAATTTTCTTTCACTATTTATTGAGAGTCAACTGCATGCGAGGAGCTATGCAGGGGTATAGATGGACCCCACAAAGCCTGTTTTCAGCGGTTTGTAATCTAGAGGACAGTTGCGTAGACTGAAGGCAAAACAGGGCCCTCTAACTACAAATAGGATCTTGGAGGAGGGGGCCAATTACCTGGTGCTCAAATAATCAGGGCGGATTGGTGTTTGGACTGCAATGTGGAAGCAGGAAAGAAGAGTGATAGAATCAGGCAATGCTTCAGATGGGCCAGAGTTTAGGGTTTGGAGGGAGGAGTAATGAGAGACAAGGCCAACATCTATGGCTTAGGTTTCATTGGCAAGTGATGTGCGACCTCAGGGTTTTTGAGCAGATGTCTGATAGGAGGCTAAAAGAACAAGAGGACTTTTACTTACCACTTGACGTGTACCCAAGTAACAGTCTTTCTACAGAGTAGATCCACTTCCCCATTTTACAGACTCGGAAACTGAGGCTTAGAGCGGTTAGCATCTTACCCAGGGGAACCCAAATATAGTAGACCCAAGATTTAAACAGACACCTTTCTTGTTCTAAAACCCATATATATCCCCCTTCCCACCCCCCACGCCCCCACACACACTATGATACTTTGTTCTAGAATGGTGGCCAGAAAAAAAATAAAAATGAAAGGGAAAGACTTAGTTGCTGAGCAGAGAGGAGGGGGAAGTGAGGGAAGAGTTGCAATTCTTTGTTTTGAGAACAAGAAACGCGTTGGTTGGGAGTAGCTGATTCGGCGGCGGGTAATGGGTGGTTTACAGGGAAGGGGCAGGTGAGGAGGTGATGACCCCATTGTGGAAATGTGGAGTTCATCCTTCCAGGAGACGTGCAGGTAGAAATATCCATTACGCTGCGGGAAAGCTCCGTGCTTCCATTCATTCCCTCCAAACATTAACCGAGCATCTACTCCCCAGACAGCAGGATAACCTGCCACAGAGCGTGCCGCTTAAAGGGGAAGACACGCCTCTAAGAATATGACACTCCTAGTCCTGCGGGCTTTGAGAGCGCACAGTAGGGGGTCTGCCCGGTCCAGGATCAGGGAAGAGAGAGGAGGGAGGTGTAAGCCGAGATCCTGGTTAGGCTGAGAAGGAAAGAGTGTCCCAGGAGAGATACTTATGGAGACAATGTCTCAAGTCCTTGGCAAGACCCTTACGGACCTGGCCTCTGCCTGCCCGCCCTGCCCTGCAGTCTCCAGCCAGCTCCCTCTCCCCCAAAACGACACCACTGTGGTTTCCTGAAGGGGCCACAATCTCTTGAGTGTCCATATCTTTGCATATGCAGTTTCCTCTGCTCAGTTGGCCTTTGTCCCTTTCTTTCGGCCCCCATGTCAGTTTTAGGGTTTCTTTCCCCCAATTCCCCGCTGTACCTCCAATCTCATTGATGCCCCATTGCCTCCCACCCCGTGCTCTGCAAGCTGCCGAAAAACAGGACGACGCCTTTTCACAATTGTATTCCCAGCCCAAGCACAGTGCATGGAGTGGATACATGGATGGATGGAGGGATGGGAGAACAAATAAATCAATAATAGAGGTTGACAAGAGATAAAGACATGGCTGCCTCTCTGTGCAACGTGATATTTGAAGCTAAGGAAGTGGGTGAGATCTCAGAAGAGACTAGATGCCTAAGAGAGAGAGAAAAAAAGTATGCACTTCCTTTTAAAATGCAACCCTGATGAAACAGACTCTGAGTATGCCTGTGTAAAAATACGGGCATATGGGCCAGATTTGGAAGGGGAACATTGAAAAGTAAAAATACGAATCGTGTTGAAATGAAACAAGGGTGGGTGACCAAACAACAAAAAAACCACCACACAACCAAGACCACCTTCAACATCTGTTACACTGTCTTTCTGATTAAAGAATTCTTTTCTACAGACACAGATTCGGCAACTCGAGAGAACGCTGCCCGGGATAATTTTGTGCAGAGAAAAAAGCCACGCTAAGGACAGTAGGATTTTGAATGTGTGTGTGTGTGTGTGTGACTGAGGTTAAATAGCAAACAGAAACTGGAGCAACAGGCAAGTTGTGAAGTAAAAGGTACCCTGGTGTGAAAACCTGTTGTAACTGTAGCAAAACTTGCTAGTGACAAAGTGCTACGGCAGTTACTCCGGAATGCACAAATGAATCACCACCAAGTCCCTCCGTTCCGTTGGGGCTTACGGTTGTTTTTAAGGGTCGAAAAGGGTTTTGCGCTTTGCTTTTGGCGAGTTGTGGTGCTGCCACCTGCTGGTAAGAACTGGGCATTGTCCTGGCCTGTACTGAACCTTGAAAGCCCACAGGAAACTGGCCTGTTGGCCCCCTCCCTTGGGAGCTGCCTCAGGACCGTCTCTGGCGCATGCTCGGAGCCCACGTTTCTCAGTTTCCCTTTTGGGGGAAGAACCAGCTAGCCAGTGACAACCCTACTCCCACCTGCTCAACTCATCTTGGAAGTTTTCGTCTTAGAGTTTCTTTGGCTCAAGTGGTGAGCCAAGACTGCCTACCCCTCTCAGGCTTGGAGGGTGGCCTCTGATGCTGAGCCTTCCCTTCTTCTACCTCTTGACTCCATCTTCACCACCGGATCAGGCCCGCACACCATCCTTCCTTGGGGGCTGCCTACTGATCACCCCCGCCCCCCAAGTCATTGTCCACATTGCAGCCAGAGCGGGCTTTCTAAAATACAGATTGAGCCCTAGCTGGCGTGGCTCCGTGGATGAGCGCTGGCCTGCGGACTGAAGGGTCCCGGTTTGACTCCGGTCAAGGGCACATGCTGACTCGATTCCCAGTAGGGGGCGTGCAGGAGGCAGCCGAACAATGATTCTCTCTCATCATGATGTTCTCTTTCCCTCTCTGAAATCAATAAAAAATATATATATTTAAAAATAAAATAAAATACAGATTGAAACAGAAGGTCACAAGTAAGGTTCAAAGTCCTTAGCATGCCCAGTATGGCCCTCCGTAGCTGGCTCCTGCTGACAGCTCAGCCTCAACATTCACCCATGTCCCTTTGAGCTCTTGTCCCCACTCTTCGGAATGACTTGCGGTTTCCTGGATAACTCCACGATTCTCTTACCCCCAAGTTTTTGTACAAACGGCTCCAGGACCGGAATGCCTCCTCTCCCTGACTTCCCCAACACCACCTAGCTCCCGTCTGTCCTCCAGTTCTCAATTCCAGTGCCACCTCCCCCAGGAAGCCTCCCTGATGCTCTGCTCCCTACAGTGTGTTCTCACAGCTCCCTCAGCAACTCCACCATGGCCGTTCCCAGAAGCCCGTCTGCTCGTCCTTCTCCCCTTAGACGATGAGTTCTTCAAGGACAGGGACCCTGTCCTGTTCTTCCTTGGGTCCCCACACCTAGCCTAGTGCCTGGCAAGAATACACCCCGATAAGTGTTTAACAACCAAGTGACAGGCTGGCTTAAGGCCTGGTAGGAGGATAGAAGGAGCATTAGAGAAAAGTAAATGAAAAAGTAAGGGAGACAAAGGACAGATGAGAAAAGCTGGGAAGAGAAATGAGGGAAGGGAAAGAAGGAAAGAAAAATGAAGGGGTCTGTGTGATGGAGAGAAGTGGCGCTCCTTCACTTTCCTCGGTTACCACTGAGAGACAGGACTGCCAGGATGTCCTAGCTTCTAAAATATTGATCAGTCTCCATTTTTCAGTTATAATTTTGTAATTTCTTTCTTGTCTACCTCCTTTCCACACTCTCGTCCCTCACCTCTTTTTTCTCTTTGGTCATTCCCCAAGTCAGTTTTATCAAACATTATTCAACTAATTTCTTATGGAACACTGTGTGCAAGGTTTAGAACTAGGGACGGTGGTGGATAAGCAGAAAACGGAATTTTTAAAAATATATATTTTATTGATTTTTTACAGAGAGGAAGGGAGAGGGACAGAGAGCTAGAAACATCGATGAGAGAGAAACATCGACCAGCTGCCTCCTGCACACCCCCCACCGGGGATGTGCCCGCAACTAATGTACATGCCCTTGACCAGAATCGAACCTGGGACCCTTCAGTCCGCAGACCGACGCTCTATCCACTGAGCCAAACCGGTTTCGGCAGAAAACTGAATTTTTAACAAGTCCGTGTCCCTAAGGACTCTATAAACGAACAGTGGTTGTAAAGCCTGACTCCAAATAGTGTGATACAACACGACAAGTGCTTTAGGAGCGCGGGCACTCGGTGTTAATGGACTCCAGGAGAGAGAGTCCAAGAAGGCTTCATGGAGGAGGCGGTATCTGGGTTGTCTTGAAGAATAGCTAGCATTCTAATAGGGAGAATCAAGTGGAGTCCCCTTTAGACCAGACAGAGGTTTTTAAAATGGAGAAAAGGGCCAACCATTCTTCTCTAATACAGCAGTTCTTACATTTTAATATACAAGAGCGTCACCTGGGGACCTATGTAAAATGCAAGCCCTCATATCCCAGCGATGTTCTGGGAAGGGCCCTGAAATCAATGCATTTAAGGTAAGCGGCGGCAGGTAATTCTTAGCCTGGTCAGCTTTGGAACAGACTTTGAGCGACAGCGCTTATTGGATCATTGAGTCGTGGGGATTCCGGGGTTTTCCCAGTGTGTCCTCGGTTACAGGGATCAGATTTGCTATGGGCAGGAGAGAAGTTGGGGCCTTGGTCCCCAGGGTTCCCCCTGGGATCTTAAGCTTCCTGCCCGTTGGTGTGGTCAGGGTCTGGGTAGGTGGCGCCTCTCAGCACCACAGTGTAAATAAGAAGTAAAAAGAAAAGCCCAGATAAGCAAATGGACTCTGGCCCCCGACAGCGCTCTGCAGCAATGCCAAGGTCAAGTTCAGAGGAGGCTGGCCCTGCTCTATTCCTTCGGCTTCAGTTTCCAAATCTCTCTTTCATTCGAGCACATTCTGTGCATTAAGGAGACGCAGTCAATTCCACTTTGGCTCTGAGCTAAAATGCAAGTGATATATCCAAAGGGTGGAAATTTCCCCACTGCTCCTACGCCCGCGAGAAAGAAGCATTAGCCGTTTTAATAATAGGACGTTTCTCCAATATTGGTTTTATGATACTTAAAAAGGAAAACATTTCTACTTATGAGACTCTCCCTTAACATTTCCCTTTTAAAAAATTCATTTTGAGCCTTTGATGCCCTTTTGCTTTTGAGATTTATTTTGCAAATTAACTTTTACTTAGACATGAATTCTCTGAATCTGTTCTCCCGTGAAAGATGAAAACACTAAGTTTCAGGCCAGCTGGCAGGTACTGAGCACTAACTTGGGGCCAGGAGAAGTCTGAGAGCAGCTATCCCATTTGGTCCCCACAATAACCATACATGGCAGACATTATGACTAAGCCCATTTTATGGATGGGGCAGTTGTTTCCATAAGGAGGGACAGCCAATGTCACTCAGGAGGAGGGACAAGTCCAACCAGCGTGGCTCAGTGGTTGACCTATGAACCGGGAGGTCGAGGTTTGATTCCCGGTCAGGGCACAGGCCCGGGTTGTGGGCTTGTCCCCAGTGTGGGACGCACAGGAGGCGGCTGATCAGTGATTCTCTCTCATCATTGATGTTTCTATATCTCTCTCCCTCTCCCTTCCTCTCTTAAAAAAAATCAATAAAAACTATTTTTAAAGAAAAGAGGATGGACAAAATGAGGACAGAATCAACCCCTGACCCTGGACGAAAACAGTCCCAGTAGCATGGCGGGGTGAGAGGTTGGAGGAGATGGAAGAAAGAATCGGAGGAAAAGAGAGAATGGGAAGTGAGGGAGGGCAGGCAGCAGGCACAGGCAGCTCTTTGTCCTGAGTTTTGCGTTGACGCAGAGCAGAGCAGAGCAGAGCAGAGCAGAGCAGAGCAGAGCAGAGCAGAGGGAAGAGTGAGCTGGGAGGGCAGGGAAGGGAGTTTAAATATGGGGCCTCTCAGGGCAGGCTGTGAAGGCTGAAAGGAACCATCTCGCAGGGAGGAAACTTCAGGGTGCAGGGGAGAGGTGGGAACTGGGGAGCAGAGTTCTTGCCGCTCACCCACTTTCACGGGCCAGCAGCCACATACGTGGAACTAGATGTGGGCTGTCGGGAGGCGGGGCGGTGGGAAGATGCAGTCTTTCTGTATTCCTGGCTTCTGTTCTCTCAGTAAGAGGGGTGGGCTCGGCACCCGAGGGGGTTTGTTCTGATTAGAGGGTGTGAAAGTGAACTTTTGGACTTTGGGGGTCATATCACTTTAAGAAACATTGCAGACGGTGCTAGGGCCCCACTCAGATTTGTGATTGTAACTTTAAGAGTCTACTCAGTCGGGTCGCATGCTTTTGTTTGTTTGTTTTTTTTGTTTTTAGAGGAAGGGAGAGGGAGAGAGAGCTAGAAACATCGACGACGAGAGAGAATATTGATTGGCTGTCTCCCGCAGGCCCTACACTGGGGATGGAGCCCATAACCTGGGCATGGAGATGGATGGTGGCGATGGTAGCAAAACAAAGGGAATGTACTTAATGCCCCCAAATGGCACACTTGAAATGGTTAAAAATGGTAAATATGGATATGCTACCATGATATAATATTTTTTTAAAATATTGACTACTAACAAATATTGATACCTGACCTAATCTCAGATCAATTAGAACCTCTGGTAGTGGGGCCTACACACGAGTATTTTAATGGACTATGTAATTGCTGAATTAGCACATCCTCTTTCATTCATTCATTTGTTCAACAAGCACACATTGATTGTGCACTGTGAGCTAGGCACTAGGGGTGACCGTTAAC
Source organism: Eptesicus fuscus (assembly GCF_027574615.1). NCBI lineage: Eukaryota > Metazoa > Chordata > Mammalia > Chiroptera > Vespertilionidae > Eptesicus > Eptesicus fuscus. Next base: position 48,361,226 of record NC_072492.1, read on the forward strand.
TTCCAAGGTCAAGGGTCTGCTCTCATAGAGCGTTTCATCCTGTGGGGAAGGGTGGACAACCACCTGCAAACACATACATATCTAACCACAGTTTCAGAAGCCTGTCTCAGCCACCTCGGGGAGCTTGGACGAGGATGGGGTGTTGGAGGCGGACGGGGGCTGGGAGGATGGACAGACTTGAGATGTTTCCTGCAGGGGGAAGCACAGGCCGCAGCGATGGGGCGTGGAGACCTGCGGTTGCACGTTGCTGATGGGTTGGAAGTGAGCGGTGAGCGAGAGCGAGAAACAGAAACAGAGGATGACCCTGGGGCTTCCAGCCTGAGGAGGGGGGGGATGGAAGGGGTGGGGAGGGTGGAGGGGCCCTCCTGAGGGACACAGGAGAGATGGCTCCAGCGGTGGCCTTCCCGCTCAGTGCCTGTGTGATCTCTGACGTGTGAGAGCCCCTGTTTGTGACTTGGTATCTTCACCTGGAAAAACGGGGACCATAATACATCTTAAAACAGAGTTGTTAAAAAAAAAAAAAAGTATGTTACTAGTAAAAAGGTTGCAGAATGTTTCTTAATCAGAACCTTTTAGGCAGTCACCTCTCCGTTTCCTCTTTCTTCATCTTAGCAATCCCACGTGGATCCATTTCCACAGTGTCGAACACAAATGAAGCCAAGTCTTTTAGCTGCACCCTGATCCCCAACCGTCCAGCGATCTCAAAGCGGTTTAGTAGGTTATCACCATTATTCTTCTCCTAAAGTCTTAAGGCCCCTCTAGAGAGGGAGCATCCCACGGCCATCCCACAGCCACGCAGGATGGACCCCTGGTAGACAAGTGTCTCATCCCATCTCAGGACAGTCACTGCCAAGGCCAGGAGGTCGGGCACATCCAAACCCATTCGGTGGTTTCACGTTTTACGTGAAAGCATGTTCCACGGTTTGCATCAGCAAGTGGATGACTTCAGCTTGCTCACGTTGTCCACCCTCCTTGTCATCGCCAACCACAGGGTAATTCATTAGCGAGGGAAAGAATCAAGAGGCTTCTGTTGAGACCAGAAGTCCATTTCTAGGGCGATTCCTACACAGGCTGGGAAATTGGGCAATTCCTGGGGTTGCCAGTAGAGGTCACTCTAGACGGGCCAGCTCTTCCCCGGGAGGTTGGAGAACTAACTGGAAAGGAATGCTTGGCTTTTGGCTCCAAAAAAAAAAAATTTCGACCTGGCTGCCTGGACTCGCCTTGAGTGCCAGGAAACGTTGGTTGCTAGTTCCCAGCCACGGAGCGTGGAGGAAATATCCAGTTGCCTCCCATACAATGAAACCCCACTTCCCCGGAACTCAAACAGAGCACGGCAGCCTTCCCCTCTCACCCTCCCGAACCCCTGAATCGCTAACCACAAGTTTCCATTCTTTGCGGTTACCAAAGAACAGAAGTAATATTTTCCGATTTGTTTCATGAACCCCCAACGTGGCGTTTTCCTTGCCTTCTTCCCTGAACCACGTCGCCCACCTCTGCCAGGCTGTTATTTGGGTTTTATGGCCCAAGGGCGTAAGGTTATGGACTTCATTCTCTCTTCGCTTCTCAGACTTCTTCCAGGTTTAGATGGTTCGGCTGCAAGGTATCCGGGGTCCTCCCCTCTGGCACAGATCCTCGGCGTCTGAACATTCTGTCTCGGGAGCCTAAGTGGAATAAAGCATGCAGTGTGCTGAAGTCGGGGCCTGGCCCTCAGCTCTTAAAAACGTCCGCCGTCGTTATTATTACTGTTATTATGGCGTCTGGGTTATGACGCTAAGAAAATGGTCAGCCAGGACCCAGAGGAACGTGACTGGTTGCAGGGATGCGGTGTGACCCCCAGGCCCCTCCCAAGGTGGCCGGACAACCTAAACCAGACTGCTCCTGGGCACAACCCCTCCCTGAGCAGCTGGACCACAGGAGGAGGTGAGGTGGCGTGGCATCATGCAGCCCTGTAATTTTGGTGCTAATAGACGCCAGTTACGGCCTTCGTTTTATATGACCACGGAGCTGAGAATGTTCATTGGCAACCAGAATAGTGGCGACTGTATTGCTCCTTTAACTCTTCCTGTTATCAGCAGGACAGTTCGGAAGAACTAACTTGTCCTGGGTGTGGGCTCTGTCTCAGGGCCCGTGCTGGGTACTTGGGCACAATTCAGCTCATCTAACCCAGCTTCGGAGTCCTCGTCCCTAAGGTGGCTAGGTGTTGCGAGGAATACTTGATAACGTATCTTTTCTGCTTTCTTTAGTCTCATTTAAGAATAGTTTTAGGCCCTAGCCGGCTTGGCTCAGTGGATGGAGCGTCGGCCCTCCGACTGAGGGGTCCCGGGTTCGATTCCGGCCAAGGGCACATGCCTCTATTGAGGCCTGATCCCCAGGAGGAGGTGTGCAGGAGGCAGCCGATCAATGATTCTCTCTCATCATTGATGTTTCTATCTCTCTCTCCTCCCTTCCTCTCTGAAATCAATAAAGAAATATATATTTTTTAAAAAGAATAGTTTTAGGATTGCTTATCAATCAAGTCTAATGCTTTCTCCTTTCCCAATCCCTTCCGAGTATCCTTGTTTCTTGTTTCTGTCTAGCTGAGTGTGTTAGGAGACGTCACCCAGTTTCAAAACCGGGTGCCGGGTGCTGTCTCCGTTCTCCTGCTCCGAGCTCCAAAGCAAGCAAGCAAGTGGCTTCGAAGCCTGGCCGGCTGCCTTTCTGGGGCTAGGGATCACTTCGGCTCTGCTCCGCCCTTTCCCAAAACGCCGTGAGCGTCCGGGCTTCAGGACAAGTCAGTTTCTACAAGCATCACCTGGAGCGACGATCAGTGTAAATAACAGCACTGCTTAAGGCCGGGGAGCAGCATTACTCACTGCGCTGGCAGTTAGGGATGGCAGGGGGCCTGGCTCTCGCTTACAGGGCCGCCCCACAGCGGGCTGAAGAGGAATCGGTCGGTCGGGCAAGCGGCTCCAGAGGCCTGTGGGACCCCAGGGGCATGGGACACAGAGAAAGGGATGCTGTCGGGGTCCTCTCTGATGTTCTGCACGGGGCAGGTCCTTGACCAGCCCGGCCAGGTCAGGAGGGACACACACCTGAGTCCCAGGCGTAACGGAGGGGCCGGAAGTGGAATGCAGGTGGAAGATGAAAGAACGCGAAGGGCTTTCCTTTACTGTGAAAGGGACCAAGTAACGAGCGTCGTCGAGCACATGGAGGACGCTCACCCCGATTTTCCTGAATTGCGGGCTACCAGACGAGCCCCAGCTGAGTGACTTCGGGTTTGCTTCGAGTGGAAACTTCTGGACGTAGCGCTAAGTGCTGGAATGTGCTTCCAAGGTCGGGGTGATTAAATGCTCGTTTGTCGGACAGAAGACTGGAGGCCAGGGAGCTGTCTTAGCTCTATATATACACACAGTCACCCTCTTAACGGACTGCAACAAAACCCCCTGTGTGTCCAGTGAACAGGTGCGTCCTAGGACTTGAGCAGGTTTAAATTTACCAAGTCGGTCCTGGATAAATATAAGATCTGTGCATTTTACGGAACAGAAACTGGACTCCGGCGGGCGGCCGGCCGGGGGCAGAATGCAGGAAGGAACCTTGGCCCATCTCACATGGCCCCGGGCCCCGTCTCTCCAACCTGTCCTTGGGACCCTGCGGCAGCTGAGGGCGAAGCTATGTGGCCTAAGTCCCCCGGGGAATGTGGGCAATGTGGGCTTGGCAAGTGGGAATGTCGGGAATGAGTCCACAGTCCAGAGTTCAGATCTCACGGTTTGGCTGCGCCCTGCCCCGACACCCTCCCTTGAAGACGAGGGCTCTGTGCTCCGGGCCCTCTGAATCCTGCCTCTGAATCAGATTGCTTTTCTGAGCCCGTGTGTCTTATTATAGCTGCAAAGACGGCACCCAGTCTGGCTCAGGCTGCAGGGCACTAAATGAGCTATTAAAACACCCCCTAAACTTGGGGTCCAACAAGACCACACGTGCAGTTGTCTTTATTATCAAATTGCTGTGCCTACTGTGTAGCAAGCCATCCCATCGCTGTGTCCTTCAAGACTAATTTCCACCGAAACCGGTTTGGCTCAGTGGATAGAGCGTCAGTCTGCGGACTGAAGGGTCCCAGGTTCGATTCCGGTCAAGGGCATGTACATTGGTTGCGGGCACATCCCCGGTGGGGGGTGTGCAGGAGGCAGGTGGTCGATGTTTCTCTCTCATCGGTGTTTCTAGCTCTCTATCCCTCTCCCTTCCTCTCTGTAAAAAATCAATAAAATATATTAAAAAAAAAAAAAAGATTAATTTCCCTCAGGCCCGGCCGGCGTGGCTCAGTGGTTGAGCGTCGACCCATGAACCAGGAGGTCACGATTCGATTCCCGGTCAGGGCACATGCCTGGGTTGTGGGCTCGATCCACAGTGTGGGGTGTGCAGGAGGCAGCTGATCCATGATTCTCTCTCATTATTGATGTTTCTATCTCTCTCTCCCTCTCCCTTCCTCACTGAAATCAACAAAATGTATTTTAAAAACCCCACAAAACGAATCTCCCTCATAAGTCGTTTTCAATGACGATACTTTCTCGGAGGATGCGCAGGAAACTCATATATTAGTTGCCTCCGGGAAAGGGAACGAGGAGGTAGCAACGGGGGTGGAGGGAAACCTGATTTTCACTGTACACCTCTTTGTTCCTTTTAAATTGTTTATGCAGCCCTGACCGGTTTGGCTCAGTGGATAGAGCGTTGGCCTGCGGACTCAAGGGTCCCAGGTTCGATTCCGGTCAAGGGCATGTACCTTGGTTGCAGGAGGCAGCTGATGGATGTCTCTCTCTCATCGATGTTTCTAACTCTCTATCCCTCTCCCTTCCTCTCTGTAAAAAATCAATAAAATATATTTTAAAAATAAATAAATTGTTTATGCACGTATATTACCTATTCCAAGATAAATCTGATCATTTTTTAAGCATGAGGTTTATAAAACTCTGTGTGGAATTTAACTTAGTTCCTTTTCTTCCAAATCATCCCCCCCCCCTTTTTTATTCAGTTCTCCATTGCCTTAATGATCACAATGACCGCGTGTCCCTTTTACTGTCCACTTCCTGTGTGTGCACCAGCCACGGTGCTCAGCATCTTCTGTTCAGTATCTCAGCTAACAAGCCAACGAGAAGGTTCTTCTGTTACCCAGACAGGGAAACTGAGGCTTAGAGAGGGGTCCCATGCCCTGTAAGCGTCAGATCTGGAATTCAAACGTGGGTTTATCTGACCAGGCCAACTCTCGTCATCCCTACGGACTCCTGCCTCAGCAGCTGCAAGTACATTGAAGTGTTAACTGCTTATTAGGAACTTTCTCACAAATTCCTTTGTCGGCCAAACCCTTAAACCCTGAAAAGGCACAAAAGTGAGGAAACAAAATCGATGCACGTTCTTTGCCTGATAGCAAAGCTGGGTTTTCAGTATTCCCCCCCCCCCGCCCTCCTCCCTGGCCCCCCCCCCTTCATACCGGGGCAGGGGGAGGGGGGCACAGATTACTCTGCGGAATGACTGACTAGCCGGCTCATCAAAGTGTGAGGCCCCTGGTTGCCCCGCAAGGACCGTCTCAGTGGGACGCATCTTAAGCAGCATTCAAATGGAAAAGGGTTTGAGATACCACCAGTAAGTACAGCAGCCCTATTTCTGGCTTAAGGGGGAAGCTCTTGGGCTCAGAGCAAAGCTGTGAGGCCCCACGGAGGGACAGGCCCCTGCATTGCTGGTAGTTCCTATGGACACGAAAAGAAAGGGAGGACTGCAGTGAAACATAACTAAGCAGCCAGCAACTCGAGACAAGGCCGCAGAGGCCAGGTGGAGTGACAGCTGATAATACACTACGCGCTCTCACGAGCCCTTGTCACCCAAAGATAGAAAAGGGAATAAACAGCCATCAACGATTCCAACTTTTGGGGGTAAAAATCAAGGCAGGGATCTGGTAGTTGTCCTTAAATAAAATTGCCTTTTTAAAAAAATATATTTTTATTGATTTCAGAGAAGGGAGAGAGAGATAGCGATAGAAACGTCAATGATGACAGAGAATCGTTGATCAGCTGCCTCCTGCATGCCCCACACTGGGGATCGAGCCCAAAACCCGGACATGTGCCCTGACCAGGAATTGAACCGTGACCTCCTGGTTCATAGGTTGATGTTCAACCACTGAACCACTCCAGCTGGGCTTTATATATATATATATTTTTTTTAATTGATTTTTTTACAGAGGGGAAGATAGAGGGATAGAGAGTCAGAAACATCAATGAGAGAGAAACATCGATCAGCTGCCTTTTGCACACTCCCTACTGGGGATGTGCCCGCAACCAAGGTACATGCCCTTGACCGGAATCAAACCCGGGACCCCTCAGTCCGCAGGCCGACGCTCTATCCACTGAGCCAAACCGGTTTCGGCTGGGCTTTTTTTTTTTTTTTAATATAAAAATTGCCTTCCTTCATGTAGCTTATTCACACAGTTAGGAGGATTTAGAATATAGTTCATATATTTGGCAGTCCAAAAGCATCTTCACATGCATTATCTCCTCTGATTAAGTATCTTCACAGACCCGATCACATTGATCAATCAAGGATCCTCGTCTTCTCTAGTCCTGGTTTCCAACAACCTCTCTGTCCCACTCCCTCCCAACCCCCTGCAACAAGCAACCACGTCCGGTGGGCTGCTTGGAATAGCAGGTTCTGGGAAGCAGCAGCCACAAGGTTCTAGCAGGTTCTGTCTAGGGTCAAGTATTTTTGGACATATACTAGGTCTTATTTTGATTTTACTTAATATATTTTTATTTATTTCAGAGAGGAGATGAGAGGGAGAGAGAAAAACATCAATGATGAGAAAGAATCATTGATCGGCTGCCTCCTGCACACCCACACTGGGAATCGAGCCCACAACCCAGGCATATGCCCTTGACTGGAATCGAACCTGGGACCCTTCAGTCCGCAGGCCGACACTCTATCCACTGAGCCAAACCAGCCAGGGCGACACATACTCGGTTTTAAACCACGAGGGTCATGTTCAGTGCTGGCACTAGAACAAAACTGAAGCGTCATTTCTCCCACCTTCCTTCCCAACGTTTGCATTCCTGACGCTCTTGAAATTAACCACCTGCAAGCGAAGCAACCAGCGGGGAGCCACGTGGCTGAGCAGCACAGGAGGCAGGACAGGGAGGGCCCGAGCCTGGGAGATTTTGTTCTTTCTGAGCGCTCACCCATCTCTGCCCGACAAATCCCCACAGGATGCCGACCTCCAGATCACGCAGGACTGACATGGCCATAATTCCAATCACATGACCCCGGGAGTCTGAGTCCCAGTGAATAGTCAAGACTTCCAGAAAAGATCAGTGCTAGCCGCGTGCTTGGGCGGGTGGAGACTTCCGGGGAGAAAGCGCCTCCTCATGGAGCAGGCTTTTAAAACTGAAATTTGGCCCTAGCCGGTTTGGCGCAGTGGATCAGCCTGAGGACTGAAGGGTCTCGGTTTGGATTCCGGTCAAGGGCACATGCCTGGGTTGTGGGCTTAATCCCCAGTAGGGGGTGTGCAGGAGGCAGCTGATCAATGATCCCCTCTCATCATTAATGTTTCTCTCTGTCTCTCCCCTTTCCTTCCACTCTCTCTCTAAAAAAAAAAAAAAAAAAAAAAATGGGAAAATTAGCAATGGGTGAGGATTAACCAAACATAAAGGAATAAACCTTTGAGATTTTGTTATTCTTTCCTCCAAAAGAGAGAAAGTACACTGAGTTTAAATTTTCCCTCATGAGGAAAAGTAAATACTAAAAAAATAAGATTTTGAGCTTTGGAGGACCATCAACTATTATAATATCTAAGATTTTTTTTTTTCTTCCAAGAACTGGGAACACTGTCCCCGTCGAGAACGTATTTCATAGAGGAAATTCCAATGTTTACCTTTTAGGGAAACAAACTCTCTTCCTAGAGGGCCATGGATGCACCATTCTGAACTTGAAAAATTGTGAACGAGATCAAGCAGCTGGCAGGACAATGCTGTGTATTTTCTCTTGTGTAAAGTTTTTTTTTCTCTTTTTCTCTCATGAGGTCAATTTGGTCTTAACGACTTTTTCCGTTTTTAAACCTGCGGCCTACAGAACGACAGCTTTGGTCAACTTGCAACTCTGGAATAGCCTGGAATAGCCTGGCCAGGGGTAAAACACTAAAGCTACACACTGTACCTTCAAGTTAAGCTCGGCCTGTTCCTTCTAGTCTAGACGCTGGAAGGGCACGTTCCAGTCGGCTGGGGTCCTGGGGGTGGGGGTGGGGGGTTGGGGTGCAGGGTGTGTGTGCGCAGCAGGCATCTGCTCCCTACAGCTCGCGCCCCTCCTCTCAGCCTGCAGGGGAAAGGCAGCTTGCGCTCTCCTGCTGCGGGAAGGCTGCGATGATGAGTGACAAGCTTAGGGCTCATTTTCAGCTTCGACCCACAGCCCTTCACTGTGCGGTCCTGAGCAAACCACCGTTCCACATAGCTTCTAGAATACGGATCTGATGATACGGACTCTGCACATTTCCCAGGGAGGTCCTAGGCAGGAGGGAGGTCATGAGTAAAAAGCTTGGTGAGAACCCAGGGTTTATTACCAGGACGGCAAACAGATCTGAACTTCAGTCCGGTGAGGACATTCAAGGAATACTAAAGTTCACTTGGGTCTCAACAGCCAGCTACCAACACCCATGATAAAATCAAAACAAAACCAAGGCAACGACCTGTGTGCGCTGGCCTTTGCCCCCCCGAGGGCTGCCTGGCCCGGGGCTTTCTCCACGGAGCACGCTTTCCCAGGGAGGGCTCTGTGTCTGTTAGCTGGCCTGGGTCACACAGCCATTACCTGCCAACAGGGGAGCCTCAGGGGCTGCCCTCAGACAAGTCCCAAAGCAACCCCCCTTCTAACCCCCCCCCGGCCCGCTGTGAGGCTTGCTGGTCTTGTGGATTCCACAGCAAGCTGTGACAAGCTGCCTGGGCCAGGGGAAGACCCGCCACAGTGAGTGGATGCGGCCTCTGACCTAAGGTGCCGTGAGAATGGGCTAAAGGTCATGAGACTCCGTGGCACTTGGTCCCTAAAGTCAGCAATTTTTTTGAATAAGAATATTCCATTCTCCCCTAGCTGGCTTGGCTCAGTGGATGGAGCGTCGGCCTGCGGACTGAGGGGTCGCGGGTTCAATTCCGGTCAGGGGCATATGCCTGGGTTGCTGGCTCGATCCCCAGTGGGGGGCGTGCAGGAGGCAGCCAATCAGTGATTCTCTCTTATCACTGATGTTTCTATCTCTCTCTCCCTCTCTCTTCCTCTCTGAAATAAATAAAAATATATTTAAAAAAAAAAAGAATATTCCATTCTCAGCTATGGATAGTACCTCCAGACACTATCCAGCCACCTCACACATTTCTTAATCAGGAAGGGCCATGGATGAAAAGGGTGCAGGTAGCCGAAACCGGTTTGGCTCAGTGGATAGAGCGTCGGCCTGCGGACTCAAGGGTCCCAGGTTCGATTCTGGTCAAGGGCGTGTACCTTGGTTGCGGGCACATCCCCAGTAGGGGGTGTGCAAGAGGCAGCTGATGGATGTTTCTCTCTCATCGATGTTTCTGACTCTCTATCCCTCTCTCTTCCTCTCTGTAAAAAATCAATAAAATATATTAATAAATAAATAAATAAAAGGAAAAAAAGAAAAGAAAAGGGTGCAGGTGAATGGATACAGACCTCCTACTTCCCTTGGACAAGGAGCCGGCATCAGCCTAGTGGGGGTGGGACCTCGCAGAAGGTATTTGCGACTGGCAACAGTTTTTGCTCTGGGGGCATTTGCTATCATTTCAGCTCCAGGGCAACCCCTGACCTCTTCTGTTTTAGGTCAAATGATCAGGCCCTCAGGCCATGCAGGTGCCAACTGTGCTAAGAATCTCAAGGCTGAGGTGTAAAACAAACTGGTCATTTGGGTCAGAGCAGTCCTTCCCTACGGAAGGCTGCGGAGCGGTGCGTTGAAGAACCTAGTGTCGTATCCACACAACCAGGCAGTTTCACTCCTACGTATCTACCCAAGAGAAATGAAAGCACATGTTCGTACAAAAACTCAGGTACACGTGTTCTGAGCAGCATTATTCATAACAGCCAAAGAGCGGAAACACCCAAACGTCCATCCTCTGATGAATGGATAAACAAAACGTGGTCTCTCCATAGCATAGCATGTTACTGAGTATTTAAAAGGAATGAAGGGCCAGTAACATGTTACAACATGGATGAACCTTGAAAATAGTGTGCTAAGTAAAATAAGCAAGTCACACAAAAAATCACCTATTACCTGATTCCATTTAGATGAAATGTTCAGAGTAGATAAATCCATAAAGATAGAAAGTAGACTGGTGGTTGACAGGCTGAGGGAGGGGGTTGGTTGGGGACAAATGGAAGTGACCACTAGGGAGTGCAGGGTTTCTTTTTGGGGTGCTAAAAAGTTCTATAATTGGTTGTGGTGATGGTTGCACAACTCTGTGAATATACTAAAAGCCATTGAATGATACACTTTATTTTTTAATGTATTTTATTGATTTTTTTAGAGAGAGGAAGGGAGAGGGAGAGAGAGAGCTAGAAACATCGATGAGAGAGAAACATCGATCAGCTGCCTCCTGCACACCTCCTACTGGGGATGTGCCCACAACCAAGGTACATGCCCTTGACTGGAATAAAACCTGGGACCTTTCAGTCTGCAGGCTGACGCTCTATCCACTGAGCAAAACCAATCAGGGCGAATGATACACTTTAAATAGATGAATTGTATGGTGTGTGAATTATATCTCAATATAACCATTAAAAAACAACAACAGACAGCCCTGGCTGGTGTGGCTCAGTTGGTTGAGTGCCATTCCACGCATCAAAAGGTCACTGGTTCAATTCCTGGTCAGGGAACAACAACAACAAAACAAAACAAAAAACTCCTCCATCAAAACACCTGGTCTCTGGACCAGACCTCCTGGCTTGAATCCTGCTCTTCATATTTTAGCTGTGTGACCCGGTGTCAAGTTACTTGGACCCTCTGGGCTTCATTTTTCTCCCCTGTGAAATGGAAATGGTAATACTTCTATTCTTATAGGGTTATTTTGAGGCAGTATTATGTAAAGCACTTAGAACAGTGCATCGTATATAGTAAACCCTACATAAGACTTAACTGTTACTGATATTATTATTCTTCACATGTCTCCCACATGTTCCCTAGCTGGTTTTGAGGACCTCAAAAAGCTGAATCAGAATGATGCTTAGAAAGCATGAATTCAGCCCTGGCTGGGTAGCTCAGTGGGTTAGAGCATTGTCGATATGCCAAGGTTTTGGGTTTGATCCCTGGACAGGGCACATACAAGAATCAACCAATGAATGAATGCATAGATAAGTGGAACAACAAATCCACCTCTCTCTCTCAAATCAGTTAAAAAAGAAAGCAAGCATGAATCCAGAGGTGGGTGGATACTCGGGGGCGGGGGGGAGAGGGGGACTTCACGAGACCTTGGAAAGCCTCCATTCACTCATTTGTCAAAGCCTCTGAGTATGTGCCAGGCACTGTTCTCAGTGCTGGGAAGACAGCAGTGACCAAAATAGATATGATTTCCTGTTCAAATGCAGCTTCTGTCCGAGCGGAGGAGACGGACGACGAACAAATAAACAAGAGAACATAGCAGACAGAGATCAGGACTTTGAAAAAAGAAGGAGCTGGGATGGTGATGACAGGGGGCATGCTAGGCTGGGGTTCAGAGGAGACCTCTGAGAGAAGGGGACCTTCTGATTTTGAAAACCTCTTGGGGAGGGGCATTCTGGCTGAGGGAACAGCGAGTGCAAAGGTCCTGAGGCAGGGACATAAGAGGTGTACTGGAGAAAAGGAAAGAAGGCCAGCGTGGCCAGAACATGATGAGCAGCGAGGGGCGCAGTGGTAGGAAACAAAGTTGGAAATACGGGTAGGGATCAGATTATGGAGGGTCTTGTAGGCAACGTGTGACAGCCAGCCACCTAGGTGGTTCCCAATGATAAGTTCCTGAGTGGTCCCCTCCTCCACTGAATAGGGCTGCCTTGTGTAACCAAAAAGATATTATAGAAATGGCTAGTAGCCCAGTGCACGAAATTCGTGCATGGCGGGGGGGGGGGGGGTGTGTGTGTCCCTCAGTCCGGCCTACACCCTCTCCAATCAGGGACTCCTTGGGGGATGTCCAACTGCTGGGATCGGGCCTAAACCAGCAGCCTGACATTCTTCTCGCAATCCAGGACTGCTGGCTCCTAACTACTCGCCTGCCTGCCTGCCTGCCTGATTGTCCCTAACCACTCTGCCTGCTGGCCTGATTGCCCCCTAACTGCCCTCCTCTGCCAGCCAGATCGCCCTTAACTGCCCTCCCCAGGCAGCCTGATCACCACTAACTTCCCTCCCCTGCTGGCCTAATTGCCCCTAACTGCCTCTGCCTCAGCGCCCACCGCTGTGGCTTTGTCCAGAAGGACATGCAGAAGATGTCCAGTCTAATTAGCATATTACCCTTCTATTAGTATAGATAGGGAGATAGAAATGTGGGCGTCATCAGCATGTCTATGGGATTCAGGACCCCAGGACCGGATTTGGCCACCTAGAGAGACGGTAGCAGAGAAGAGAGGAGGCCCTCCCCACTCCTACATCGAGGGACTGGTCAGAGAGGGAGCGAGCAAAGGGGAGCGAGCAGGAGTAAGCAGCGGGTGGGTGCGACCAGAAGAGAGTGGCCACCCAGAAGCCAGTAGAAGAAAGCCTTTCGAAGAGGGAGGGGAGCGAGCCGAGAGGCGCTGTTCATGTTCCCTCCGTGTCCCGACTGTTGACTGACAAAGAGCACTGGGCTGCAGGATGTCCCACTGTTTCTTTAACGCTCTCCACCCTGTTGCAGCGATTGGTCCCCCTCTATAGATCAGCGAATGTCCCGCTGCCCTGGGAGGAAGCCGGCTGCCTCACGCGGTTCTAGAGGACCCGGGAGACAGCCGGTGAGTGTAGTTTGGACACAGCGGGGCACTTCCTTGGTCCTTCCAGATCTAGACGACATTATGTGATATCCCGTTCGAGAGAATCCTCTGCAGGACCTTACGCTCTCATGGTTGCTTCTGGTTCCCAGCTGAACAGGATTCTCCCACAATCCCCCTGGTGTCGTCCCTTATCCAACAGCCACCGACCAGGATGCGAAACATACCTCTGCCCCTTACTGTTTACTAAAGCAACCACTCACACAGGCACCTACACATGTCGATGTTTCTGGGGAGGGTGGGGGGGTTGGGGAGGTGCAAGAATGTACTGCATTGTTGAAATGCGAGCAACTTTAAAATATATATTTTATTGATTCCTTACAGAGAGGAAGGGAGAGGGATAGAGAGTTAGAAACATCGATGAGAGAGAAACATCGATCAGCTGCCTCTTGCACACCTCCCACTGGGGATGTGCCTGCAACCAAGGTACATGCCCTTGACTGGAATCGAATCTGGGACCTTTCAGTCCACAGGCCGACGCTCTATCCACTGAGCCACACTGGTTAGGGCAACACGAGCAACTTTAAATCCCTATCAGGGCATTTTTTCCCCCTTAAAGTGCCTCGGCCATTTTCACAGTTCAGGCTCCGGCCCTGCCTCCTCATTGCTCAGCCTCCCTCTCTGCTCGCTGCTCGTTCTCAGCCTTCGCATCACAGCATTCGGCACCAGACGATTCTTCGGTGTGGAGGTCCGCTCTTCTGTGCACTGTCCGGTGTTAGCAGCGTTCCTGGCCTCTACCCACCGGATGCCAAGCGTGGCCCCCAGCTGGGACAACAAAAAGATGTCTCCAGACACCCCTAAATGGCCCTGGCAAAATCGCTCCCCGTTGAGAAAGAAGAGCTATGCCATATTGGGGTGTGATTTAAATACACACAAACAGACACATTTTAGGTGGATCGTGGGATGAGTTTTGATAAATCTGCAAACCTATGTAACTCGCACGCTAATCGAGAAGAGACATGTCCTTCACCCCCTGCAGTTTCCCTCATGCCCGCCCCTTTGAAGTCAGGCCTCACCGCCCCCATCCCGGTCCGAGAAGTTCACATGAATGGCATCACCCGTTGTAACCTTTTATGCCCGACTTCTTCCCATCGGCCTCCTGTCTGCGGAATGCGTTCCCACTGGATGTGTGTCCACGGTTCATTTCTTTTTACCGCTGCGTGGCGTGCCCTTGGATGGATATACCACCGGCTGTTTGGCCATTCTCCTGTGGACACTGGGGCCGTTTCCCATTTGGGACTATTATTGACAAAGGGAGGTCAGAGCCTGAGCTGAGGGAAATCACCAACAGCCTCAGCATCTTCAAAGGACACCCTCGCTACCCCCTTCTCAAGGGGAGGCAGCCAGGCGCTCAGCTCGTGCTGGGAAGGTGTGCGCCATTTCAGCACTGCTCCTCGGAGGACCAGCCGGTGTCAGGACTGCCTTGTTCTCAGGATTTACAGCCAGGACCTCCTGGGTGGATCATCAAAGGGCTCGAGGAGAGGCGACTTCACCTGCTGCAGCTACAGGAGCGGCTTCTGCAGATACCACTCCCAGCTTAGAGGAAGGGCGCCTGCCAGCCGAGGGAGAATCCATCCACAGCTCAGACCATTTCACCAGGCCTCCCTCACATGCCCGGTCCTCCGTCATCACCCCACATGCCGGCCCGGCCGTGGAGCCCTCTTTCACAGCTTCTGGGCCATCGCCTCCGCCGCTGTCTTCCTCCGAATCTGCCCCCTGTGCCATCCTGCAGCCTTGCTTCTTTGGGAGGAAATCTCCAACAGCCTCAGCATCTCCCAAGGACCCCCTTTCCCATGAGGAGGCCACGTTCCCTGCAGCTCGTGAGTGGAGGGAGCACCTCTCCCAAACCAAGTAGGTGGGGTGGGGGGGGGGCAGCAGCACGCTGTTCCCTGCTTTTGGGCCTATTTCCAGATCAGCGTGCTTCCTTCCCCGTGAAAACTCCTTTTGAGACACCTGCCATCTGGCAATAACTGTGACCCCCATATCTATACTCTGCTCCAAGCTCTGCCATGACCCTCACAGGTAACCCTTATGATAGCTTAGCTTATTCTTTCTCTGGCCACCCCCCCTCCCCGCCCTTTTTAAATTGAGATCTAATTGGCACATAACATTGTGTGCGTTTGTAAGTTTAAGGTGTACCCCCCCGCCACACACACACAATTGATCATTTCATGGTCATTATTTCCTGCTGTCAGATTGCGCAGCAAAGATGTTGTAATAGCCCAACTGGCATGGCTCAGTGGTTGAGCGTCGACCTATGAACCAGGAGGTCACGGTTTGATTCCCGGCCAGGGCACATGTCTGGGTTTTGGGCTTGATCCCCAGAGTGGGGTGTGCAGGAGGCAGCCGATCAATGATTCAATGATTCTCTCTCATCACTGATGTTTCTATCTCTCTCTCCCTCTCCCTTCCTCTCTGAAATCGATAAAAATATGTTTTTTTAAAAAGATATTATAATCATATACATTGAAATAAAAATAATGTATAAATGTATGAGTTTATGCAAACCACAGCATTATGAAATTTTATTATTTTATCTAACTGAATAGGTGAGAAATGGCACCTGTGTTCGTTTTAATTGAATGTTCTTTTCTTACTAGTGAGATAGAAACTTTTCCCCAAAAAAGCAATTCCGGACATTCGGAATTCTTCTTGTGTAAACGGTCACACGCTCTGATCATTCGGTCCATCGTTTCCAAGAGCCTGCAAGTGGTCTGGAACTTTGGCTGCAACAGCAATCGATACTTATCAGCCATTCGAAGAATGTGGGTCCTGACGCTGAGATTCCTGGCAAGGGACTCTAACTCGAATTGTGATGTTCATCTCAGCCAGGTTAAAAGAATTTCAGCCCGGGGACCTGACACGATCACCAGTTCACCCTGCCACCTTTACACAAATGATGAGGCTGAGAGGCGGCCCGGCCCAGGGTGCTGGAGTGGGAGGGGAGAAGCTTGTTGCTGCTTGGATGCGAGTCAGCGTGTCGCTCCTTGTTCAAAAATTCTGAGCAGCCCTGCGGAGTTACGCACGTTTCCTGACTCACCCCTCCTATCTCCATCTAGATAAAGGGAGGCCTTATAAATGCACAGGTATGTCTTCTGCTCTGCTTAGTACTTTGCTCTAAATTGGCCTTTTGAGGCACCTGGAGCTGAACAGAGGCGCTTTGTTTTTATACCTGACACCCTAAGAGATCCCGGCTGTAGAAACCTCCCTCTTTGTCCCTGAACTTTAGTCCAATCAATCACTCAGTTGGCCTAGTCTACCTGCTAAATCTCTCTGGAACATACCTATGTCTTGCCAACCAGGCTGCTACCACCTCAGCACAGGGGCTGTGTTGCTCAGATTCCTGCCAAGCCTCTTCTCTGGGCTTCTCAGAACTGTTCCTGCTTCTCTGCCATGCATTCTCTACTCAGCAGCCAAACTGAGGATTTTGACAAATGCCAGTCAGATCAGGTCACTCTGAAGCTTAAAACCGTCCAGTAGTTTTCTGATGCCCTCAAAAGTGTTTTTTACAAAAATATTTTTATTGCTTTCAGAGAGGGAGAGGGAGAGAGAGATAGAAACATCAATGATGAGAGAGAATCATTGGTCTGCTGCCTCCTGCACGCCCCACTCTGGGGATCGAGCCTGCAACCCAGGCATGTGCCCTGATGGGAATTGAACCTGTGACCTCCTGGTTCTTAGATTGCCGCTCAACCACTGAGCCACACCAGCTGGGCAAGCTCAGAACTCTTAACCTGGTGCAGAAGACACCGCATGAGCTGCCCCTGAGTGCTCCAGCCTTGCTTCTCATACTGCATGCTTCCCCTTTCCTGTTCCAGTTGCATAGGAATCCCCTTTAGGTCCTCAGTCTCCTACCCTCCTTCCCCAGGGCCTTTGCACTCACCGCTCCCTCCATCTACAATGTTTGTCCTTCCCCCCCCCCCCCCACTTTTTAAAAAAATATATTTTATTGATTTTTTACGGAGAGGAAGGGAGAGGGATAGAGAGTTAGAAACATCGATCAGCTGCCTCCTGCATATCCCCTACTGGGGATGTGCCCACAACCAAGGTACATGCTCTTGACCGGAATCACCCAAGATGTCCCTCCAGAGCAGAGCAGACCAGCACAGGCCAGCAGGGAGCCCACCACAGCAAAGTGGGGCAGAGGAGCACAGCACAAAGCAGACCAGCGAGGAGCACGGCAGAGCTGGCTAGCCAGAGGGGGGCCTGGCTCAGGGCTGCCTCACAGCCATGCTGTATCACAATGGAGCTGTTTTGCCCCGAATAAAGTGTCCTTCTTTACCACATCCCAAATTGGGGATTCTTATTGGTGTTGAATTGGTGCCAATGACCATCTGTTAAGTAGGAAAGAACCTTCAAAGCACAGGGAACCTCTTGGGCAAAGGAACGAAGTGGGAGGGTCCCAGATGCATTTAAGACAGCACTTTTCAACTGGTGTGCCACAAGAATTTTTAAAACATGCAATACCTGACCTGCCGGTGTGGCTCAGTGGTTGAGAGTCTACCTGTGAACCAGGAAGTCATGGTTCGATTCCAGTCAGGGCACATGCCCTTGGATGCAGGCTCAGTCTCCAGTAGGGGGCATGCAGGAGGCAGCTGATCACTGATTCTATCATTGACGTTTCTATCTCCCTTTCATCTCCATTCCTATCTGAAATCAATAAAAACATATTTTTAAAAAATATATTTTATTGATTTTTACAGGGAGGAAGGGAGAGGGATAGAGAGCTAGAATGTCGATGAGAGAGAAACATCGACCAGCTGCCTCCTGCACACCCCCTACTGGGGATGTGCCCGCAACCAAGGTACATGACCTTGACCGGAATCGAACCTGGGACCTTCCAGTCCGTAGGCCGACGCTCTATCCACTGAGCCAAACCGGTTTCGGCAATAAAAACATATTTTTTAAAAAATGCAATATCTGACTATTTAGTCAGGGCACTGACCTTTTTTTAAAAAAATATATATATATTTTTTATTGATTTTTTACAGAGAGGAAGGGAGAGGGATAGAGAGAAACATCAATGAGAAACATGGGTCAGCTGCCTCCTGCACACCCCCTACTGGGGATAAAGGCACTGACCTTTTTCTTCTTAGATTGTCAAGTAAAAAAATGACAACAGCCAACACAACAATAGATGTGAATGAATCAAAATTATACCTATTTTTTTTGGCAATAATATAGTTTTTGGTGTGCCACAGAATTGTAGTAATTAGTTTATGTGCCATGAGATGAAAAAGACTGAAACCCACTGATTTAGGGGATGGTGGTGAATCTGTGTGGCTGCAGGACAGTTTAGCCTGTGGGGAGTGAAACCTGGAGCTAAGTCTGAGTTGATTTAGGAGGACTTTAAATGACAGAGAGATATGGACTTGGCCTATTTGCAGAAACAAACTGCAGAGGATTTTTGCGAGCAGGAGAGTGACATGATTCTACCAGCTTTTTTTTTTTTTTTCTACCAGTGTTTTAGACAACAGCGAAAAGAGTTCAAACATACAAGATTAGGTACTCAAATGGCATCTTCTAGTCCAGCTGAGACGAGAGATTTTTAAACTCCATAATTAAATTCACTTAGGGGGAAAGGACTCTTATTTCTCAGAGCCACATGACCCTCTTCCAATTTTATAAACAGATTAAAGAAAAACAACACACCACGCAAAACAAACAAATCTCCAGACTTGGATCTCTGGGAAAACAGAAGTAAATACTGACACAGGCTTGCTTTGTTTTCCCAAGGGAGGTCTCCTAGGCAATTTCTCTAATTATCTAGGGAAAAAAATTTCACTTGCTTTTTCCCTTTTGAGGGGAGAGCGGCAGTGTTACCTCCGATTCGCCAGCTTTAGTTTGGACGCAGTATTAGTCCCTTAGGGACTCTCTCCAAGGTCTCTGAACAAGGTGTCTCTAGGCATTTGTTCCCAGCAACAAGGAGGAAGGTTAGAAGTAGGAGACTGGGGCCCTCTCCAAAGGGCTTATTTGAAAAAGACAAAAACTAAGGCGGTGCCCTAGCTGGTTTGGCTCAGTGGATAGAGCATCGGCCTGCGGACTCTAGGGTCCCGGGTTCGATTCCGGTCAAGGGCATGTACCTTGGTTGCAGGCACATACCCAGTGGGGAGTGTGCAGGAGGCAGATGATGGATGTTTCTAACTCTATCCTCCTCCCTTCTTCTCTGTAAAAAAACCCAATAAAATATATTTAAAAAAAATCAAGGCGTGCTGGGGGCAGGGAATAATTCCGTAAGCATACCCATAGAGGCGGAAGCTGTGCCCGCACCTCTGGTCAGGACCTTTGAACCTTGGTGATACGCCCAAAGATGCACAGTGGTTGCCTGCTCTCCGGCTGGCTTCACTGGGCACTTAGTTCCGCCAGGCTCCCAAAGGGGCGGTTGCAGCTTCAGCCTAGCGTGCCGCGCAGCCAATGAGAAGCCAGGATTCCCCGCCCATCACTAATGCAGACCAATGGGAGGCCAGGACTTTAGCTTGCTCATGGCGTCTCTGTAGTCAGAGAAGGGAGCCAAGCCCCCTTCGAGTTGCCAGTAACCGACATGGCTGCGTCCCTTGGAGGAGGGGACGCGAAGTGAGGAGGGGGCAGGGAGGGGAGTGGACGCAGGCGAGGAGGACAGACCCCCGGGCCCGGGTAAGTACCAGCAGGCCCGTGGCCCGAAGCCAGGGAGCAAGGGGGCGTGGGGCTCCGCCTTCCGCGTCCTCTGTATTCTTGGCCCAGGCGATGGATTGGAGTCTGGGGTCTGCACCCAGGGAAGGGCCTGGGGGATCCCTTCGGAGGGGGTGTCAGGGGACTGGCTCTTGCCTCCAGCTCCTGGTCGTTTCCTTCCCTCAGCTGCTCACGCTTGCCCTCGGCCCTGGCTAGGCCCATGGAGTGTCCCGCGTCAAATCTAAACCTCCCGCCAACAAAGAGACCCTGCCCCCGGCTTGTCGGTGCGTCGCGGCTGGGCCCGGGCCCAGAGGGCTCGCACCGTGGACGTCCCGTGGATGTACCGGCCTCTGCGAGTCCCCGGCCCCCGCCCCACCGCGACCCCAACACACACTGTTGTCTCCCGGGCGCGCGCCCACAGCTGCCGCCCCGCCCTGCCGCTGACTGCGCCCCGGCGCCCCGCTGGATGGGCTTCTCCACCCTGAGCAGCGACGTTGCAGTTTGAAGCATGCCCTGCCTTTTTTTTTTTTTTTTGCTTTTTGCTTTTTTCTTTTCTTTCTACCTTTCCAGACTCTTAAAGACTCATTAGAAACCATCAGAGGACCACAATGCGTGGCATCCTATAAACTGATTTCAGTGCTGTGTTCGCATTCCTCTGCCACGCACCCCTACAGTCCAGTTCTTACAGTCGGTGCCACGGGGCGAGCCCCTGCCTGGAGCCCCGCGTCAGATACGGGGGAAACCCTGCTCCCCTTCCATGGGTGTGTAACCGCAGGCGGCACGCCAGCGTGTTCATTGACGTGGTCACGTGATGCTACATCCCACTCTCTCCGGAGTTTTCGGGTGGCTCTTGGGGGGGGAAAAAAGGAGGGAGCTCTGCATTGACTCTGCTTCCCTTCTAGTACGGGAGTTTGCGTGTTGGGGGAGAGGACAGTTTTCTCAGGCTTTATCCAAGACTCTCAGCTCCCGTGGCATGGCTCAGTTATGCCTGGGCACTCCTAGAGGATGAGGAGAGGGGAGGTTTTTTGTTTTTGCTTTTAACACATGTGTATTTCATGTGCTTTGCATCGTATCTGTGAGCTTTGAACTCTGAGAAGAGGCGAGTTTCAACGTTTTCATTTTAAGTGTTGGAAGAGGCAAAGAGGCAGGGCAGGGGTCACCAAGAGCAAGGGGTGAGATCCGTCGAGATCCTTGAGTGGTTTGTCTACGAGAGCCAGGTGTGAGCAGAGGAACTCACGTTCCCTAACTTCTCTGGGCCTCTGGCAGGGTAGTTGGGAGCTTTAAATGAGATGCTATATAAGGGGTCTCTAGCATGGGGCCTAGCACTTACTAGGTTTTTAATACATTTTTGCATTCATTAATTTTAAGTAACCAGCAGGTAGGTAGTTCATTGGCTGATTGCTTGTATAAATATTTCTTGTGGTCTCTCTCTCTCTCTATTTTGGGCCATAAGTGATTACCATGATTCTCAGGGAAAGGCAGGGAAGGGCGGAGTCAGGGCAAAGTAGCCTCTTCCTCCATTTTCGGGAACCATTATGGTGTCATTAGAGATGTTATTAAGGGGCACGTGCTGTGTAAGAACAGGGCAGGGGCCTAGGAAGGTTGAGAACCCCCGAGGAAAGAAATATCACTGTGGTATGTCTTCCTAGTAATCTTGGCAAGAGAAGAGCTGGTCTTAGTATTCCAACGAGATAGTTTAAATTTCTTTGAAAAAGAAAACAACAATGGCACAAAAGAATCAAATAAAAATGATCTGTGGATTAAAACGTTTTGAAAATCACTGGGAAGATCAGAACACATCAGAACGTAGACTGTCAGTAAGCCTGTAACTGGGGGGGGTAGCATTAACTCCCCAATATTCTGCAAGTCTTATTTTAGCTGCCATGTCAGCTTTAGCTTCCTTGCTCACGGGTTCTTTTTGTCAGAACTACAGAAAGGAGCCCTGGCTGGTGTGGCTCAGTTGGTTGGGCGTCGCCCCGTGCACTGGAAAGTTCAATTCCCAGTCAGTGCCCACGTCCAGGTTGTGGGCTCCGTCCCCGGTAGGGGGCATGCAAGAGGCAGCCGATCTATGTTTCTCATCTGTGTTTCTCTCCCTTCCTCTCTCACTAAAAATCAATTAAAAATCTTAAAAAAATAAATAAAAAGAACTACAGAAAGGAAAACTATGTGTGGTTGGATACCATGGAGTAGTGCATTGACCAGGGAGGTGGAGGACAAACCACCCCCTTGGTAATCAGCTGCCAAATAATTGGGAGTTAACTGCCCTTGAACCCCTACCCCCACCCTGCCCCTTGTTTGTGGTGACCCGACATCAGAAGATTAGTTGGGAGAGCCAGGACTGGGCCTTGAGATGCAAGAAAACAGAAAGCCTTCACATTTCTATTTTGAGAAGTTGCTAGGGAGAGCCAGCTCAGAGTGTTGAGAATCAGCCTTTTGGAAAGCTTAACCCCTTCAGGACTAATGAGAAATGAAGGTGGCAATCCTTGGTTCTCCCCCCCCTCCCCCCCCCAAACCCCGCCATGTTCTTTCCCGCCATGCTCTTTCCTTAATGCTGGGCTTGGGGGGCAATTTCTATAGGGAGAGGGAGGAGTGCTAATGTAAATATTGCCTACACCCGAGGCTTCGTTGAACCTCATTAGGCAAGTCAAGTATGAGCTCTTCCTAAGCAGCTGGAGCCGGGAAGTCACAAAGCCTCTAAACCCTTTCCTGGCGTTCAGATGAGAAGGTTCTAGGTCATGGATGGCACTTCTCCGCTGGTAGATGTGTGTCAACATATTTATTTTCTTTTTTTATTGAATTTGTTGGGGTGACATTGGCTAATGAAATTATATGGGCTTCAGGTGTACGATTCTGTAATACATCAGTATGTCAATATTTTTTTTTATCTTGTTATCGGGTCTGTGTTGTTTCCAGGACAGTGGTTTTCTTTACTTAAAAAGATAGGCGCCTTTAAAGACATTGTTTGCGTCCCGGTTTCCCAGGAGGCCCAGATCTGTTGACAATAGCACAGGTGAACTAAAGGACACCGAAGCTAGGCCATGGCTGTGGCAGGGACGTTTTTCTTCCGAATGGACCTGCCAGCCACATTGTGTGGTTTGGTTGATAATCAGGGGTTGGTGTAATAATAAGCTTTGCCCGAGACAGTAGTAAACAGTGGGTCACATGGCGTGGTGAGTAGGGGAAGGGCCAGATTTAGACTCGCACGAGGCCTGCATCCGCCTGAGCGCATCGCACACTGATGGCTTTGGGTTTTGCTAGCTCCAGAGGCCAAAAGTGACCGAGGAGAGGGCCGCCCAAGGGGAGGAGGCCCTTTCAGGGCCTCGGGGAAACTAGAAATCTTAGTGTAATCAGATGAGTCCAGTTTTCTGAATTTCAGGATCCTCTTGAAAAAGAGACTCATGGTAGAAGTCGTCCTTAGTAGAACAGAAGAATATTGGGAAACACTTGGAAAAGACGCATCCTGGAGAGACTCAGAGGTGTCTTTACACAGAGCATAAAACATCCTCAAGTTGACATGGAGCATCTTTTTAAAAAAATATATATTTTATTGATTTTTTACAGAGAGGAAGGGAGAGGGATAGAGAGTTAGAAACATCGATGAGAGAGAAACACCGATCAGCTGCCTCCTGCACACCCCCCATGGGGATGTGCCCGCAACCAAGGTACATGCCCTTGACCTGAATCGAACCTGGGACCCTTGCAGGCCGACACTCTATCTACTGAGCCAAACCGGTTAGGGAGTCATGGAGCATCTTTTCATATGCTGAAGCCACAGGGTTTCTTAGTTTCTAATCTCTCAGCGTTGGAAAATACCATTAAAAAGTCATCTGTTTCTCACCCTGGCAGGTGTGGCTCAGTTGGCTGAATGTCATCCCATGCGCAGCAAGGTCAAAGGTTCTTGGTCAGGGCACACGCCCAGGTTGCAGCACATGCTCAGGTTTTGGGTTGTTCCCTGGTTCGGGTGCATACAGGAGGCAACCAATCGATGTTTCTCTCTCTTCCTCTCTCTCTACAAAAATCAATAAAAACATTTGAAAAAGTAGTGTTTGTTTTTTTAAAGTCTTCTCTTATTTGCTATCTGATGTATTTCTTATCTTCACAATTTCCCAGCCTCTGCTTAGATCTCTGCAGTGACAGGGAACTCATTGCCTCTTAGGGCAGCCTATTTCTATTTAAAAAATATAGTTCGAATTATGTAAAGGATGAAGCTCATATCGAGTCCCAAACTGCCTCCTTATCTCTTCCCCGAGCTGACCTAGTCCCTGTTTTTAGAGCCTCCCAGAGGAAGCTGGGCCTCCTTCCTCCTGGCAGCCATCACACTCGTCTAGCCCTGCTCCCACCCGAGGGTTGTGGTGTGCTGTCTACTAGTAAGTGTCTTCAGTTCTCCCCACCATTTCTCATGTGATAATTTCTCCAATCTGACTGCTGCTGTCTGGCAGCATGCCAGTTTTGTCAGTGTCCTTCTTACAGTGTGTGACGTACAAATGAACAAAATATTCCAGGTGGGAGCATTTTGGTACGGATAGGTTCCGGAAATCAGACTTAGCCTCTCTTTCCAGGGACATGGCATGTCTGTTAATGAGGCCTAAATGTGAATAAAATTTGGACAGCTGTGCCACTTGTATTGAAATTGCTTTTATAGTAGTCTTACACAATGGCTTTTGAACCTAAATGCAGGACTTCATATTGAAACGATTACAGTTAAATTGAATCTATTAGATTTGGCCCATTATTTCAGCCTGTTGAGATCTTTTTGGATCTTGACTTTAGTCTACTTTCCAGGTTTATGCCATCCAAGAATTTGATTAGCATACCATCTGTTTCCTCACTCAAGTCATTGATCAAATTATCGACTAGGACGCCACCAACATAGAACACTGAGGCTTGTTATTAAAACCCTTACCCCGCCTCCCCCCAAAAAAAACCTTCCCTCATGCCCAGCAGGTGTGGCTCAATGGTTGAGTGTCAACCCATGCACCAAGAGGCCACCGGATTTCCGGCTTGATCCCCAGCAGGGGCTGTACAGGAGGCAGCCGATCTATATTGATGTTTCTCATCTGATGTTTCTATCTCTCCCTCTCCTTTCCTCTCTCCCTAAAATCAATAAAAAAAACCCAAAAACCTTCCCCCAGCAGAACATCAATCCATCCATTAGTACTCCTTGAGCACAGCTTTTGGATGAAAACAATTCCGCCAAATTGCGGTTTTGGTATGTTGGGCGTGGCTAGAATGCAAGCTCAGCTAATGAGGATTGTATTAGAAGGGCGAAGGACAGTCCACCCCTTACCTCACCTTCAGCCTGAACCTTGGGCGCCCACGTGGTCCTTGTTTATGCTGGTTTCCGAGTTTCGCAGCAGGAAGCATCCAGTCCTTTATGTTCATGGCTTGTTTGCTGCCTTCGCTCTAACCAAACAGGTCACATCAGCATCTTCCAAAAAGACCCTGCATTTCTTTGGTGCCTTTGGTGGTTCTCCCTCTTCTCACTCAAGGTTTCTTAAGGGCACAGTTCAGGCCTTGCTTCTTCTGGGAGGATCCCTGGCTCCCCTACCCCGCAGTGATCTCTTTCTCCCAGACACCCCGCAGCACCTATTGGCAATTCTCATTTAGTATTTTAATGCCCACTTGAATTTTTGTTATCCTTTTTCACAATAGCCCCAAACTGGCTGTATTATGTAAATCCCTTGAGGGAATGGACCACATCTAATATTCTTTGAAAACGTGATCATTCCTTACACTTATTAAATATATGCAGTATTTTCTTTTATGAATCATGGTTGTTGTTTTTTTGTTCTAAGAAATCTCTGCTTATCCCAAGATTACCACCCCCCCCCATATTTTCTTCTAGAAGTTTTATGGTTTTAATTTTTGCATTTAGATGTGTGATCTATTTTGAGTTTATTTTTGTGTGTGGTATGAGGTGAGGGTCAAGGTTTTTCTTGACTTTCTTTTCTGTCCCATTGAGCTGTATGTCTCTCCTTACACCAATGCCATAGGTCTTGATTTCTGTAGTTTTAAATTAGTCTTAAAATCATGCAGTGTAAGTCCTCTGTTTTTCTTTTTCAAAATTGTTTTGAAAAAGAAAAGACAAGAATCATTTACCTTTCCATATAAATTTTAGAATCAGTTTGTCAATTTCTACAAAAATGTCAGCTGAGACTTTGAGATTGTATTGAATCCATAGGTAATTTGGGAGATAATTGACATCTTAATACGGAATCTTCCAATCCATGAACATGGTATATCTCTCCATTTATTTAGGCCTTCTTTAATTTATCTCATCAGTAAACAGGTCTTATATATATTTTTGTTAAAGTCATCATTAAGTATTTCATGTTTTTTGAATATTGTGATATTTACATTTTCCATTCTGTATTTCATAATAGCCTATCAACATTTAATTTATGTTTGTATTTTGTATTTTGACCTTGTGTCCTGCAACGTTGCATGTTTATTTTTTATAATGTCTTATTTGTGTATTCCTTAAGATTTTTTATACATACAGTCTAGTCTTCTGCAAATACAGTTTTACTTATTTGATTACCATCTTTATGCCTTTTCTTTTTCTTCTCCTTACCTTTGAGTCCTCATTTTTCACCTCAGCAGTACTTGGATCATATTTCTTGTTTGCTGATAACAGTAATGACAACTATGTATTAAGACCTACCATGGCCCTGGCCGGTGTGGCTCAGTTTTTTGAGCATCATCCCCCACACCAAAAGGTCACCATTTCAATTCCAGGTCAGGGCATATGCCCAGGTTATGGGTTCCATCCCGGTCGTGGTGTGGTTGGGGTGAGGGGGTGAGTGCAGGAGGCAGCCGGTCGATGTTTCTCACATCAATGTTTCTAAAATCAATAAAAACATTAAAAAAATACCTACTATATATCAAATACTGTTCTAGGTCCTCTGCATGTAATATTTTACATAGTTCTTGCTGCACAGCTGTGAAATAGGTATTATTGTTTCCATTCTATGAACAGGGTCATTGGGGCTCAGAGAGACACGTCATTTGCTAAGATCAGTTAGCATTTGATACGTATTGGAGTCAGGATTTGAACCCAGGGGTATTTGGCTTTGTGCTCCCCCTCTCCCCACCCCGTGGGCCAGGCACTGAACTGGCCCTTTAAGGACACGGCTACTGGTTTCAGATCAGACAGTTGAGGACAACTCTCTCCCAGAATCCCATGTATGGCGTGATGGGAAAACAGAGACTCTCAGAAAAATGGCCTGCTCCTGGCTGCCCTCTCTGGACCTCTGTGGTTCCAGCTGGCCGCAGAGTTATTTCCCTCCTTCATTGTTGGCAGGAGTTAAGCACAATTCCCATCCGGTGCCTTTCCCTGTGTGGCAACTACCTCATCCAGCCCCTGCTGGGATGGGGTGTCATGGGGACCTTGAGCTGTACTTGTAAACAGGGCCCGGGCGGCCTGAGTCAGAGCGGCCTTGGGGAGAAGTGGATTCGGCCTCAGGATCCCATTGCAGCCTGCTGCCAAGACCCAGTGCCCCTGCACGGCCAGGCTGCTCCCAGCGCCGCTGGCTGTCTCTGACCCTGGGGCCGGCTCAGCTTTGAAAGCCCTGGCGGGAAAGGCAGGGGTGGGCAGAGACTTGGCAGCGCAGGCCGGGGACGTCGGCACTGACGCCGCCCGGTGCGGAATTGGATGGGACTTCAGAGAGGAGCCGGTGGCAGCCGAGCCTGGGCCTTCTGGCTGGGCTCCTCCGGACACAGCTTTTTTTGTTTCTAGACAGCGCTTTTCTGGATCATTCTCCGGGCTTCTGACGAGCTCTTCTTAACGAGGCTCTGCTGCCGGCCCCAGGGAGAACTGGTTTAGTCAGCGGGTTCACGCTTTCTCCAGGAGCACCTGGCACCAAAGCCGATGACTCAGTGGCACTCTTACCCAAACACGCCCCGGCCTGAGATCATGGAAGTGCGTTGGCTGCAGGATGGGCGGGTGAGGGTCAGGGGTCGCGTGGGGATTGTAGTCAGACTGGATTGCATGTCCTTGAGGACATCTGCCCAGGTGCCTGGTGGCACTGCCCTGTCAGCAAACCACACGAGGGCCCGGCTGTCCACGGGCACGTGTGCGTTGGCATGGGTGCTGTGGTTTCCCAGCACGTGGACATAGATGGGTGCCGGGCTCCTGGGGGCACCTCCGCTGCCCTCCCCACCAACCTCCTGCTTATTCCAGTGGTATCCAGATTTCCGGTTTACCGTACAGCTTACCTTCACTTTCTAAAAAGCTGATAAGCCAAAGCCTTTTCCTGCCTGAGTCAGCGAGTGAAAGTGTACAGATGGGAGGAAACATATACGCCTCCAAAAATGAGAATTAAAAGATGGACAGCTTGCACCCCCTCCCCCCAGCATCCTGGCTGATGGCCCGGGAAGCTGGGCTCTGGAGCTGGGCTGGCCAGGGCCCCTGTGGGCAGGGCACCACCTCTCCATCCGCCGCTCTGTTGTGTAGATGATCATGTTGTGTTTCACAATAGCCACCTGCTCCGGCAACCCGGCCTGATGTGATCTCTTTCTCCTTCCCTCCTCCCCCCACAGATGCCGTGACTGTGACAGAGTCCCCGGGTTTGTACATGTCGGGGCGGAGCCTTCCTTTCGGGGGTGACCACACTCACCTGGGCATGCCTGCAGCACTCGGGGCCCATGGACCTGAAGGAGAAGCGTGCGGTAGGCCACGTTCGGGTCCCTTGTGGGTATTGTCTGGGTGTCTTGTGGACTCTCCCTATTTGTGTTTGCCGGGGAGGTCCTCATTCGGGGGCTTTAAACCACAGGTGAGAGACGGGCGGGGCTCTGGGCCTGGGGGGTGTGAATGCGTCCCCGCAGAGAGGGTGCTGTGCTCGCTGAGAGGGTGCTGTGCTCGGCTGGACAGCAGAGCCTCGGGGAGCCAGTTGGGGACAGAGATGGACCAGGTAGCATGACTGCAGGGAGCAGGTTTCTGATGTGGGTTGGCTCCGAGCCAACCTTTCACTTCTTGCCCTGGGGCGTGCGATTTTGTTTGTTTGCTCTTCGCTAGGGCTCTGTCCCAACCTGCCGAGCCCGGCTGAGTACTGTGGCACCATCTCTGTGGTTAGAGGAAAGCTCCCTGGTCAGACTGCAGACACAGCTGCGCAGTCAGCTGCAGGTGAGCAGCGGGAGGCCAGGCCGCAGGTGCGCCGCCTCCAGGCGCACCGGCTCCGCATCGGGTCGATTTGTCATCGGTCAGTTTCCCTCTCCTGGGCGAAGGCTGCCCTGGAGGAGGTCCTTTCGTCTACTGCCTGGACTTCCGCCACACTTCTAACAGGTCCCTCTGTCTCGGACTCCTACTCGGCTGTCAGAGAAAGCTGTTCAGGACGCAGAGCTGACCTTCCGTCACCCCCGCTTGGAAGTCGCCAGTGGCTTCGTGCCACCTGCTGATACTGTCAGTGTGGTGTACACAGCCCGCCGGAGTCCCCCTGTGGCCATCGGCCCCGCGCCCCCAGCCTCCCCTGCCTTGGGCACACACTCCACATTTAAGCAGTGACCCTAAAATGCTCCCCACCTTTTTTCCTGGCAGACTCCTCCTATTCTTTCTTCAAGACTCAGTGTAAGCATCACCTTCTCTCAATAAATCCTCCTTCCCCTCTCCCGAGGTCCCGCTTTTAGCATCATAGACCTCCGCCATCGTACTTGCTACACTGCATTGAATAATCTGTCCCTGGCTCTTAGCGTAGTTCCTGGAATAGTAGCAAGGGCTTGGTCAATGTTGATTCACTTGAACTTCTGGATGGTGATCTTCCTGCCCAGGAGATCTTGGGAAGTCTGGAGAGGGAGCTGTGGCCGCTGGGGATGCCTGGCTGAGGGCTGACTTGGTCAGCTCCAGGCGCCACGTGGACCTGAGCTTGAGGCAGGTGTGTTCGGCCTCCTGTTCACAGATGCTTGGCTGCTCTGCAGGCTGGCGCAGCCGTGCTCGGCACACGGAGAGCACACTGGCCTCTCCCCGGGCCTGGGTGCGCGGCTGCTGCATGCAGTTGCAAGGGGTGCGCGCTGCTCAGTTCCAGGGAGCACCCCTGCCTGGGTGAGGCCGACTGTCCGCAGCACAGAGGACAGTATTGTGCTCCGGTTCCAGCCTGTTGCTAGTGAACTGGGGGAGCAGGGCTCTGTGACCCAGGGGGCTGGCTTCTCTCTCAAGCGGGAGGGAGAACACTGGAGGGCCCAGGCTGGCTGGTTCTCAGGGGCCACTTTTCCTGGAGGATTTTTCTTCATTCTCCTCTTTCTCTTTCTGGGTAGCTGAGGGCTGAACTCAAAAGCATCAGCACCATCAGCAGCTGCCATACCTATGGAACACTTCCTCTGGGTCGGTAGCACTCTAGCCATCGGGGAGGTGGCCCTGGCTTAGAGGCTTGGAGCCCAGTTGAGCAATTGATAGCACAGGCAGCTGATAGGACCCGCTGGGCTTTCCGCCTGAGCTCCCTTGCGAGTTGTATAACGGGGCCTCCCCAGGTCATCCCTGTGGCCTCTGCCGGTCAAGGCTTCTTGGAGGAGTGGGGGAGGGAGAGCCGATGTTGGTAAGGGGCCTGTCATCCCTGCGATAGCCCAGGATCGGTTTGGCTGTTGCTCATTGATTTTCTGCACCCTGTTCCCCTTCTCTTTGTGACCTACCGTCCTCAGGGTTCCCTTAAGAGCCCCCCCCCCCCCCCCGCCCCGCCTCCAGCCCTCCAGCCCATAGTGGACTTGCTGTAGCAGCAACGGTCTGGGTGTCTGCCTCTTAGATGCAGAGCTGCCCTTTCGCTCGCTGACGTGGGCGGTGTAGGGAGGGTTCCCGCAGAACACGGGGCCGGAGGAATCTGTGCTGCCTTTCCAGGGCTCCACACAGGAGGGAGAGTTTGCTTAGTTGTGGGTCCCAGGGAGCAGGCCTTGGAGAGAGCTAAAGGGGGAGCGGGAGCAGGGGACAGTCCGGCACCTCTCTCCTTGCAGTTTGCGGAGCTGCCGCGGACTCATGGGCAGTGGCCAGGAGCTGCTCAGAAGCTGATCCTGCCTCAAGGAGACTTCCTGCCCTTAACCTCTGGACTGCCGGCCCCTCCTTTTCTTTCCCCGCTCAGCCCCGGGTTTGGCAGGGGCCCTCAGGGAGCTGGCCTAGAGGAGGGGGAGGGGAGAGGCTGGCTGGAATCCCTGCTTCCCTGCAGCTCGAGATGGAGTGTGTCCTCTAGGAACCCGGGCCCCGGAGCAGCAGGCTCGGGCTCAGGCCACGCTCCAGGGTCACTGGGCCGTTAGGCTGTTTCCTCTCCCTCGGGTTGTGCAGCCCCATCCCAAGGGCGGCCTGGACCTGGGCAGCGAAGCTTCCCATACAGTCCCAGGACCTGGGCCCTCCTTCACCGGGGAGGTGCTGACAGCGTCCTGTATGTCCACCTCGGGGCCCAGGGCGATGCTCAGGCGCTGCTGCTGCTCGGGAGGTGCTGCGTGGGAGCCCCGGGTCACTGCCTCCTCTCTCCGCCCTGCGGCCTCCCAGTCCCCGCAGCACTTCGGCAGGTGTGTCTGAATGCCCGGCGTCCATCAGCTGCTGGCACCGGAGAGCGCTGCTGGGGTCCCAGCACCCGCTGGGGGCCGGTGTTGGGTCCCAGATGTGGGTTTCCTCTGAGGCCCTTCCTCTGGGGCTGGCTTTCCCTCTTCCGCTGGATCCTTCCGCTCGCTCCCGGCCCCGCTCTGCCCTGGAAGCCCGGCTTCAGCCTTCCTGGTCCTTCCCCTCCTGCAGGATGTGCTGCTATTAATAACCCGCAGGGCCCTCTCCCCGCTTCCCGCAGCTCTGACTGGAGAGCTGTTGTTGGCCTGGCTCCACGCTGGGAGTCCCAGTGATTTGGGGGAGCCCTCCTGATGGCAGGCTCTCCACATGGGGCTCGTACCCTTGCCCAGTGCCTGGGGCCAAGGAAAGGTAGTCTGGGAAGGAGCCCAGGTGCTCCTTGATGCCGGCTGTTGCCCTGACAACAGCAGCGGTTCCTGCACCGGCCCTCCTTGCCGCCTACCCGTTGGCTGCACGTCTGCCCTCTGCTCGCCCCACAGTGGCCTCCTCTGACGAATGGGCCAGCCTCCGGGGCATCTGGCAGAGCATCTACAAACTTTCTCCTCTCAGCCCCCTCTCTCCTCCCTCCCTCTCCCTCCCCCCCGGCTGCTGTGCAGCCTGCCTCCTCCTCTTCCCTCCCTCAGTCTGCAGCGAGACTGGAAATAGGTTGAATTAATCAGCAGATTGGAGCTCCACTGGGCTGCACGCGCGGTCGCTGCAGCACCAGCTCCTGGCTCACACGCTCTCTAGCTCTCCCCTTTCTTCTCTCTCTCTCTCTCTCTCTCTCTCTCTCTCTCTCTCTCTCTCTCTCTCTGTCTCTCTCTGAGGCTGGTGTTGGAAGTTCTGTAGCTGACTCCTCGTGGCTCATGCTCTTTAAGCAGGCAGAGCTATGGATGCCCCTTCAGGGCAAGCGCAACAAAGTGAGTATGCCAGCGTGGGCCACATTTCTGTTCAAATGCCTTTCCCTGCTTTGTGCGAGAGGCTTTGGGGTAGGGTGGCCCCAAGTCTGGATGCCACAGGGGCAGCTCGGATTACCAGGTAGCTGGGACCATGGAAGGGGCTGGGAATGGGAGCCAGAAAGCCAGTGTGTTTCAGGATCTGTCATGGCTCCCAGGTCACCCAGAGCAGGACCGGAGCCGAGTTTCCCAGTGGGACCTGGGTCTCCTGGGTGCTGGGACCTGGGTCTCCATGCAGAGCTGGCGGGCAGCTCCGGGTCTGGGTGCCGGTCCTCCTCGGGGCCAGGAAGGGCGCTTTTCGCACTGGACCACATGGTGACCTGAGACAGGGGCGACCAGAGCTGGGTCTTGGTGGCTGCGGGCGGGAGAAGATGGTGGAGGTGCCAAGGTCGGCCTGAGCCTGGAGAGTGAGGAAGGGACGGAGCTGAGGCTTTGATTGGCCTGGTTACAGGCAGTCGATTCGTGTCTGGCCAAACGCAGAAGAGATTTATCACGACTGCTGAAAACACCTGGTGTCTGGTGGCCGAATCGCGGCTTCAGTGATTCAGGCTTTGTGTGGCCTCCAGCTTTGGGTCCCCTCCCCACCTGCGTTGGCCACGAAGGCTGTGACGGTGGGGACCTGGCACAGTTCTAATGAGCGGTGTTCTACTGTTGCTGAGGCCAAGGGTCAAGGGCTAAATCCATAACCTGTCTACCTGGGCCTCGGGCTGTGATGCTGCTTGCTCTCAAAACAGGCGCGGCGGGCAGGCAAAGAGCGGCTGTGCTCACCTCTCGGAGGATCCCCAAAGGACAGGGGGTGGGCGCTTGGGGGCTCTGGCTCTCGGCCGCCTGAGAAACCGGAGGAGGGGGTGCAGGAGAGCACAGGTGTGCTGGCCCCTTAGACTGACCCCCACGCTCAGCTCTGGGCCCTGAAGAGCTGGTCCCGTTCAGCAGCAGATTCCGTGTGGTTCTGACGGACAGTCCTTTCAGCACCTGCTGCTCCCGAACCCCTGCCCTGCAGCGTCTCCCTTGGATGAAGGATCAGGGTGATGCGGGTTTGCTGCCCGCCTCTCCTGACCTGGGCTTCCCAGAGCCTCAGGTTGCTCTCTCTTGGGTCCGGTTGAGCCCTGAGCAGTTAAACCAGCGGGACTGGGGTGGTTCTACCTGCAAAGCATCAGTGTAAGCGGGGAAGCAGGGCCTCGCCCCCTCCGGTGGAGAGGCTTCGTGTAGCCGTGGCTCTTGCCCCGGGGACTTCTCTGGAGGTGCCTGCTGGTGCGGTTTGGGGTTTCTGAGCGTCTGCGAAGCCAGAAGTGCCTCTGGGGCCTTAAGGCCGGGGCAGATTTTCCTCACCCTTCTGGGCCCTGGTGGGCAAGAAGCCAACCTCAGAGTGCGCGTGGGCGCCTCGGGTCCCTGTTCTCAAACAAGCCAGACCCATCCCCGCCGTCTCCCTGCTGGTGCCCGGGCACACTGGGTGCCCAGCCTCGCTCATGCTTTGAAGAAGGTTGGCAGAGCCCGCTTGCCCACCAGCCCTTCCTGAACTTCCCGGGGAAAGGGTGAAGGGCTTCCACCAAGGCCTTCCTCAGCCTCGGCCCTCGCACCGTGAGGCAGAAAAGCATGGCCATGGGGGAACGCTGACTGTCCCCGGGCCTGCGCCCCTCCTGCAGGGACCTGGGGTGGGTGAGTGGCTGTGGCAGTTGGGTAAGCGAGGCTGGGCATGGAGAGTAGGCTGGCTCAGCAGGCTGTGTCCTTGCCCAGGGCCAGCCTGTACGGGCAAGCATTTTTGGGGGCGGCATGTAATTACAAAACGCCTTACTTTTCCCTGCCGCGCTGTCTCTAATCGTTAGTCTGGAGCTGGTGCCCCTGGCCAGACACAACATGCGGGGGCGGACGTGCGCAGTCAGCTCTGCAGGCACCTCCCGCCTCCGCTGGCCCTGCCCAGAGCATCTGCCATCCTGCGGCCCAGCCCTCCCGCACCCAGGCCTGGACTGCAGCAGCCTCGGGTTCTAGGAACCTGGGGCAGAGCGCGCGCAAGTGGATGGCTGGGCAGGAGGAGGCCTGGGTTTGGGGTGGCGGGAATAGGCCGCAGGTGTCAGGACAGCCACACAGCAGAGGGAGATTGCTGAGTGCCCAGCTTCTAAAGCCTGGCGAGAGGAGGGCCACTGCCCAGGCTCGCAGGCGGCTCCTCTCAGCCTTCCCCTGGGTCCTCACTGCAGACCCAGCAGCACCCCGGGGGACCTGCAGCCCCTGGGACTTGGGGTTTGTCGGGCCTGGGGCCTGTCCTTTCTCCTGCCCACTCCCTGTCTTGTGGCGTGCAGTCTTGTTACCTCTGCAGGCCGGACCTCCCCTGCCTCCAGGCCGTTTCTGGAAGCTGGCGGAGGCAGAAACATCCTAGGAAGCTCACAGTTACCCAGGCTGGGGTGCGGCCGGGCCCCTGCCCGGAGCGCTGCGTCTTCCCGAGCTCAGATAAGCAGTTGTCCCCTCAGGGAAGAAGCAGCTCTCATCTTCCTCATCCCCCAAAGCCACAGGGAGAGTGGGCTTAGCTGAGCTCTAGGCAAGGGCTCGGGAAGTCTTTGGGCCAGGCTCCCTCTGGGGCCGGCCTCGGCCCTCAGGCCCAGGAAGCTGGCAATAGGCCAGGTGGGGGCTCCACTCTGCAGTAGGAAATGGCCCCCAGTTCAGCATCCTCTTCTCGTCCTGGAGATCTGTGTCCTGTGAGGAGCGAGGCTGCCAACACGGAGACGGGCAGGAGGAGGAAATCCAGAACGTTAGTGGGCAAAGCCAGGGCAGATCCAGGAGGGCAGATGGGGTGATGGGCATGGAGGTGGAGGGCAACAGGCCGAGGCAGCCAGGGCGTCGCCAGCCAGGTGACATTGGTCGGGCTCAGTAGATGACCCCCAGTCCCGGTCCTGGTGCCCCAGGCCTCGGGCTCCCCTCGCTCAGGACGTGTCCTGGTGGAAGCTCACGGTGCTGCTCTTCAGGTGGCCTTGAGATGGACTCACGCCCCCTCCAATCACTGCCTTTCCTGGGGAGGCCGGCTTGTGTTCCTAGGACCCGCCCCCCTCCCAGCTGGGGACCTGCGCATCGGAGGCTACCTGGGGCAGGCCTCACCCCCAGGAGTTCTGATTCAGTAGGTCTCGGGTGGGACCTGGACATCCACGTTGTTAAAAACTCCAGGTGTTGCCGAAACCGGTTTGGCTCAATGGATAGAGCGTCGGCCTGCGGACTGAAAGGTCCCAGGTTCGATTCCGGTCAAGGGCATGTACCTTGGTTGCGGGCACATCCCCAGTAGGGGGTGTGCAAGAGGCAGCTGGTTGATGTTTCTCTCTCATCGATGTTTCTAACTCTCTATCCCTCTCTCTTCCTCACTGTAATAAATCAATAAAATATATTAAAAAAAAAAAAAAAAAAACTCCAGGTGTTTCTGATACAGATCCTGGGTTGACAGCCCCTGATAAGGTGTCAGTGGGATCTGTGAAGCTACCTGTGTGCGCATTCATTCATTCAGTCATTCATCATTCACCATCCACTCAGCAAGTATGCGCTGAGCCGCCGCTGTGTGCTGGGCACTGTGTCAGCAGTGGGCGGGAGGGTGTGGAGGTGGAAGGAGTCAGTACCTGTTGTCCAGGAGCTAGGGGTCTAGTGGGAGAACCAGGCCAGGCAATCTAGAAGGACGGTTCTGAACGAGGCGGACCGTGAGCCAGGCTGCCCAGGGTGCTGTTGGATGCACACACACACACACACACACACACACACACACACACCCGTAAGCGCAGCCCTGGGTTTTGGGAACGTCTCCTAGAGCCGGTGATGTTTGAGTCTTGACAGAGAAGTAGCAGTTGTCTGGGGCGAGGAGTGTGTTCTTGGCTGAGAAAATACAAAGGTGTGTGCACAGGAGCGGGAGGCGCGGCTGCATCAGGAATGGCAGGAGGGAGGCTGGGGAAGCCGGCAGAGTGCGGGGTGAGCTCTGGGCTCTGACTGGATAGTAAAGGTCAGGGGTCAGGTGATGACACACGCCTACTCCGTGGGTGTTGCTGTTGGTTTGGACAAGGTAGAGGCTGAAGGTGGCAGTTGGGGGGGTGGGAAGGGGAGGCGGGGTCTGGACGAGGGGGATTCCAGCTCTGGCCTGGGTGCCTAGTGACATGGTGCCTGCGGGAGGGTGGCCTCGGGCGGAGGCCAGGAGGCGAGTTCAGGTTTTGGACATGTGGACTCAGGCGCCTGGGAAACAGCTGGGAGGCAGTTCAGTCCGGTCAGATGTGGCAGGATGGACTGTGGGGTAGATGGAGGGAAAACAACAGAGTCAGAGAAGGAGGAAACAGCAATGGGGGTTTCAAGCAGGAGAGAGGCGGGGCGGGGGTCACATGGACCGTAGGTCGTCCGCAGTGTCAGCCGGGGACCCTCCTGCCCACCATCCTCGGAGAGACGGGAGGAGGCGTAGCTGGTTCGCGGTCCTTTCTCGGGCACAGCTGCCTTTTTCCCCGAGATCGTGTCCTTCCTGGTGTTGTGTGTTGCAACCCCTCTTTTATGAAACGGTGGTTACGGAAGATGGGTTTTTCTCCCTAAATTTTCCTCTAGGAACAATGAAGTGCTAGTATCTCCCTGTTAGTCCCCCCCTCCCCATGCCCCCGCCCCCCCAATAATGGAATCTGAAGTGGCAGCGGTGAGGCAGACTGGGAGGGCAGCAGTGGCGGCATCTGAGTGGGCTGGGAGGTGCTGGTGGCAGTGGGGAGAAAGTCAAGTGAAAGGTGGGTCTGGGTCAGAAAGCACCGAGTATAGGAAGTTTTGTTTTAAACTTGGCTTTGAAGAGCAGGAGGCTGTGTACTTCACTGTCCTTTAGTTCAGTGGAGATTGGAACGGGCTTACACCCTGAGGGAAGGGCTAGCGGAGGAAGAGGGGAGGATTCGGGAGGAGGGAGGTGGGGCCTGGGATGGGAGAGACCTCCGGGGACATGCTGAGCGCTCTGGCTTCCCTGCAGGGCGAGCCCCCCTTGGCCCTGGGCCTGTCCACGCGGAAGGCCCTCAGCATCCTGAAGGAGCAGCTGGAGGCGGTGCTGGAGGGACACCTGAGGGAGCAGAAGAAGTGTCTCACCTGGAAGGTAGGCCCAGCCTGGCGGGGATGGCAGAGAAGCCTGGGGCCCATTCTCACGGCCCCGAGGCCCCACCGAGGCATCACTGACAATCCGGAAGAAGCCGGGCTTCCTTCCAGAGTGATGTCCTGACCCCTCCTGCTGCGGGAGCCCAGCCGGCTGGACCCAGCCAAGGCCAAAA
Source organism: Eptesicus fuscus (assembly GCF_027574615.1). NCBI lineage: Eukaryota > Metazoa > Chordata > Mammalia > Chiroptera > Vespertilionidae > Eptesicus > Eptesicus fuscus. Next base: position 48,398,569 of record NC_072492.1, read on the forward strand.
CGAGAAGACAGAGGCAGCCACGGGCTGGGTCGGCGGGTGTCGGGGGAAGGTGGCCCTTCCCACGTCCTTGTCCCGGCCTCTCACCCCTCGGCCCCTGTACCCCCCCCTCCAGGAGATGTGGCGGAGCAGCTTCCTGCACCACAGTAACCGCTGCTCCTGTTTCCACTGGCCGGGCGCCTCGCTCATGCTGCTGGCGGTGCTGCTGCTGCTGGGCTGCTACGGGGGCCAGCCGGCCGGCAGGTACGTGGCTCCTGCCTGGCCTCTCCTACCCCGGGCTCTGGGCCTTCCCTCTCCTGCCTCGGCCGAGTCTGCCGTCCCATGTCCCACCTAAGACATCCCAGGGGAGATGGGCTGCTCCCCCGGAACTGCCCCCACAGCCGGCGCCTGAGCTGTTTAGGGATCCTAGTCCCTTGGCTAGTTGGTGGCGGAACCAGGCTGGACACTCTTTCAGGAGGGACGGGGTGGGCTGTGACTGTGGAGTCCAGGGCCCTGTGTTGGCTGGGCTGGTGCGAGTAGCCCTCACCTTCCCGCCAGCCATGGGGTGGAGCTGGTGAACGCCTCGGCGCTGTTTCTCCTGCTGCTTCTCAACCTCATCCTCATCGCACGGCAAGATCGGCTGAAACGTCGGGAGGTGGAGTGGAGGCTCCGAGGGATCATCGACCGAATCCAAGGTGAGACCAAGGGTCAGGGGAAAGGTGCTTTGTGATGGGTCAGAGGAAGGACTCCCCTCCTGAGCCCCAGCACATAGGCGTTGCCTCTGGTCAGCATCCTGAGGGCTCTGGGCATCAGGCGAGTTAGCAGGATGCCCTGCGCTCCTTTGAGCAGGACAGTGAGAGCCGTGGGGCCGCTGTGGGGTCCGGGCAGGCAGGAAGGCTAACAGCAGCCCAGCGGGCTTGCCGGCTCGCCGTCCGTTGGGAGACTAACCGGGAAGACCCTCTCCCTTGGCAGGAGGACAGTCCAGGTTTTCTCTTCCACGTTGGCCCTGTCTGCTGGCTCTGGGCCGGGGGAGGTGGGATCATGGACCAGGGAAGCCTGAGATTCGGGGCTGGGAAGCGAGCCGGGAGCCCAGGGTGGGGCAGCCCAGCTCCTAAAGGAGAAGGGAACTGCGCAGGCAGGCGGGTTCCTGCTCATCCCGCCGCGGCCAGTGCTTCTGCAGCCCCGGCCGTGGGCGAGGACTGCGCCAGGCTCTTTGGAGACAGGGGTTCCTGCTTCCCGGAGTGTGTGGTCTTGAAGAGAACAGCATCTCCCTCATGAGACCTTCCTCTCCTGGGCAGCGGGGGTCGCAGTCCCGAGTGAGAACGTGGTATGATTCCTCATTGCAGCCTTGTAGGCACTGGGAGTTCAGCGGTGACCGGGAAAGATGGCCCTGCTCTCGGGGAGCTCGTCTTTGCTCAGGAACCATCAGTGGCTCCCTCTTGTTTATCAAAGCCGTTGTCAATGGCTTCCCAGAACCTCTGGCACAAGCTCTGACCTTTTTCTCCAGCCTCTTCTCTTGCTCCTCATCCTCACGTTAAAACCACTCCCCACTCCCCACTCCCCACTTCCCAGCCCACTGAGGACTTCCCTGCTCCAGTGCCTTTGTCCTGCTGTCCCTCGCCTGGCATGCTTTTCCCTCACAGTCTCCGGCCGACAGAAATCTCGCCATTCTTCAAGGCCGATCCTCAGCGCTCCCTCTTCCATGAAGCCACCTCTGATTGCCCCAGCTCTGTGCTCCTGCAGCTCCGGGACTTTCCCTAACACTCTTAGCCCGTGTGTTGGCCTTGTTCAGAGTTATCTGCCCATGTGTCTCACTCCCCCTCTTAGGTGGTGGCTCCTCAAGGCAGGGACTGTGTCCTCACCTTTGACCTTTGCATGGGGCTCAGCACACCCTCAGCAATGGTTGTGAAATGTATCTGAAAGGAACAAGGATACAGAGAATAAGAGCTTCGGTGTTCAGAGGAGGAAGTGCCTGGGCTGAGTGGTTAGGAACGAGGGGAAGTGTTGGAAAGGATGCGGGATTTCAGAGAGGCTTCACGTGTAGGCTAAGCTCTGTGGGGTGCGCTGGTGCCCTGGGTCAGGTGGTCTCCCTCTTTCCATTCTCGTCAGATGCCCTCAAGGATGGCAAGGAGATCAAGTGGCCAGATGCCATGTACCCCGACCTCCACATGCCCTTTGCACCGTCCTGGTCCCTGCACTGGGCCTACAGAGATGGACATCTGGTCAACCTGCCAGTTAGCCTGTTGGTGGAAGGAGACATCATAGCTCTGAGGCCCGGCCAGGAATCGTTTGCCTCTCTGAGGGGGATCAAGGTAGCGCGAGGCTTTTCTCTTCCCTGGAAATGCAGCGGGAGAGTCCACAGGCCGCGGTGGGAGGGTCCGAGTCTTGATCCTGAAGCTTCCGGGAGGCCAGCTCATAGCTTCTTGGGGAACAAAGAAGGGCTGGGACGTCTCTCCACCTTGTCCTATTCTTTCTTCTCTGATCCTCAAACCACCAGGAATCCAGTCCTACAGGCCCCACCCCAGCTGACGCTGCTAACTGATGGGCCCGAACCCCATGAGATGTCCCCACTTAGCTGGAGTTGTCAAGGAAGAGTGGCTCCGATAGCAGCCTTTCATCACCCCCCACCCCCCTCTGTCCCGGCAGGATGATGAGCACATCGTCTTGGAGCCCGGAGACCTGTTTCCCCCTTTCTCTCCCCCGCCCTCCCCCCGGGGAGAGCTGAAGAAAGGGCCACAGAACCCCCAGCAGCACCGGCTGTTCCGTGTCCTTGAGACCCCCGTGATTGACAACATCAGGTAGGGGTGCTGCCCTGCCTTTCTCCTGCTCCCCCCACCCCTGACCTCGCCTCTTCCCCCGTGCCTCTGTGAGCAGGGGGTCGGGGACAAAGAAGGAGCCTGTCCATTCTGAGGCCCCTTAGGCCAGGCCTCTCTGGAGGTTCCTCTCTTTAGCATCTTGTGAGCACTCTGGGCCCAGTGATTGCTCCCCTCCCAGGTCTAACTCTGAGGGCATGGCTCTGGAGGCCCGCACAGGCCACCCTCCCCGGGCCACCTGGCTGGGGCTGAGGAATCGGAGGGAATCGCAGGCCTCAGAGATGCTCAGTGAAGGTGCTCAGTGAAGGTGCGGGTCTCTGGCCTTGCCCTTGAGCATAGGGTCACCTCTTTCTGCAGGTGGTGCCTGGACATGGCCCTGTCCCGCCCCATCACTGCTCTGGACAACGAGAGGTTCACGGTGCAGTCGGTGATGCTGCACTACGCCATGCCCGTGGTCCTGGTGCGTGAGGGGGGGCGCCGGGGCAGGGGAGAGGGAAGTGGGGGAGCCTCAGGGCCAGCCCAGGTGAGTGTGTGAGTGGAGATGGGGGTCCCAGAGTGAGCCAGCCAGTGTCGGGGGGTGAGTGGGCAGAGGAAGGGGAGCCTCAGAGCCTGGGTTCTTCTCTGGGGTTGGGGGGTTAAGGCTGCACCTCTCCTCCTCCCAACAGGCCAGCTTCCTCATCACCAACGCCCTGCGCTTCATGCTGAACGCCCCCGGGGTCACGTCCTGGCAGTACACCCTCCTCCAGCTGCAGGTGACCACCTTCCTCCCTGCATGCTTTCCTCCTTCCCTGGTGGCCGCGTCCCCTCATGTTCCCTGGCTGTGCCTCCCCCTCTGCAGTCAGGGCCCTTAGGCTTCAGCTTAAGAACACCTGCTCCCCCTTCCTCCCTCCCTGCCCCGACAGCTGTCCTGTCCCCTCACCCCAGCCCTGCCCGCCCTCCCTGGGGCCAGCCGCTCTTCCAGAGCCCTCAGTGTGGCTCCCTCTCTCGCAGGTGAATGGCGTCCTGCCCATCCTCCCCCTGCTCTTCCCAGTCCTCTGGGTCCTGGCAACCGCCTGCGGAGAGGCCCGGGTCCTGGCCCAGATGAGCAAGGGCTCCCCCAGCTCTCTGGTAGGTTCTTCTGAGGCATCTGGGGGCACGTGCAAAAGGAACCGGGACGGGAACTACAGACGGAGTGGGCTCTGCCCCAGTGACCAGGGACAGGAGTGGGAGTGCGGGCCCCTTTGCACCCAGAAGAGCCTCCAGGCCAGGCCCCGGGGTGGGGAGTGCCTCGGCTCTCAGCACACAGGGGGACCGGGGGCTGCCCAGATGTTGGGAGCCCTGCTGGTGTGGGACCCCACCTGCCAGCTTGGAGGCCTGTGTGAGGGCAGTGTCCTCCCTGAGCTCCCCCTTCTCTCCGTGCAGCTGGCCAAGTTCTCGGAGGACACTCTCAGCAGCTACACAGAAGCCGTGTCCACTCAGGTACACTCACCGGGCCGATCCTGCCCCAGGTCCCTTCTGGAGCCCTGGACGCCCCACTTTATGACCTTCTAGCCTCCAGTGGGCTCTCAGAGCCCGAGTCCTCCTCCCACACGGGCAGTGTGTCACTACCCTGCCCGGACAAAGGCCTCCGCAGCCCAGCTTCCGGGTGCCCCTGGGCCGTTGCGTCGGGTGTCCCCAGCGGCTCTCTCCTGGGAAAGGTGGCCGAGTCCCAAACGGCCTCATGGCCTTTCTGCCACCAGGAAATGCTGCGCAGCATCTGGGGCCACTTCCTGCGGGTGATCCAGGGGACGTCGCCAACGCTGAGCCACAGCTCCAGCCTGCTGCACAGCCTGGGCTCCGTCACGGTGAGGCCCTGCGGGAGGCGAGGCCCGGCCTCGCAGGCCTGCTTCCTCTGCCCCTGGGTGCCTGTCTGCCACTCACCGGCCCCTGTCTCCCGCCACCTCTCCCTGCAGGTCCTGTGCTGTGTGGACAAACAGGGGATCCTGTCGTGGCCAAATCCCAGCCCAGAGACCGTGCTGTTCTTCAGCGGGAAGGTGGAGCCCCCGCACAGCAGCCACGAGGACCTGACGGATGACCTGTCCACCCGCTCCTTCTGCCACCCCGAGGTGGAGGAGGAGGTGCGGGGCCTCCGGGAGGGCGCAGGCTAAGGGAGAAGGAGGGTCTGCCTCTGAGCAGTGCAGGCGGAGCCCCCACAAGGCAGAGAGGGGACGTCAGCACCCTGCCTCCCTGGTCCGGGCAGCCATCGGGGCCCTGGTCTGAGGCCTGTACCCCTTGTCTCCTCAGCCCCACGAACGGGATGCCCTCCTGGCTGGCTCCCTGAACACCACGCTGCACCTGGCCAATGAGCAGGAGCGCGACGACTGGCCTGCTGACGGCCCCAGGGTCCCCGAGCCCTGCTCTCACCACAGAGGGCACGGCCACAGCAAACACCTGTCCGGCTCGAACGTGAGCTTCAGCAGGGACCCAGAGGGCTGTGAGGATGAGCCCGGCAAGGTGAGGGGGGCGGAGAGCAGCCCTCGGTCAGGCTCAGGGCGTCCAGCCTCCCCTGCTGCAGGGGCCCGAGGGGTGCAGCCAGCCTGGTGGGCGGCGCCTGAAGCACAGCCTCTCCGGTCCCCAGGCTTGGCCTGGCAGGGCACCTCCTGTGGCTTTGTCAGCCCTTGCCCCTCCCTGGATCTCGCTGCTGGTCATGGGTGCGGGGAGGCCCCTTCCTCCTAGGCACGGCCTGCCAGTGGCTCCCTCGGAAATACTTTCCCCGAGAAAAACCCTTCATTGTTTCCTCCTTGGTCTGCTCACCCTCTTCTTAGGTATTGCCCGTGTCTTACAAGATCTAGAAGCAGCCAGGAACTCAAGAAAGACAAGGAGGGGGTTTCTGGGAGGGATGGGGAAGCGTGAGCATGCTGTGGTGGGAAGGGGGGTCTTCTCTCAGGAGCACCCACAGCAGTCCCAGCCTGAGGCCCCCTGTTCCCTCCATGTCGCCCCCAGACGCAGCAGCCTGGGCTGGAGAGCGAGCCCTACGAGGCGGAGGACTTCGTGTGTGACTACCACTTGGAGATGCTGAGCCTGTCGCAGGACCAGCAGAACCCGCCCTGCATCCAGTTTGATGACTCCAACTGGCAGCTGCACCTCACCTCCCTCAAGCCCTTGGGCCTCAACGTGCTGCTGAACCTGTGCAACGCCAGCGTCACCGAGCGGCTGTGCCGCTTCTCCGACCACCTGTGCAACATCGCCCTGCAGGAGAGCCACCGCGCCGCGCTGCCCATCCACGTGCCCTGGGGTCTCTGCGAGCTCGCCCGCCTCATCGGTGCGTGGCCACCAACTCCAGACAGACCAGGCCCGGGCATGGCGTTTACCGAGATCGCCGGGAACCCTTTTAGCTCCTGGTCCTTCCCCTTGAACAGGCAGTGCTGTCTGACCGTGCTTCCCAATCTGGGGACAGAACTGGGTGGGGGGGGGAGGTGGAAGGGGCCAGCCAGCGTGGATTTCGTCCCATGAGGTGGAAGGGGGCGCGGGCGCAGTGGCTGGGCTTCCTCCCAGGGGCCCTGACTGCTGCCCTCCCGCTGCAGGCTTCACTCCTGGGGCCAAGGAGCTCTTCAAGCAGCAGAACCACCTGGCGCTCTACCGCCTCCCCAGTGCCGAGATGGTGAAGGAGAGCTCCCTGGGGAGGCTGTCCTGTGTCACCAAGCGGCGCCCCCCGCTCAGCCACATGATCAGCCTCTTCATCAAGGACACCACCACCAGTGAGCCTCCCGTGCTTGGCTCCCATCAGGACAAACCTTCCAGGAGCTTGGGCCAAGGCTCTGCCCTCCTCATCCCTTTTTGGGATGAGTAGATGAGCACCAGGCAGCTTCTTAAGACCTCAGACGTGGCAGGGAGTGGTTTGGGGAACCGGGCTGGGATGGTGGCGGTCACCGAGGATGGGACTGTCTGAAGGGTGGGCGGCTCAGTGCCTGCATTACAAGCCCAGCGGCGTTCTACACAGGCTCGCTACGGCGGGGCCTGGCCAGCTCCCTCCACCCCAGGCTGGCAGTGCTCCCTGTGAGGCAGCGTGAGCAGCAGGGGTGGCTTGGGGCACTGATGGTCCGGCCTTTTTGTTCACCCCCCTCAGGCACAGAGCAGATGCTGTCCCACGGCACCGCGGACGTGGTCTTGGAGGCCTGCACAGACTTCTGGGATGGAGCTGACATCTACCCTCTTTCGGGCTCCGACAGGTGGGTGAGGGGCCAGAGCGTTCGGCTCAGGCGGTCTGCCTGCCTGCTCACAGACATGGGGCGTCCCAGGACCACTCGCCTCACTTCCACCCTGCTTCCCTGGCAGAAAGAAAGTGCTGGATTTCTACCAGCGGGCCTGCCTGTCTGGCTACTGCTCCGCCTTCGCCTATAAGCCCATGAGCTGCAGCCTGTCCTCCCAGCTCAATGGCAAGTGCATCGAGCTGGTGCAGGCGCCGGGCCAGAGCAGCATCTTCACCCTGTGCGAGCTGCCGAACACCATCCCCATCAAGCTGGGCACCCGCCACAACAGCTGGAGCTCCGATGGTACCGTGCGCGGCCGTCCTGTGGGGGCCAGGAGCGGGGAGGGCTTCCCGGGGGCCGCGGAATCCATCGTAGCAGAGGGGACAGTGGGCACAGCCCTGGACCTGGAACGCCCAGGGGGGCAGTCACTGTCCGGTGACGTGGGGGAGTCCCGTGGTCTCCTGTATAAACTGGGTGCTCCCTCTGTCCTCCTCACGGGTTCCTTGTGACACTCCAGTGGGACAACGTACAGAAAATGGCTTTCTTTGGAAGTTATACAATAGCAGCGGTAGGGCATGAGCCTCTCTGAGCAGACAAAAGGCCAGGTCCCAGACCCTGCGGGAACCGAGGGACTCAGCTCCACTGACCCCCACCCTCCTCTCCGCCAAACACACGGGGTCTTAGGACCTGAGAGACGATGAATTGAAGCCGTTGCCAAGGGTAGGGCCAGCCCCCTGCCCAGACCAGGGCGGGGCTGCTGTCACTCGGTGGGACTGTCCCCGGACTGATGAGTGCCTTTCGTTGTCTTTTCTCTTGTGTCTGTTGGCTCCTCCGTGCGTCCCGGCTGTGTGCGTGCATGGCTGTGTGTGGTCCGCTGGGGCCTGTGTGCGCTTTGATTCGGGTGTGGCCTCTGTGTGTGTGGCCCTGGGCTGCCTCCTGGAATCTGCTGGTTCCCGGGTGTCCTGACTGGGCCGCGTCCTGGCTGGTCTTTGTGCCGTGTGCCTACCTGAAGAAGGGATCGGGGAGGTGCTGGAGAAGGAAGACTGCATGCAGGCCCTGAGCGGCCAGATCTTCATGGGCATGGTGTCCTCCCAGTACCAGGCCCGGCTGGACGTCGTGCGCCTCATCGACGGGCTGGTCAATGCCTGCATTCGCTTCGTCTACTTCTCTTTGGAGGATGAGCTCAAAAGCAAGGTGGGGAGAGCCACCCCCTCTGCCGCCACTGACCCTTGTTCCCACGGGCTTTGGGGCCCATCTGCTCATTGCCGTCTGCCTTCTGCAGGTGTTTGCAGAGAAGATGGGCCTGGAGACAGGCTGGAACTGCCACATCTCCCTCACACCCAATGGTGACATGCCTGGCTCCGAGATCCCCCCCTCCAGCCCCAGCCATGCTGGCTCCCTGCACGATGACCTGAATCAGGGTGAGGGCAAAGGTTTGTGGTGGGGACAAGGTGGGTGTGGGGGACTCCCCCGACCTTGGGGCTATTCTAGAAAGAGCCCCATAGAACCCTCCTGATACATACATTCCCTTGGAAAATGGCTCACACCTCCCTGTGCTAACAGCAGCTGACGGGAGGAGAGGGGACCTGTGGGCAGGAAGTTCCATGCCACCTGCAGGGCAAGGAAAGGCCTCCAGAAGGCTGGCCGCAAGGTGAGGGACGGGCTTTTGTCCCCACAGTGTCCCGAGATGATGCAGAAGGGCTCCTGATGATGGAGGAGGGCCATTCAGACCTCATCAGCTTCCAGCCTACGGACAGTGACCTCCCCAGCTTCCTGGAGGACTGCAACCGGGTACGACAGCGGGGTCTGCACCCCAGGCCCCTGGAAGTGGCACATGGCAGAGAAAGGAGGGTCACGGGACCCTGGTCCCTGACCCTGAGGCCATGGGCATCTCTGCTTTTTCTCCAGGCCAAGCTGCCCCGGGGCATCCACCAGGTGCGGCCCCACCTGCAGAACATCGACAACGTGCCCCTGCTAGTGCCCCTGTTCACTGACTGTACCCCCGAGAGTGAGTACTGTGGCCACAGTGCCTCGGCAGCCTGTTCCCTTCCACTGAGGCTGACAAGGCCTGGGATCCCGTGCGCTCTTGAGGAGATGTGGGTTCCCACGCAGGAGCAAAGGCTCCTGGGCTGGGAGGAGCTGGGGAGTCTAGTGGGCTGGAGCCGTGGGAGTGCCCATTCGGGGAGTCAGAAGTGTCGTAGGATTGGGTAGGATAGTCACAAAGGGGAGTCCACTTCCCTGTCTCCTGTCCTGGGGGTCTCTGCCCAGCGCCCTGCATGGGGCTCCGCCTGCCTGATCTGTGACCGACTCTGCCCTCAGCCATGTGTGAGATGATCAAGATCATGCAGGAGTACGGGGAGGTGACCTGCTGCCTGGGCAGCTCTGCCAACCTGCGGAACAGCTGCCTCTTCCTCCAGAGCGACATCAGGTCAGGCCCCGCCTCTGCCTCCCGGAGGCCCCAGATTGGGTTTCCATGGGGCTGGGGCATATATGATGGCCGACCCTGCCCTGGTTGAGGGGACCACGGGACCTGGGCATGGTGGGGAGAAGAGGGAGCCGGCGCTTGCCCCATGCTGTGGGAGATGAGGTCTCTCGAAGTGCAGCTGATGGGTACGCTTCCCCCTGTGCTGCTCAGCATTGCCCTGGACCCCCTGTACCCGTCCCGCTGCTCCTGGGAGACCTTCGGCTACGCCACCAGCACCAACATGGCCCAGACCTCGGATGGCCTTTCTCCCCTGCAGCTCTCAGGGCAGCTCAACAGCCTGCCCTGCTCCCTGGCCTTCCGCCAGGAGGAGACCATCAGCATCATCCGCCTCATCGAGCAGGTGGGGGCTTGGGCTGGTGGTGGGAGCGGGGGTGCAGGGCATACTTGGGGTGGGGGGTTATCATGACACAGGATCCATCTGGGTTGCCTCCAGGCAAAGCTCTCCCAGGCAGCTTGGTTTGCAGGAGCAATGGGGCATCTGGCTCCTGGCTGAGGTTTGGCAGCTACAGGGTCTGAGCGAGGCCACATCTGTCCTTCGGTCCCTAGGCCCGGCATGCCACCTACGGCATTCGCAAGTGCTTCCTCTTCCTGCTGCAGTGCCAGTTGTCCCTTGTGGTCATCCAGGTGAGCCGGGCAGCACAGACATCGTCCCCTCCCGCCCGCTTCTTTGCTCAAGGGCCAGTCAGGGTCTGAGGCCAGTTGGGAGGCTGGGAGGATGCAGCGCAGCCTAGGGGCCCCCAGCGCCCCTCTGACACGGCTGGGCTTTTGGAGATGACCCCTGAGCAGAACAGTGTCCCTCTAGCCCCAGCTCCGCTAGGCCAGGACGTGAGCGTCCGTCTGGGCCCAGGGCGTCCTCCTGTTCGTCAGAATCTAACCGTGCTCCCTGGGCTCTCCTGGTCCAGTTCCTCTCTTGCCTAGTCCAGCTGCCACCACTGCTCAGTACCACCGACATCCTGTGGCTGTCCTGCTTTTGCTATCCTCTGCTCAGGTGAGAAGCCGGCCCTCCCTCTGTGCCCAGGCAGGCAGGGTGGGAGGTCACCGAGCACCCCAGGAGCCCGGGTTCAGGGAGCATGTGTGTGTGTGTGTGTGTGTGTGTGTGTGTGTGTGTGTGTGTGTTGTGGTGGATGTCCCTTTGTTTCACCCTCCTGCCCACCAACCCTGCCCGCACTCCCGACTCCTAAAAGGCTTCTCATGGGAATTGGGAGACAGAGGGTCATGCGGCCGCCCTTCACCCGGTCTCTGCTTTTCAGCATCTCTCTGCTGGGGAAGCCCCCCCATAGCTCCGTCATGTCTGTGGCAACAGGGAAAAACCTTCACTCCATTCCCAAGAAGGTAGGCGAAGTGGAGCCTGTGAGCCTGGGCCTTTCCCAAGAGGCTGGTCCTTGAGGCAGGGAGTGACCAGGTGGGGCCTCCATCACACCAGAGGGAGGTGGTGGGACAGAGCTGGGGAAGATCCTCGCCGGGGCGGGCAGTCCTGCTCCTGTTCCCCCATCCGGGCTGCCCATTCACTGAAGAGCCTGCTGAATCCGAGTGCCGGAGGGGCCGTGGCCTCCGGAGTGACGGGCCTCCTTCCTCCCGCAGACCCAGCACTACTTCCTGCTCTGCTTCCTGCTCAAGTTCAGCCTCACCATCGGCTCGGGCCTCATCTGCTTTGGCTTCACACTGCAGAGCTTCTGCGACAGCTCCCGGGCCCGCAACCTCACCAACTGCTCCTCCATCATGCTGCCCAGGTGAGTCCCGCCCCGCCCCGCCCACCTCGCCCCCGGCCACCTCCGCAGGGCCCAGGGGGCTGAGGGCACACCTTGCTTTGGCAGCCATGCCGACACGGCTCCAGCCTGGTTTGGTGACTTTGCCAATGGGCTGCTACAGGCTCAGAAGCTCACTGCCGCCCTGATCGTCCTGCACACTGGTAAGGGCTCCCGCAAAGGGGGCCAGTGGTGGCTGGTGGGGTGCCCCCGGGACCAGGCCTTGGCGGTGGCAAGTCTGACTCCCCCTCTGATCCCGTTCCCTCCAGTCTTCATCTCTGTCACCCACGTGCATCGCACCAAGCCCCTGTGGAGAAAGAGCCCCTTGACTAACCTCTGGTGGTCCCTGACGGTGCCTGTGGTGTGAGTGTGGCTCAGCGGGAGGAGCGGGTGGGGGCTCTGGCAGGGCTGTGACCTGAGGGTGGGGTTTGGGCCGGAGATTGAAGGGTGCCCTTCTTGAGCTACTGCTGTACTGAGAAAAGCGAGGAAGGGAGCGAGAGGAGCCAGGCTGACCCGGCGCTGCCCCCTCCTCCTGCAGGCTGCTGGGGCAGGTGGTCCAGACGGCAGTTGACCTGCAGTTGTGGACGCACAGGGACAGCCGCGTCCACTTCGGCCTGGAGGACGTGCCTCTGCTGACGTGGCTCCTGGGCTGCCTGTCCCTGGTCCTCGTGGTGGTCAGCAACGAGATCGTGAAGCTGCACGAGATTCGGTGAGCCACCAGCAGGGCACTCCCTCTGGGCCCGGGCATGCTCCCTAAGCCTGTCACCCCCTGGGCATCATTCCCCTGCCTCCTGGCTACCCATCCCTGCCTCCTGACCCCTGATTTAATCTCCTGCCCCTCCGCCCCCCCAGGGTCCGGGTCCGCTACCAGAAGAGACAGAAGCTGCAGTTTGAAACCAAGCTGGGCATGAACTCTCCCTTCTGAGCCATCGGCCACGGTGGTCACAGTGGCCCTGGTCCCCAGGGGCCAATACCAGACCCATTTCTGAGTCTGGGGAGTTGGTATCATGGATGATTCAGGGTTTGCTCTTGTGCCCCATGGCACTGGAGGCCCAGATGCCCGTGCCAGACCCAGCTGTCGTCTTGACCCCCAGGGCTACTGTGGAGCAGCGAATGAGCCAAGGCCGTGTCAGGACAGCCCTGCCTCTTCCCTGGCCTCACCAGGGCATTCTTGAATGTATGACCTCATGTGCTTAGCAAGGGGCTCCCAGCCCTCTCTTCCTGTGGGCTGTCCCTCTTCAGGGTCCACTAAGCCAGCGCCCTGTGCTCTGGGACCCCTGGGCAGGGCTGTGAACGTGGGGCCAGGGCCTCAACCTTTTTGAAGGAACACTGGCAGCAGCTGTGGGGGGTCCAGTCAACTCTCAAGGTCGCCGTTGAAGGCCAGGGTGAGGGTGTATCCTCCCTGCGCCCTCCATGCTGTCTTCCTGGGACAGGGACCTGGATGTGGCCAAGCACCTCCCTCCTCCCTCTGTTGGGGATCCTCACAGCACCTGACAGTGAGGGCCCCCCTCACCCTGGAGCCTCTGTGCCTGCCTCGAGCTGGCCCCCAGTCAGTCTCGGGGACATGGCCCAGGGCTCCTTCCAGCCCCTGCATAGTTCTGTGAGAATGTTTTTACTGGTGTATATTTTTTACTGGAAATGAGCCTTTTAGGAATGAATGTAGACTGGTTTGTATTAAAACTTATAAATTGCGTAAGAAAGACCTGTGGCTGGTCCATGAGGCAGCCACAAGGGGAGGAGAGGCGGGCTCGAGCCTTCCTCCTTCCACAGCGACAGAGCCCAGGGCTCCCGCCGAGGTCCGCGGCACAGACCCAAACACACAGCGATCACGTGGAATGACACTTTCATTGGCGTTAGTTTGGGTAAGAGGTTAATTTACAGAGCCAGGGCCCGCCAACCAGGTCAGGCTGGGCAGTGGGCACTCTTGCTGTGGCCGGAAGCCCCTCCCCACTGCGTCTTCTCAGGCAGTTATAGAATAAATTCCATTTAAAATATATGCATTTCTCTCTGCTTAAAAAATAACATTTACAGTTGAAAAAGTTTGGACTCTGGGGGTCTGTTAATCCCACTGCCCCCACCCCCGCCAGCTTTGCCTCACTGGGGCAGGCAGGGGAGGAACCGGTGTCTGGCCTGGGCACTGCCCCCTCCGGCAAGCAGGCCCCTGATGGTTTATTTACATGTCCTATGTACACCTGCGGGGACCCGGCCAGACACACCGCTCCGCCAGCCTCTGCACCCGGACAGCACAGCAGGTGGCAAGAGGACCTTGGCACAGGAACTTGAGACACTTGTGGGGGGCGGGGGGGGGGGGGGGGGCAGAGAAGCTCTGCCATCACCTTTCTCCCTGGGCGGAAGCTCTTACCAGGGTCCCTGACCAAAGGGTAGGGCTCTTTGCTCAGGTTATACACTGGGAGGGGTTCCGCTGAGATATCAGGTTCTGCCAAGCTCCCTTGGCCCCCCCGGGGGGCTGCTCCCCTGGAACTGCAGTGCTGACAGCTACTGGCTTGGAGCAGCAGGAGGGACCCTGCTGGGGCGGCAGGAACTTCTGTGCTGGGGCAAAGGCAATGGACGCTGCAGGTGGGTCTAGCTCAGTCCAGCATGGCATCCAGCTGGTCAGCCAGGGCGTCGAACATGGTGCTGATGTCATCCAGAATGTGCTTGGTGGAGGTGCTGGGGGGGCTGCAGGGGGGGCACTGGGTCAGATCGGCCAGTAATCAGATCGCCCGCCAGCCCTGGGCAAGGGCTGTTGGTGAGCGCCTGGCTGGTGCCAAGTGCTTTCCAAGAAGGAAGGTGTCCCTTCCGTACACCCGTGCACTGGGGCTCAAATGACCTGTCCAAGCTCACGTGCCTCTAAGTGGCAGCAGCCAGCTTCCCTGCAGGTCAGACCTAGGTGACTCCCAAGACCTGGGCTCCTCCCATTCCAACAGGGGGTCCCCAGACTGAGGATCTGCCTGTGAGGTCCCTGCCCCCCAACAACCCCAGGACTCCCGGAAAGAGGATATGGGAGGAAACTTTCCCTATGCCGCCACCTTCTCCCCCTCCCTGCCCAGCAGCCCTCACCCCTCTCGCTCCTCAGCGCCAATGCTCTTCTCTGCGGCCCGCAGTGCGGCTGCGAGGGACGAGCTGGTCCGTTCCAGTCTCTGCTGGGCCTGGCCGGAGCCCACAGGCCCCGTGCTCTCTGGACGTGGAGGCGGCACAGGGCGGGGGCCAAGTCGGGGAGCCAGCTTAGGGCCAGAGAATGCCAGCTGGGTGCAGGCCACAGACACAGGCTTGGGAGCTGTTCCTGCAGAGACAGGTTGGCTTGTGACTCAACCGGGCTGGACACAACCCCTGCCAACAGTGCCCGGCCCCGCACCAGGCCCTGCCTCACCTGCTCCGGGCACCTTGATGAGGGCGGCGGGCGGAGCGGGGGGCTCCGGTTCCCCACGCTGCCGATGGCCTGCCGAGTTCTCCGGCGCTGGCCCGGGGCAGGGGGGCTTGGAGGGCTGGCTTGGAGGGCTGGGAGCAAGAGGGGCTGGAGCTCCTTGAGTTGGAAGGCTGCTAGGGTCTGGCTGAGGAGGGCTGGGAGAAGCCACAGGGGACTCGCTGGGGGTCTGGGAGGGCATGGGGACAGAGGGGCTGGGCATGGCGGTGGCCACTCCAAAGGCCAGAAGCGCCGTCTGCAGCGGCTCTCTCTCCCGGCACTTGGGCCTCCGCTTAACAGTGTCTGACTCTGTGAGGTTGAAGTCGAGGCCGGTGGGCACTGGCGTCTCGCGGGATGGGGGACCGGCCGGCTTGGGCCGCTGTTTGATAGTCAGGTTCCCCTCCTCTGCAAACGGGAGCCCCTCCCCTGAACTGCCCCGGGATGGGGGTGTCCCCTCAGGCCCCGGATCCTCCTCTTCCTCCGTGTCTGATGCGGGGCCCGCTGGGGCAGGTGGGCCCGGGGGCTCTGATGGGCCAGCTGGTTCACTCAGTGTTCGCCTTCGGGGCGCGGGGGCCCCCTCTTTGGGCCCGAGGCTTCCATCTAGTGGAGGTGGCTCCGGGGTGGGGCCAGAGACAGAACTGAGGCGCTTTGGAGGAGGTGGGGGGGGGCCTTTGCGTCGGGCCCGAAGGGCAAAGGACTGGCTACGGGGAGCTCCTCGAACTGGGGTCTGGCTAGGGCTGGTCCGGGCTAGGGCACTGCGTCCTGGTCGCCGGGTGAGGGTGGCGTAACTGCCCAAGGCACTGCCCACCGGCCCTTCGGCCTCCCCCTCGGCCTCCCCCTCAGCCGGGCCCGGGCGGCTCAGGCTGTGGGACCGGCGCTTGGGCCGAGGCGGGTCTGGAGGAGCAGCAGGGGGGCCAGCCAAGTACGAGAAGGCTCGGGGTGCACCCGGAGGTGGCCCTGGGGCGGGGCTGGAGGGTGAGCCCTGAGGGCACATAAAGACATAAGCAGGAGGCCCCTGGCCAGGAAGGGGGGAACAAAGCTTAGGGGGCCGCTCTGTGCCCTCCGGAAGGTTCCTTTCCTGTGGGGTGCTGGGGTCTCCACTACTGGGCTGAGGGGCAGGCTGTTCCTGTGAGTGGCCAGACCCTCGTGAGCGAGCTCCAATGCTCTCCTGGCTTGGGGAGCGGGGAGGGGGCAGGGGGAGTGGCTCTGGGCCACCCCCAGCCATGGCTGCCTGTAGCTCTGGGCTCAGCTCGCTGCCCTGAAAGGTGAGAAGGCGTGGGCCAGCCGCAGCAGGTCCGTCCCCATTCTCCAGCCCCTCGATGGCCATCAGCTCTGGGCCCCTGGCCAGGCGGCGGCCGCCCTCGCCTGGGGCCTCCCCGTGCAGCAGGCCGCGCCGCAGCTCGGCCAGACGCTTCACCCCCAGCATGAGCTTCTTCTGATGACCTGAGGGGTGGATACGGGGCGGGGCAGGGTTAGTGGGGCTGCAAAGGGTCACCCCAGTTCCCCTCGAACTCCGTTCTCTCTTCTGGGCCTGGACCCTGAAAACGTTTTGAACACCCTTGGCGGCCGGTGGGTGCCTGGCCAGAGGCCCCAGTGCAGCCGGGGCTCACCAAGCTTGTTGACGCCGATCTCCTGCAGCTCCTCCCAGGTGAGGTCGGCCACCAGCCCCATGGAGTCGTAGCCGCTGCTCAGCAGCTTCTTGTGGTACTGCGGCAGCCCCAGCGCGCACAGCCACTCCAGCAGGTCCGCCTGCGAGAGCACCAGCGCCGGTCGGAGCAGGCCCCCCCGCCAGCCTCGGCCCCCAGCCCGGAGGCGCCACGGCCACCGCTGAGGGTGGGAGCTCGTGCCGGCCGCCCACTCACCGGGATGTAGTTGGGCAGCCACTCGGTGATGCTCAGCTGGGCGATCTCCGAGGCGATCTTCTTCCTGTGCCCAGGCTTGGTCACCCCGATGGCTGTCAGGTCCTGCCCCAGATGGTGCCGTTAGCCCCTGCTCTGCGTGCTGGACCCTCCCGCCCTCCCACAGGGAGGGCATGGGGACAGAGGGGCTGGGCATGGCGGTGGGACACCCACCTCAGGCGTCATGCGGCTGATGGTTGGCACGTCGTAGCCGGCCTGCAGGAAGTGGGCGGTGTAGCCCTCCAGCTGGAACTCACTGAGCCAGTTATAAATGGCCTGGGCGTCCTGAGGTCGGATAGGGCTGACATTAACGAGCCGTGTGCTGAGCAGGGGCCGGGGCCGGGGCCGGGGCCGGGGCCGGGGCCCAGCCAGCCGCCCTTAGGGGCCTGGCCTGAGAAGGGACTTAAGTCCATACTGAGGCCCGTGCAACCCCCACCCTGGGCCCGCAGCCCCCTGCCCAGTGGAGGCCACACCTTCCCCTCCAGCAGCTGCTCCGGCCTCACGTCCTGGGTGAAGAGCTGCTCCCCAGAGTGACAGTTGGCCAGAGGGCGGTGGCTCAGGCTGCCTTTAAGGAGGGACAGGAATGGAATCAGGGGTGGCGGGAGGAAGGGTGCCAAGGCCTCAGCACCTCCCCTGCACCTCTCCCAGCCCATCCAGGCCCCATTTACCTTTCCTACCTGCCAGGGATGGGGGGTGCAGTCCCGGCAGCCCCGGGTCCTCTCCGGCAGAGGGAAGCGGCTGCACACAGGGAAGGAGCGACTCAGCGTTCGGGGAAGTGGCAGCAGGAGGGGGAGCCCTGCCCCCACAACACCCCCTCCCTCGTACCTGGGCGTTCTCGATCAGGAGCCCAGGGCCATGGCCGTTGGTGCCCTCGGAACTCTGCCCGCTGCCAGCACTGCGGATACTGCCCACACTGCCCTCACTACCCACGCTATTCCTGTCACCTGCTGGAAAGGCAGGAGCAAAGGGGTTAGAGTCCCAGTTGGCCCTGCCAACAGCTGACTGGCAGTCAGACGCCCACCCTGGTGCCAGGCTGCCCTCCAGGAGGATGTACCTGGGCTGTCTGGGCTGAGGCCCACCCGAGGGAGCTGGCCATAGGTGAGAGGGTGCAGGGAGTCGTCAGCAGGGGGCTGCGGTGTCCGAGAAAAGTTCGGGCGCAGGGGTGTGGGTGCAGAGGGGAGGCGGGGCGCAAGGATGCCCACCCGCTTGCTGACCACCTCGACAATGCCAGGGGGGAAGTAGCCCACACGGTCCGTGCCCCTCTGGCTCTCGTGGATGTGGCCCTTCCAGCGGCCATCAGGGTGCTGCTCAAGCACCTGTGGCAAATGGGGGACGGGGAGGCAGTGGTTACTTCCTGTATCAAGCCCGGGCAGGCGGCCAGCCCGGGAGCTGCGGTCCCCTACCCCCAGGAAGTTGGTCTCTGATGCACAAGTCAGCCCACAGTTCTGCCCCTGCCGTCAGCAGCCAGCCCAGGCCCCCGGGTGCCTCTAGAGCATACAAACGAGTCCTGCATCAGCCCGGGTTGACATCCCAGCTCCACTGCTTGCTAGCTATGTGGCCTGGGGAAGTCACTTCCATTTCTCTAAGCCTCTCTACAAAGAGAAAGGTGACAGCACCTGCCTCCCCGGGCTGGAGAGAAACCAACGATACAGTCCTATCAGACCTTAGCACAGAGCCTAACCACAGGAGGTCCCCATCAAGTAAGTGACAGCGACACTTGTATTCGCAGAGGAATGCCTGCACCAGGTCCTCACCGTAATGACGTCCCCGGCCCGGACATTGAGGGCCGTGGGATCGTGGAGGTTCCAAAAGTCCTTGAGCGCTCGAACCTTCAGGATCCCCGAGGCCTCTAAGAGAAGGGGGAGGACTGGTGTCATCCCGGTCCTTAGGACGCCTTCCTGCCCCTGATGTCCCCTCAGGCCCCTCCCAGGTCCCTGCCTCCTCCTCCCCACAGCGTTCCCCCTGAGGCCCCAGCCCAGGAGTGCGACTCCACTCTCGCTTCCTGTACCCACTGGACGGAGGCCCCCGGGCTGGGTCACACACACACACACACACACACACACACACACGCACCCCGCAGCAGCTGCTTGATCTCCCGGCTGGCCTGGGAGGTGGTGAACTGATTCACGATGTCCAGGGCCGTCTGGTTGTACGTGTTCCGGATGTTCACGTCCACCCCGCCCTGGGGACACAGTGCGGAGTGAGCATGCACTGAGCAGCTCGCTTGTCATTCCCACAATCCTCACGACTGCCAGGAGGTAGGTGCTAGTTTCATGTTTTACAGGTGAGGAAATGGAAGCTCAGAGGGAGGGTCAAGGACGAGCTCAAGGTCACTCGGTAAGAGGCAGAAGTGGGACTTGAACCAGGTCCATCTGCTGTTGGTGGGGGACACCCCTCAGAGCCTCCACAGCCGGCCTCCGACCCGGCATCTGGTGGGGCTCTGTGGGCACCTGCGGGCTGACCGGGCGCCCACACCCACCTCCAGGAGCAGCCGCACCACCTCGGTCTTGCCGTACAGCGCGGCCTCGTGCAGCGCCGTGCCCGTTTTGGTCTGGCGGTTGATCTCAATCCCAGCTCCCAGCAGCTGCCTGTGGAGGCAGGGGAGTCACAGGGTGGTGGGGGCAGGGGAGGAAGCCAATTGCTGGGGACCAGGGTGAAGAGGTCAGCAGGGCAGGGCACTGAGGGGACACTGCTGGCTCCCCAGGAAGGGGATGAGGAAATGGAGGTGGGGGGAGCGATGAGTACCTGATGACCTCTCTGTGGCCGTTCTTGGCAGCCAAGTGCAAGGGTGTGGTGTAGTTGGGATCACACGGGTCCTTTGCCTCGCCCTCCAGCAGGGCCACACATAAGTGGCTGTTCAGTAGCAGCTGGGCCACCTGCAATCAGCAGCACCCAGGTAGAGCCTCCTCTTGAGACGCCCCCAGACGCCCAGAACCAGCCCCCCAAGGGCTGCAGGCCTCACCTTGAGCCGCCCAAACTCGCAGGCCAGGTCCAGGGGCGTCTTCTTGGCCTTGTTGACCAGGCACGGGTTGGACTGATGCTGGAGGAGCATTTCTGACTGGGGGCAAAGGGGAAGCCGAGTGAGGGGTCTGGCCTGGCCAGCCCCTCAGTGCCAGCCCCGGCCCCCTGCCCCAGCGCCCCTGCGGGCGGGCGGGCGGGCTCACGTACCACTTCGTAGTGGCCATACTGGGCAGCCAGGTGCAGCGGGATCTGCCCGTCCAGAGACGCGGCGTTGACGGCCGCAGAGGCCCGCAGCAGCAGCCTCACGGGCTCCAGCCGGCCCTGCCAGGCGGCATAGTGCAGCGGGCGCATGCCTGCAGGAGGGAAGGGGCTGCTGAGGGGGGCCTGGTCAGTGCGGGGTCAGGGAAGGGAACCGAGCAGGGTCTGGAGCCACGCCAGCGGGAAGGGAGACAGACGCGACGCAAGCGATGCTGGCTGCGCCTGGGCTTGGCCAGCAAGAGGTCCGCCGTACCCTGCCCACCATGGTGACCTCCTGACAATGACCTCCCCTGGAAACTGGGTCGTCAGTACCACCCACTACCCCACATGTGATGGAGACTGAAGAGGTGAAGCATTTGCAAGCCCCGAGAAACGATGCCAACATCTATTAGCATTGCTGCGCTGTAGCGGAAGCCAGCTCCGACTGCAGGGTCGGGTAGGGGGCTCCCTGGGGGTCTCACCATTGCTGTCCTTGATGTCCACAGTGGCCTGAGCCTCCAGCAGCAAGGCAATGAGCTCCAGGCTGCCCCCCAAGGCGGCATGGTGCAGAGCAGAGAATCTAGCGTGGTGGGACACATGGTGGGGGTGTCAGTGAGTAGCCCCTACCCCCCAAATCCTTGTCTTCCACACCGGACCCATCCGGGGGGCTAGCAGGGCTGGGTTACTTGCCCACTGTGGGACCCCCCCGGCCGTGGGAGCGCAGAGCAGCCGGGCAGCGGCATGAAAGGGCTCAGTGTCTGGGCTGAGAGGACTGTTTGTCTGGCCTGCCCCCCCAGCCGGCCCAGGGGAGGGGGCCGTGGGAGCAGGAGCCCGAGGGCTCCTATCCTCTAGGGAGAAAAGGGGGCCTGGCAGGAATCTGACCCAAGGAGGCCCCTCAGAGAGGCACCAGGCCCCTCCCCTCTCTCAGGGGCAGGACCCCCCCTTCCCACCCTATACAGGCAGGCCGGAGCTTTCAGCAAACACACTTCAAGGGCCAAGTTTGAGAGGGGAAGGGGCTCTAGGCCCAGGTCTTTCCCACTCGTCCCTCCCCCACGGCACAGCTCCCAGGAGGTGCGGGGCTCACTCACCCATCAGCGTCCTGGTAGTTGACGTTGAGTCTCTTCGTGGAGCCGAGGAGCTCTGGGGGTCAGAGCAGGAGGCGTCAGGACACCCTCAAATGATCGCCCTTAGCCACACCCTCACCCAGTGCTCCCTCTCACCCACCCCCCAAATCCAGCTGAC
Source organism: Eptesicus fuscus (assembly GCF_027574615.1). Taxonomy (NCBI): domain Eukaryota; kingdom Metazoa; phylum Chordata; class Mammalia; order Chiroptera; family Vespertilionidae; genus Eptesicus; species Eptesicus fuscus. The sequence goes on from NC_072492.1 coordinate 48,419,537, forward strand.
CTCTCGGTGTGCAGAAAAGCACCTGCCCCATGGCCCCTTAGCGTCCTGTACCTCTGGCTCCGCACCAGGGCCCACTGGCCCATCAGCTCCAGGGCAAGGAGTGCAGGGAGCGAGCTGCTGCGGCGGTGGCCTAGCTTTCCTGGGCCCCCAGCCCAGCTCGTTTATAGCGCCAAGGGGGCGGGGAGGGGGGCACTGGCATGCCATGCCCTCAATAGACAGGCCCACGAGCACATGGTTAGCATTCCTGCCTGAACGGGCCAGGGAACGAGTCTCATTGTCCCGCTGGGGTGAGGGGGCTGGGAAGGACAGGAGAGGGGCGCTAGAGGCTGGAGAGTGGAAGGGCAGATGCCAGGGCCACAGTGCCCAGCCCTACCGCACCCCTGAATGGAGCATGGAGAGCAGGTGGTGCCAGACACACCTACACCATGCCCTGGCTCGGCCGCGTACTTAGCTGTCTGATCTTGGACAAGTCACAGAGTCTCTCGGACTCAGTGTCCTCATCTATAGAATGGGCTGATCACAAAACCTGCGCACAAGGGCTGCGGACCCTGTCAGCATGCAAAAGATGGGAGCTATCCCCACTCAGCACTCCCTGCACATCAGCCATTGTCAACAAGACGCTGTCCTTCAGCAAAAGCTGGGACAGTCCCCGCCCTGGGCCCAGGCAGGAGACTCTGCTGGGTGGTGGCAAGAGGAGCTAGAGGCATGGGCAGGATGCTGCTTCAGCCCCTCAGGGGCAGGACTCAGGCAGGTGTGTTCCACTCGTGAGCCAGGGTACAGGAGGGGGTGGTCCTTGGTAAGTGCTGGGGGGGGGGGGGCAGAGGGGAATGCCTGTCACAGGCGGCCCTGCCTTCTGCTGAAACACACCCCTGCAGGGAAGGAGGAGGCTCAACCCGGGCAGGCGGGGTGCCAAGCATGCTGGTCCAGGCCTGCCCCCAGGCCCTGGAGGGCCCCTGAATACCCCAGCAAGACAGGGCCCGCTTCCAACAGGGAGGGACCAACCCCGAAATGACGAGCGTGGGACGGGGAGGGAGGGCACAGCTACATTTAGGGCTGAGCTGAATTAGGCTACTGCCGAGAAGGCAAAAAACTGAACCAACGAGGGACTCTGGTGAGGAGGGAGGGCCCCCGAGAACAAGCGCAGGCCTCCCAGCCTTCCTCCGGCCCCACGGAAGTCCTGGTCCCACAGAACCAGCCGGGGTCTTGGGAAGCAAGGGCTCTGGAAGCAGGAAGGGCCTGGCTCAGCTTCCTCCTGGCGGAGGTACCGCTCTGAGCCTCAGTGAAGATGACCCAGAAGATCCCTCCACCTGCGCCAGCTGGACAGCCAGGGACGGGGCAGCGTGGCGGCGAGGGGCAGCCTCTCCGGGGAGTGACAAGACAATGTGACAGCAGAGACAGGAACAGGGGCCGGGCAGGGCCAGGCTGGGTGGCTCTGTTCTCTCCAGAACAATGGCCGGAAAGGCGGTGGGGGAGAGGCTCACAGTGACTGGGCTGGGGACCTTGGTGGGAGGGCGGAGGGTCCTGGTTCTGGCACGGCTCCAGGCACTTCCCCTTCAGCACAACCTTCTTTCCCGGCCTGGCTGAGGGTGGAAGGGTCACTCCTGATTTAGGCTGGGGCAGAGGATGTGAGCTCAGCGGGCCAGCCCCAGCCCACTCCATTTCCTCTGGCCAGAGGAGACAGCGCGAAGAGGGAGTGGGGGAAGGAGGGAGTGAGCGCGCCCAGAACAATCCTAGGTGATTCTGATGAGCAGCCAAGTGTGGGAGCACAGGCAGAGGGCACGGCTGGCCTCTCTGCCGCACAATGGCTGTGTGACCTTGGGCTCTCTGGGGGTCAGGTTCCTTATCTGTAAGTGGGTGTAGAGGCAGGGAGTTAAGGGGACCACAAGAGTTCATGAGCTGTAGGGTCTGCACAATGTCACCTGCTGATTTCCTTTTTTTTTTAAACCAGCTTTCCCATCTTCTCAGAGGTCTGGGGAGGGAGGCACAGGGCCAGGGCCTCACGAGGTGTCCGTCCCAGGACCCTGTCACGCTGCCTGCGCCCACTCTGTGCTCACGTCCCTTTGGGGGCTCGGGGAAGAGACTGCTTCCCCGACAGACATCTCCCCCTGACACAGGGAACCTTCCGGGAGCCCAGGAGCCCCGCTGTGAGGTTCCCACCAGCCGCCAGACCCCACCCACCTGTCCTCCTTTGGACTCACTTTGAGGCCCCAGGGCTCTGGGGCCAACGGCGGCGCAACCAAGGCCCCACTGGGCAGGCTGCCAAAAACAACACAGAGGTGAGGGGAGAAGGGTGAGTGGCTCCCACTCTGGGGGCTCCAGGGACCTCTTTAGCGCCTTCTCCCCATCGTGCTCACCCTGCACCCACTTCCCCAGGGCACAGAGACACCCCTACAGCTTCATCTCCCTCTACTTTGGGTCTCCTGCCCTGGCGGGAGCCTTAACATCCTTCCTTCTAGCGCCCACACTAGCAGGTGTGGGAGGGGACAATTAGATGTTTTCATTAGCCAAAGTGGATCTTGGGGCTAGAGGCCCAGCAGTCTGGGGGGACCCTCTCTCCTCCAGTCCCAGTGTGGTGGCAGCAGCCACCTCCCGCCCCTGCTGGTACAGGGGCTCCAGGGGACAAGTGTAGCGTCCTCCTGGGAAGGCGCGGAGAGCTCGCCCTGAGGCCCAGAGGTCTAATCTCCTTGGGGTCTCACAGCAGAGGTTCCCAGGAGATGGGGCCCAGGTGTGGCCACCCATGCACGAAAACCCCACAACCCTGTCAAGACTAGTGACCCCAGGCTCTGGAGAAACCTCCAGCAGATTAGCTTAGGCCACATGCCACCAGGGACACAGGCAGGTAAGGCAGGGGGAAGGGGCTTTAGCAAGTGGTTAGGTAGTGCCGGCCTTTGTTTCAGGCAGCAGAGCTCTGTTTAGAGCTATTTTATGGACATGCCCATTAAACTAAGACTTCATCGCAGAGAGGAGCTGGTGGAAGCGGTGTGGGTGGGGGCGCAGCTCTATCTGTCAGTCTTTCCCAGCCCATTTTCGGAAACCCCATGGCTCCAGAGAACAATCTGAAAAACCACCTGCTGGAAGAAAACCCCGCGAGGGCAGGAATTCCGGTTTGTTTCATTCACGGCCGAGACCCAGCGCTTCAGAGCGCGGCCTGGCTGGCGCACAATAGGCTCTCAAAACTCATCTGAATGAGCCCTGGCTGGTTTGGCTCGGAGGTTCGGTTCCTGGTCAAGGACACGTTCCCCTGCAGGGGCGAGCGGGGAGGCAACCAATCGACGTGTCTCTCTCATGTAGATGTTTCTCTCTCCCCCTCCTCCCTCCCTTCCATGCTCTCTAGAAAGCAACGGAAAAAATATCCTTGGGTGAGGAATTAAAAAAATAATACTAATTTGAATGAATGTACTCCAACCTTTTACTTTACAGGTGAGGAAACTGAGCCCCAGAGAGGTTAAGTGATTTGCCTAAGACACACAGCAAGGGGGACCCAACTTCCTCTCTGGCTCTCACACACAGAGGCACTCCGTGTATAGAACAAGACAGTTCTCTCCCCCCCTCCCCAGGCCCCCGTGATACCTCCCCCTCCTCCCCCCCCCCTTTCTCTCTGCAACCTGAGCACTCAGAGGAGGGTCTCAGCTGGACAGTCCCCCCATCAAGTACTCACTTGTCTTTGCAGCCTTGACTTTAGCCACCAGTTTCTGCACACCAGTCACATCTCCGTTCTTGACAGCAAGGATCAGGTCCTGTTCACGACCCATCCTGGTCCCCAGGCTGGGCTCTGGGCTCGGAAGTCCAGGGGAGCGGCCCGAACACTGGTCTGCGCCAAGGCGTCAGGGTGCCATGCCTCGGCCCTCTGGGGGGCCCGGCGTCCTGGGGAGCGTGTCAGGCACTGACAGGTAGTCCAACAAGGTGCTTCGTGAGCTGCCGCCACAAGCAGGAAAGCCGATCTCCGAGGGGGCGGAGGCTGCTCGGAAATCTGGACAGATATCAGCTTGCAGCTTCCGACAGCCCGGGATGGGCCGGGACTGGGCGCGCCAATCTCCCCAGCGTGGCTCAGGAGCACCGGTGCCCACCCAGAGAGCCGCCAGCATTCCCTCGGGCCTCGGGCGGCAGTGGTGGGCAGACAGGTCTCGGGGGGTCTGGAAAAGGAGCGGTGCTTTTGCTGAGGGCTAGGCCCGAGCCTGCGAGGGTCCCCGAAGCAGGGCTCTGAGGAAGAGTAGTTCAGGGCCTCCAGGGAGCCCCCCAACCACGCTGGCTGTCCTAGGAGCTAAGGGAGGGGCTGGCCACTCAGAGCGGGAAGGGAGCTGCCATGCATGAGAGGACTATCTGGAGGGGGGAGAGGTGGCATTCTGCGAGGGGGGCTGAGTCACTGAGGCCCCAGGGCACCTGGCAGCATCTCAACCTGGGCAGGCTGGGCAGCGGCCTGTTCTCCACAGCCCCAGGGCTGACACCCACGGACAGCTGCGTGCCAGGAGGTGGGGCCCGGGAGGGTCGGGCGGGCACAGGCAGACAGGAGGGTCACTCCCTGCCGAAGGTGCCAGCCCCCAGACTCCTCCCTCCCTGCGCTTTACTATAATAGCTGGAGGCCCTCGCTGCAGGGCTCTTGATGAATTCAGAGTGGAGTGGGGAGCTTACGGCCCCCCGTTTCTGGCGGGGAGATTTCACAGCACCTGTTGCTGACCTATCCTCACGCCTTGTGCGGGTTGGAGAAGCAGCTGGGCAAAGAACAGAGACCAGCGCTGGGGCACTGCTGGCAAATGGGGCTGCCTGGCCCCCCAAGCCTGAACCTGAGGCCCCGAGCCCCAACTTCACTGCAGAAAAGCTTACGTCAGTTCCTCATGGGCCACGGATTTGCTGCCCGAGTCCTGCGGCATGACACCGGCATGATTCCCGGCAGGCCTGGGGCTCTGGCTGGGAACCCCTCGCTCCCAAAACGTCCCAAGCCCCGTCCAGATGGCACTCCCTCCGATGGCACTCCCTCTGATGGCCCGCGGCCGACATGGGGGGAGGGCGCCCCTGGCAGTGCCTGGGGTCGGGCAGGCTCCCCCGCCCCCCGGAATGCCCGCCCAGCGCCGCGCAAACCCCCAACCCCAACCCAGCCCAGGCCGACCTGGGGAACAAAGCGGCGGGAGGGACGGATTGGGACCGGCGCTGGAGCGATTGATGCGGGAGGACGGAATAAGGAGGCGCGAAGGAGGACGGAAGGAGCAAAGAGACGGAGGCGCCCGCTGATCCCGCAGGAAAAGTTAGTTTGTGCCCGCCCTCAAGGGTCCTGCCCCCCAGCTCGGGCCGCGCCGTCTCACCTTTCCCGGCCGCCCCGCCGGGGGTCCGGTTGGCCCCGCGCGGTCCCTGGCACTCTGGACGGCGGCTCCCACTGCCCCCCTGAGCCCCTTTCTCCTCCTCCTTTTCCAAGGCCGGCTCGGCGCCTCCCGCAGGAAATCCCGCCCCTCCCCCCTCCCTCCCGCCGGATCGGGAGCGGAGGGACCGTCCCGGCCGCGCAATCGGGCTGTCAGTCAGCGCCTGCGGCCCCGCCCCTCCCCGCGCCAGGCCCCACCCCCACCTCTCCTGCGGAGCGGAGAAGCTGGCGGGTCAGCGCATGCGCCCAGGTGCAGCGGAGGTTGTTGGGGGGGAGAGAGCTCGTGTCCCTGAGTTCCAGTTGCGGAGCCGGGGCGACCTGGAGATCGAGTTTAGGCCGAAAGGTGTGTGACTGGGTGGGACAGAGGACGTGATGTGGAGTCTGGAAACCGGGGACCCCACTTGGGAAGCCCCCCTTGGGAAGCCCCCTTGCTCTCCGCCCCTCGCCCTTCCCGGGACTCCCGCAGTGACCTCCCCCCGCGTTCCGAGTCGTCGATGCACTGGCTGATCGGAGCAATGGTGCCACCTAGCGGACGGTATTGGAGCGGCCCACGGTGGCGGCGGGGTGGACCCCAGCCTCGAGGAGGTGCTAATGACAGACTGGGGTGGCGCTTCAGCACCATCACGGGCCGGACAGCGCCTCCCGCCCCCTGGGCTCTTGAAACCCGGCTTCCAACCCCCTCAGAAGGGACCGAACGCAAGACCCTGAAGGAAACCCGAGCTCACCCAGCCCGCACCTAACAGCCCCCGGCGGCCTTAAGTTTGCGGAGCCGGAATTGGGGAACCCACCGCTCTCCCTTCTCTAAACCCCCTCTTTTTCCGTCCTTGTCCAGCCAGATGGTGGGGACTAAAGCAGCCCCGGTCTGCGGAGAGGAGGGTCACGCATTTGACTCTTCCTACCACACTTTCAGACGCCACGTTCCTCACGTTTTACCAGAGGGGAGCCCCGAGGAGGGCTAGGGACAGTGGAGGGAAGCGCCTACACATCCAGAAACCTGCGAACGCTCTGCCCCCGGAGCCGAGGCACAAGTCTGCGCTGGGAGCCGGGATCGCAGGGAAGGCGGGGAGCCGCGGGTGGAGCGGGAGACCGGGGGCGCGGAGATGCGATCCGCCGGCGCTAGGGCCGCGCGGAGTCCCGGCGGTGGGCGGAGCCTGGGTGGGGCGCGCGCAGGCGCAGGCGGCGGCCCGATGGAGCCCGAACCAGAGCCCGCAACTATCGAGGTGCCTGCGGGGCGCGTGCTCAGGTGCGGCGCGGCCAGGCCTGGAGGGCGCGCGGGACCGTGGGGTGGGCGCGGGGAAGGGGACGGGGGTTCAGGGCTGGAGCAGGCGTCCCCGACGCGCGGCTCTGACCCGCGTCTCCTCTTGCCCCAGTGCCCGGGAGCTCCTCGCCGCCCGCGCGCGGCCTCAGAAGCTGCCCCAGCGCTCGCATGGCCCCAAGGACTTCCTCCCCGACGGCTCGGAGGCCCAGGCCGAGCGGCTGCGCCTGTGCCGCGCCGAGCTCTGGCAGTTGCTGGCGGAGGAGCGCGTGGAGCGCCTGTGAGCTGGCCGGGCCGGGGGCGGGGCCGGGGCGTGCGGGCCGGACGGGCCAGGTAGGTAGACCTTCCCGGGAGACTGAGACCCACTCTTGGCCAGGGGCAGTTTGGTGGCCGCCGAATGGAGACCGGAGGAGGGGTTCGTGGAGCTGAAGACTCCTGCGGTGAGCGGCGGTGTTCAGGGGCGGGGAACTGCCTCCTCTCCCCTCTCGGCTCCGCTGTGACCGGTGCTGTGGGTCCCGCACAGGGTAAATTCTGGCAGACCATGGGCTTCTCAGAGCAGGGCCGGCAGCGGCTGCACCCCGAGGAGGCGCTGTATTTGCTGGAGTGTGTGAGTGGGGCCCCAGGACGGTGGGGAAGGGGTTGGGACCGAGGAACCGGAAGAGCATGTGTTTTGCTTTTTGGAGAAAAGGTACACACGACTGAGCATTCAGGGAGCTTGTAAGCTGACTTCTAGAGCAGAAGACAAGAACGCCGTGCAGGGAGCAGGGGTTCCCGTGCATGTTAGAGTTGCTGCTGCTCCCCACTTCCTGGTTGACTATATCCTTGCTGTGATGCTGGGCGAGGGGGCGCGGGGCGCACAGGTATTGGAGTCAGGAAGTTGCTCCATTGGCTGTGCCACTGCAGGGAGGGCTTACAAGCTGAGCCGTTGGCCCCACTTCCAGGGCTCCATCCAGCTCTTCCATGAAGACCTGCCCTTGTCTATCCAGGAGGCCTACCAGCTGCTGCTGACGGAGGGCACTGTGACTTTCCTGCAGTATCAGGTATCCGCCGCCCGTCCACTGAGTTAGTATTTACAAGTACCTACGAGGTGCTAGCCACAGAGCCACATGCTGGGGCTATGAGACAGGCAAGGCTCTGCTGCCATGGTGCTCACATCCTAGTGGTGGCAAGGAATAGTCAGCATCAAAGGAAAGATTGACCTCATAGACTGAGTGCCAGGAAGAAGACAAAGTGGGGGACTCACATAGTGTGGTTATCATGAGCACATGGACGGTATTTATACCTTTAAAAAAAAAATGATTTCAAAGAGGAAGGGAGAGGGGGAGAGATAGAAACATCAGTGCTGAGAGAGAATCATTGATCAGCTGCCTCCTGCATGTCTCCTACTGGGGATAAAGCCTGCAAGGTGGGCGGGGGGCGCGGGACACGGGGAATCGAAACCTGATCTCCTGGTTCATGGGTCCTGCTCAACCACGGAGCCACGCCAGCTGGGCAGCACATGGAGGGCATTTAAAACCAGGGGGCTGTAGGAGTGTGTGGCCAGAGCGGAGGGCTGCATCTGAGACCCAGGGTACTCCAACATGAGGGGGTCAGGGGTCAGAGGAGACCAGGAACGGAGCCTGAAGCGTGTCTAGCAGAGCAGCGCAGGAGAAAAGCCAGCAGGGGTGGCATCACGGAAGCCAGCAGAGGTCTTTCAAGGAAGACGTTGTCAATTACGTTGAAGGCTGCTGAGAGGTGGAGCACGATGGGGGATGTCCCTGCATACGTCTCTCTGGTGTGGACATGGGGACAGGAGGATGAGCATCTCTGGAGGGTGGAGCGGGGCGTGCACCACCGTCTGCCGTCTTGTCTTGTCCACATTGTGGTCAGGAGCTTCACTCTGGCAGCTTTAGTATCAAAAAATTTTAGGGCATACGTCTTTGCCTGGCCCATCAGCTATCAGCTTTTTGAGATTTGCATTTAAGTCAAGAAACTGCTCTGTGTACTTTGTGCCAAGTAAGGTAAGCAAGAGACAGGAATTCATTCATACTGAGACCTTAGTTTGGGGAGGGTGTTTATCACGGAGTGTGGTCCGACCAGTTCCCAGGTTTGGAATTGGGGGGGGGGGGGGCGGCTTCTGTCTGGAGAAACTCTGTGGTCTTTTATAAAGGACACAGAACCTTTCCTTTTTTTTTCCTTCGAGGTCTTCAGCCACCTGAAGAGACTGGGCTATGTGGTTCGGCGGTTCCAGCCAAGGTAAGTCCCTATTCCACTTCCCTCCTGTCTGTTCTAGTCCAGGGCCCCAAAGTAGAAAGTGGCCTCTGCTTACCTGGAGTCCTTGGCTGGAGCTACAGCTCCTGGACGTGGGCTGGGGCCTCTGCTGGAAATGCTCTGTTGAGAGGATCTGTTGCTTGCCTCATTCTCGCCCACAGCTCCATCCTGTCCCCTTATGAGAGGCAGCTGAACTTGGACAGCAGGGCCCAGTGCTTGGAGGATGGGATTGGCAAGAGGAAGAGGAGCTCCAGCTCTCGGTAATGCTCCCCACCCGGCCACCACCCAGGGAGCTGAGGGCCAGAGCTGTGGAGAGTGCTGGTTTGGGGACCTGGGAGAATGCATGGGTGGGTCTAAGAGCTGGGCTTGGGCAGCTCCTGTGTAGGCTCGGAGGCAGTGGGGCACGCGTGGGACGTGTGCACCTCAGCAACCAGGAGCAGATGCGCTGCGTTTCCTCCCCTCATCCCTCAGGTCCGTTAATAAGAAGCCCAAGACCCTGGAGAACGCCCTTCAGGGAGTGGATGGGACACCCGAGAGCCTGGGAACCTCTATCCCACCTTCCCTCAACCAGGACAGCCGATGCCCAGAGGAGAAACCCCAGGAGTCGAGCCCTCTAAAGGGCCCAGCGGGCCTCTCTCAGCCTTTGGGCTCCCTGGAGCCCTGCCCTGGCCTGGCCAGGGAGGTGGTGGGATGCAGCCAGGAAAATGGCAAAGTGGAGAATGGGGTCAAGGGGACTCGGAAGCCACGCTGGAACTTTGAGCAGATCTCCTTCCCCAACATGGCCGCAGACAGCCGCCACACCCTCCTGCTTGCTCCAGCCCCCGAGCTGCTCCCGGCCAATGTCGCAGGGCGGGAGACAGATGCTGAGTCCTGGTGCCAGAAGCTGAACCAGCGGAAGGAGAAGCTGTCCAGACGCGAACGGGAGCAGCAGGCAGAGGCCCAGCACTTGCGGGAGGATGTGAACGCGGATCCCGAGGTGCAGCTCTGCTCCAGCTGGCAGGAGTACAAACAGCTGCTGCAGCGACGGCACCTACAGACCGCCCAGAGCCGCCCCCAGCACCTGTGGGGCCAGCATGTCACCCCCTTGCTGAGTCCCAGCCAGGCAGACTCCCCAGGTACTGCCTCACCCTGCCTTTAGCCCCATAGGCCACTGGCAGCTAAGAAATCACAAAACTTTGAACAGGGCATGGATTGAACACGACTGACTGAGGCTTAAGAAAGATGAGGGAGGAGAGCTGTTCCGTGAAGTGGAACTCTCGGGGACAGTCTGTTCTGGAAAGCACCGAAAGGACCCATGTGGGAAGGTTCAGAGGTGGTGAATCAGTGCCGGAGGGGGAAAATGAAAACTACGACCACCTTAACGTCATATGCAAGATGCACGTGGATGGCTCTGCCACCAGTTCGCTGTGATCCCATTCCCCCTACGCTGTTAGAGGGAACAGGGAGGGGATACGTTGGCCAATAAGAGGAAGGTTTACTGCATGCCCTGCAGTGTTAAGAACGGAACTGATAGGGCAGTGATTTTCAACCAGCGTGCCGCAAAATTTTTTACTTTATTTTAGAGGAAGAAACATCGATTTGTTTCACTTATTTGTGCATTCATTGGTTGATTCTTTTATGTGCCCTGACCAGGGATTGAACCTGAAACCTTGGTGTATTGGGTTGATGCTCTAATCCATTGGTCGGTAAACTCATTAGTCACCCGAGCCAAATATCAACAGTACAACACTTGAAATTTCTTTTGAGAGCCAAATTTTTTAAACTTCTTCTAATGCCACTTCTTCAAAATAGACTCGCCCAGGCCGTGGTATTTTGTAGGAGAGCCACACTCAAGGGGCCAAAGAGCCGCATGTGGCTCGCGAGCCAGTTTGCCGACCACGGCTCTAGTCAACTGAGCTACCTCGCCAGTGCAAAAATTTTTTAAATATGCAATATCTGACTAGTCAGGGGCACTGACCTCTTTTCCCTTAGATTGTCAAAAAGTGACAGCTGCCAACACAATAGCCGTCTGGTATGGATGAATCAAAATTATACCTTTTTTGTCAGCTCGGCAAAAGAATGTATTTTTTGGTGTGCGGCAGAATTTTAGTAGTTAGTTTAGGTGTGCCATGAGTTGGGAACGGTTGAAAATCACTGTAATAGGGCAAGAACAGTATTAACGGATTCAGAGCTACTTACAACCCTTATGGGAACATGGCAGATTAGGGTCGCACGATCAGTTATATTTCAGATAAACAACATGGGACATACCTATACTTACAAAATCTGCTAAATCTGGGAACCCTAAACTAGATGGCAGATTGAGAAATGTCAGGGGAGTCTGCAGATGGCTGCGCTCCCCAACAACTTACGTTCCCTGTCCTTACAGCCGCAGTCCTTCAACGTATCTCTGTGCTGCAGACGACACACCTTGCTGATGGGGGTGCCCGGTGAGTTTCCGGGTAGAGCCTGTCTCCACAGTCCTTTGGCTGCCAGCAGGAGTTGGCAGCTGGGATTTGACTCCTGAAGTTGGGAATGAGCTGGGGGATCATTCCATGGACCCCCAACCTGGCTAATTCCCTTGTGACTAGGGGAGTGGGACGAGTGAGAGACAAGAGGTGCGTTTATCCCTAGGGTTCTGAGATAGGCAGCTGGGCCTCCCCCTGCCCCTCACGTGGCACCTCACCGCAGGACCCCAGTTCCCCTGGACAGGCTGCTTCCTGGAACTGGCGGTGTGGGAAGAAAAGGTGGAACAGGAGAGCCCCTGAAGTGTCTCACTGTGTTCTCAGGCTGCCGGAGAAGTCTGGGAGCTTGGAGATCAGCTTTGATGTTTACCAGGCTGACGCCGTGGCCACCTTCCGGAAGAATAACCCTGGCAAGCCCTACGCCCGGATGTGCATCAGTGGGTATGAGACCAGCAAGCACTGCCCCCTGGCTGCTGCTAGTCCTATAAACCCCGGTGGACCTCTTCATGCCCCTGACCAGTTTGCCAGTCCCTGAAAGGTCCAGAGAGATTATGTAACTGAAGTGAGGCCATACAGCCTGTTGGCGCTGTGGGAACCCAAGATTCCCAGCCCTCGTTCCTGGCATTTGCAGGTAGTCTCTCCTATGCCACGTTGGTCCTGAGCTCAGTGAGAACCTCCCTCTCCCTAGCCCCCTCACCCAACCAGGACTCTGGGTTTCTCTTGAACTTAGCCATGCAGTATGCAGAGAGGAGAGCCCAGGGCCCAGACTTCCTGCTCCCCCTCCCTGGGAGCCAGAGGGCTGGGGTCTCAGAGCCGGTGGGTAGGCTATATCCAGGTCTCAGTCTCACTTTTATCCCTGCAGATTTGATGAGCCAGTCCCAGACCTCTGCACTCTCAAGCGGCTGTCCTACCAGAGCGGGGATGTTCCTCTGATATTTGCCCTGGTGGATCATGGAGACCTCTCCTTCTACAGCTTCAGGGACTTCACACTGCCCAGGGATCTGGGACACTGACCAGCTCTGGCACGGCCTGGGGCCTGCTTAGGGGGGGTTGGAGGGGCTTGGACTGTCTACTCTCAGGGACCATCTCAGCTGCCTCCTACACCCTGTAGCTGCAGGGCTAGTCTGGGCCTTGGCCCCGGGTATCTGATGCTTGCAGAAGAGCCACGCTGAGCCCCCCACCTGGCTGCTGCAGCGCTTCCAAGCCCCAGGACTGCCGCCCGCCTGCAGTGATGTCCTTGGAACTCAGCACTGGATTCTAGAGACCCAGCGAGGTGCGGCAGAGAGAGGACTCTGTGCCTTGAAACGAGAGGGTGCCTGCTTCCTGCGATAAAGCCAAAAGCCATAGCCATTAAAAAAAGATTCTTTTTCTCCTGTGGCTGGATGTACTGCACAAGCCCCCCCCCGGGAGCCCCAGCCCGGTGTCCTTGGAGCTGGACCCCAGGCCCGAGCCTCTGCCCACCCACCGAGAGTGCTTTTTCTCTGTTGTGGGGACTAAGAGAAGTCCGCGGCCCCGCACCTGCAGGGATGAGAGGTCATGGGCCTCTCGTCAACTTCTCTCTCTGCAAAGTAGCCCAGGGAGGGGAGCGGCACCCCACGGGCCTTTCCCTGAACGCAGCGGGTCCGGGTAGAAGGCTGGCCGAGAGGCGCCCTGTCGGTGTGGTTTGAACCCTGGTCACTCGGAGTTGTGCGGTGGAGCCCGCCATACACGCCTCGGGCCTGGCCCCCGCGCCCCTTCCGCTCCCGCCTCTCGTTGCTCCAACCCCCTTCATCGTGCTAAAAACGCCCGTCACTGTGGCGGTCCCTCGGGGCCTCGGGCGCCGGCCAGCCGACTGGGCCTCGGAGGCGGGGAGTCCAGGCTGGGAGCCCGCCCCGAGGGGAGGCGCTTCGCGGCGACGCCCCCGTCCTCACGCCACCTCGCTCTTGGGTCCCGAAACCTGGCCGTGTACCCGAGGGTCACCCTCTCTGCTGGGGGTGGGCGCGCTCAGGAGGAGCCGGCCGGCTCTGCCCCTCCCTCAGCGCCCAGGACGGGGGTGGGAGGGACGGCGAGGAGGCCCCGGCCGCTGCGCGTTCCGGGAACTACTTCTTCCAGGGGAGGCGGCGGGACACTAGGCGCGGCACGCCTCCTGCGCCCAGGTGCGCGCAGGTGAGGCCGGGGGCGGGGCGGCGGCGCCTCGTGCATATTCACGCGGGATGAGGCCCCGCCCTCGCCCCGTCCGGGGCCGCGGATTGGCCCGAGCGCGGTCCCCGCCCCCGGAGAGCGCCCGCGCTGCGCCCCCGGCGCAGGGCGAGGGGGCGGGGCGGGCCGGCGCTCCGGGTTCCGCGGGCCCCGCCGGCTCGCCCTTTATGTAAATAGAGGCGGCTCCGCCCCCTCCCGCCGCGCCGGAGGTGAGCAGGAAGGAGGCTGCCGCCCAGCTACCCGTGGGCCCGCGGCGGAGCGAGCGGAGTCGAAAGCGGGCGCTAAGAGACACGGAGGCCTCGGCCGGGGGCCGGCCGGGGGTTCCAGGTGAGGCGCGGGCTCGGGCCCACCTAGCTGGGCCCGCCCCCTCGGGGCGCCCTCCACTCGGGGCGTAAAGGCTCGGGAGGGCCAGGACCCCGGGCTTCCCGGGCGGGGCGGGGAGGGCTGCGCCCAGGTCCGCCTGCCTCTCCCCGATCCCGTCGCTCCGCCGGTCTGGGGGAAAGACACCCGTAGGAAGTGCCACTGGGAATTCTTCTCTCCCGGGCGCGCCCGCGATTACAGAATTTGGGTTCAGAGTTTGCACAATAGTGTTGGCTTTGGGGAGCGGGGAGACAGGTGCCCCGCCCGGCCGAGTGCGAGGGTCCCCGCGAGCGGGGTCCCCGGGCCTGGATCCTCACGTGCAAGGGGTCTGGCCGATGAGGCCGGCGACGCGCGTCTCCGGTGGCCTCTCTCCGCGAGCGGCGACGGCGGCTTAGCCCCGTCGCTGCCATCTGGGCCCTCTCCCCACCGGCCCTTTGTGCCTCCTAATCCCCGGACGCAGAAAGCCCGCGGGAGGGACTTAGGTCCCTGGGCCTCTCTCTGCCTGGTGGCTTTGGGCACCTTTAGGGGACAGTACGGACACCTGGCCTGTTTTCCACGACGGCGGGGGTGGGGTTGCGCTGTGGAACGCTGGACTTGGCGAGGAGCGAACATGTCCGACTGACCGAAGAAAGTGTGCAAAGTTTGCTCTTGGCCTGCTTGGGCCGGACGGTCGGTAGACACATTGAGCTTGGGCTGTGGGAGAACTGACTGTAACCGGAGAGCCCTGGTGTGGTCCCCTGAGGCGTTCACCTGACGCAGGTGAGCTTTGGGTGAGGCGGGTGGGGCTTCGACTCGGGCCCCTTCCCCTGGGGATCCAGTTGCCAGATGCAGGGAGTCTTCACCTGGGCCCAGCTCTAGGGACCTTGTGCAGGGTTACAGCTCAAGGCTGCAGAGGGGATTCGGAAGGGGAAGGGGAAGGGGTGGGGTGGGGGGAGCTGGGAGCAGGTGAGAGTGTCTGGGAGACAGGAAGCCCCAGGTGGGACACAGCAGCAGCAGCAGCATGGAGGACCTGCGGCCCGATCTGGGGACACCAAGGTGAGAAGTGGCTTTGGAGGAAGAGCGTTGGGGTCTGTGAACTGAGGGGGGGGAAGGGCCCGGGAGGTGGTCTGAGTTTTATGGGCAGGGGGTCCAGACTGGGTTTCCTTAAGTGACCTGCCCACAGTGCCTTCCCATAGCAGGCAGGACTCAAACCTGGCCCCGGGGGCTCTGACCAGGGCCGGCTCCTCTGCTCAGAAGTTAGACGGGGCCAGTCTCTGCGGGGGCCGCTGGACAGTGTGTCCAGGGCCGGGGGGCATGCTGCAGCCCTACTGTACTCCTCACTGAGGCAATGGACGGTCCCCTTTGGTGGCAGATTAAGGTAATTTTAGTAACTTAGTAACTTCTTAATACACAATAGCGGTAAAAGAAAAACAGCCATAATTCCCGATGACCCCTATTGGCTTAAAAAATAAAAAGGTATTAGGTGCCCATAGTGGGGGAGATGAAACGTTTTAGAAAGTATAAGAGGGAAAACCGTATCTCTCGCCTCAGTCTTGCCTCAAACATAGTGTTCCTTAAGTGTTTTAGTGTCTCTGCGCTCAGGTCAAGTCTAAATGGTGCCTAGCCAATGTCTTGCTGCATGACCTTGGCTCGGCCAGTTAACCATTGGGAACTCGGCTGAGCCTTGTTTGACAGAGGCTGATGAACGGATGAGAAATGTCACAAACACGTGTGGCCTGGCCCAGCGCCTGAGCGGGGTGAGGGTGTGTCTTAGCGTCTCCACGAGGCATAAACGCCGCGGTTCCCTGTGGGCCTTCGGCAGATGCCTGGGCCTGTTGGATGTGCCCGGTGGATTGTGAGGGACTCTGGTTTCTCTGTCCAAATTTCAGCCAGGGGGCCGTGGTTTCTGAGAGCCTCTGGAGGCCAGCGCTTTTAAAATGAGGGCGGGAGCCGGGAGGCAGAGGTGGAGGGCGGTGGCCTGTCCTAACCTTATTCATTTTCCAGTGGCCCATGGTGATCCTCCTGCTCCTTGGTGGAGCCAGAAGAGGCCCAATGGCCAGACCCCAGCTGGGGGCCTACCCGGGAGGGAGGGGGAAGGGGGTGTAGAATCTGATCTGCTCTGCTTTCTGCTCAGGGGAGGGCTTGGCTGTGGACATTCTGCACCCTGTTGGGGGAGGGGAGCAGATTCCTGGGCTGCTCTGTTGTCATTGAGGAGATTTTCTGAGCACTCCAGAGTGCTCTCTCTCTACCTTAGTGAGGGAATGAGTTCCTGGCCCAGGACCCTCTTCCTAGGAGAAGGTGGTGCATGGAGCTGGAGAGTTCGGAGCCTCTGCCGTCAGTCTGTGACCCCCGTTCTACCCCATTGGAGACATTTAGCATCCTGGGCAAGAGTCTCCAGGAGCAATGTGGGCTGCCGAAAGGGTTACTCGGCCTTCCTGGTCCACCCACATGTGTTGGGAGCAGCTGCTGAGACACCTGAGTTGGGGTGCAGGGTCGGTGGTCCTTACTCCTGGGTTAGCTGCTCTGAGCAGCGTGGGCCACGGGTACTGCTGCCCTTCCCCAGCCCCGGCCCCCGGGCTCCCCCGGCGACACCCTTCCCTGTGCCGCCACCATGGGGCTTTGCCTAGCCCCCTTTGGTGTGACCTTCCCTTCCTGCCCTGCCTCTCAGGGGAAACTGGTCCTTCGAAAAGTCACCTCACTCCTTCCCCTTCCCAGGAACCACGGCGAATTCTTGAGCTAGGAGAGGCTCCTCTGGGCGTGGAGACGGGGAAGCTGCTAGGGACCTGACTCTACCCTTCAGGAATTCAGCAGTGACCGGAGCTACTCTTGAAACACCTGTGTTCCCAGGGTTGGATGAAAGGGATCTCTGGGGACAGGACTGTTTGATATTGTTGGATTCTCCTTGCCAAGGAGCTGGGTGTCCTGGAGCCTCGGACTGAGGCAGAGCCCACAAAAGTGTCCCCAGCAGGATGCCGGCCATCATGTCCACATGGCCCTGGCCAGAGACTTGACAACAGGGTGGGGAAGTTCCCTGAGGGACCCTCTGGTGCCCCAACACAGTGTTCTTTGGGGTTAGTAGCTCCTTCTTGGAGAAGACCTTTGCCTAGTTGGTCCCCATTCAGCCCTAGCTGTTCATTCATTCATTCATTCATTCACCACTCAACAAGTATTTACTAGTACCTCTGTGTGTACAGTGTGATTTAGAAACTGGGCATTAGCCTTACAGAAGGCAAAGATCTCTGTTATCACAGGAGTCGAATGCTACAGGGTGGAGAGCTCTAGTGATAGAAACTAGTGTGAGTAATAAATACTGTGTTAAAGGTGATGTGGGCTTCAGAGCAGCAGGGATAGGACGCTGCCTATGGTGGGGGCAGGTTGCACCCTAAAAGGTGGTCAGGATGGGCCTTGACGAGGTCACATCTGAGCGCAGATTGGCAGCGGGGAAGGGAATCCTTTTTTTTTTTTTTTTAACATATTTTATTGATTTTTTACAGAGAGGAAGGGAGAGGGATAGAGAGTTAGAAACATCGATGAGAGAGAAACATTGATGAGCTGCCTCCGGATGGGCCTGCAACCAAGGTACATGTCCTTGACCGGAATCGAACCTGGGACCCTTCAGTCCGCAGGCAGATGCTCTATCCACTGAGCCAGACCGGTTAGGGCGGGAATCCCTTAAGTAAAACGTGGATGTCTTTCAAAAGGCAGGGCACTAAGCACTGGGGCTACAGCCATGGACAGAACAGGCCCAGTCCCTTCCTCCTGCAGCTGGCATCTTCTAGACGCTCCTTAGGACAGCAGCTCAGGTCCTGAGGCAAGTGGGAGGCCGTGGACTGGGGCTGGATAGGAGGAACCAGGCAGCCTGCCCACCTCCACCCAGGCTGGTTGTCCACCTTCTCCCAGGACGCCTTTGCCCTTCCTTGTGCTCGGCCACATCCATCCATCCATCGCTTCCCTGGAGAGAGTCTGACATTGGATTGCAGAAGGGGACTGAGGCCCCCAGAATGGGGATGGGGGTGGTGGCGCATGCATTCCGACTTCCCACCCATCCTCCCACCCAGGCTGGGGAGGGAAGCCCTGGAGGAGGATCCTCAAGTGCTGCGGGCGGGCGGGAGGGCCCTTGCTGAGTGTGAGACTGGCCCGTGGCTCCGGAGGATGGTAGTGGGGAGGATGGTGGCAGCTGACCTGGATCCAGCTAGAGAGGGCCAGGTCAGGTGGTGGCTGCTGACCCCAGCTGGTCCCACCCTGACTCCTGCTGGCCAGTCCCTTTGTCCTGGGAGAGAGGCCTGAACTGAGCAGAGGGTTGTGCACTCGCCAGAGTTCAGGAACTTGGACTTGGGTTTGGTAGCTCTTGGAATTGGCCATTTCGTAAGTAATTGTAAGAGTTACATGAGATGATGCAGGTCAAGTGTTTAAAGTAGCAGCTGGCCATAGTTTACTTCGGTCCCTTTTATTACCTAACAGCAGCGGCCGCAGCTCTCGGGGTCCCGCCCCTTCTCTGTTCTTTGAGTCCCACCTCCGTGAGGTGCCCTTTCCGCCGAGGTTTGGTTGCTAAGCTGCTGGCCAGGGGCTGCCCGGTGTCTCTACGAGATTGGGGTTCCCAGGGTAACATGGGTGCTTGCAAAGCAGCCGTGGGCGTCTGAGTTGGTGTGGACAGAGGCTGGAGGGGTCAGCAGCTGCCCCGGTCAGGAGAGCCCGGCCCCACCTCTCCCCTGCGGAGAAGGCGGCAGGGGCGGATTCACACCCGGCGCAGACGAGGCCCCAGCCGCACACAGGCCACACAGGATGTCGGGGAAGGAAGGGCAGCTTCCCGGCAGCAGCAGGCTGGGGGGCGCACAGGCCGGGGGAGAGGAGAGCCCGGGACTCCCTGTGTGGCGACTGGCGAGCCCGCGCACAGGTGGGCACGGTGTGGCTCGGCCCCAGAGGCCCAGAGGCCTGCTGCTGGTGCGGCCTCCGCGGACTAATGAACTGCCAGGGGACTGAAGGGGCTCCTGGGGCTCTGGCCCATCACACACCTCCAGGGCAGGCGGGCTGGCTTGGTGTGGCCACGCCTTGGTCTCCTGGGGACCCTTTAGCCCAGGTACCCCAAACAATGCCAGTGGGGGACAAGCAGTCTGGGAATCCCCTTCTCTCTTCCCGGGGCACAGTGGGACCTGCTGCTTCTAATGGCCCAAGACAAGCCCACCCCCATGCAGTGATTCCTTCTTTGCCTCTACTGGTCTCTCTTCTGAGCTCCTGAGGCGCAGGGTCTGGACACACAGGATGGGGGAAGGGAACTCAGGGTGTGACTGTGCTAGCCGGTTGCTAAGCAGACAGCTCCCCTGTTTACCCCTTGCCCCCCGGCCCACCCCCCCCCCCCCGCGGGCACCGGGCTGTGGGGAGCCCGGCGGCAATGTGGGTGACTGGAGCAGTGGGGATGGAAGGAAATCGCAGGTCAGCTGCCCACAGGCTAGTTCCACACACAGGCTCAGACCGTGTAGAAAATGAGTGAGAATCGGCCACAGATCAGCAAGCCTCGTGTGGCCCGGCCCTAACCCCTGAGCGCCCACCCCCAAAGGCACCGAGCAGGGAGAGCAGCTCAGGGTGCGGTCGGTGAGGGACTGAGGGCCGCGGGGCAGTCCTCAGAAGTTCAGGTTGGAAAGGTGTTTCTTTCAGGAAGCCCCTCAGGGGTCGTGCTCTGCAGGCGGCCTCCCTGTGCGGGAAGCCAGGATCCTCGGACCTCCTTACATGCCCCGTGACTTCGCCTCAGACCCTTGGCATCAGGCTTGGGGGCTCCGCAGCTTGGGGGGCTCCTGAACTTGTCTTTGCCCCCACATACCTCTCGGTGGAAGCGGCACTGCAGTGGCCAGCATCCCAGGTCCTTGTTGGGGTCCTGGAGCCCAAGGTCCCATATGGTTCCACCTGCCTGTATTGTCCCTGCCTCTGCGCCCAGGTGGTTTCCAAAGGGGTGTCCTCTCCCCTGTCCAGTTTAACGTGGCTGGAGAGGAAGCCAGGCCCCGAGAGAGCAGGCGGGGCCCCACCTCACACCTGACCACTGGGCGTCCCCCTGCCTGCGAGGCAGGTAAACCAGAAGGGAAAGCACCGACCCCGTGGCCCTTCCAGAGGCTTGTCCCCGTCCGTGAGTACCTTAAAGAGATCCCACCTGCCTCCTGGGGACTTGGCACACAGCCTTCCACGTCCTTGGCGACTGCCAGCCCTCCGTGGCGCTCAGCGCCTTCCCCGGCCCCCTGTTGGCCACTGAGGTTGCTTCTGATTTTTGCCAATAGCTTCCTGGCCAGCCCAGCCAGATCGAGGCGAATATTCTCAGAGCTGAACGGGCGCCCCGTCCACAGAGGGTTCAGCAGAAGGTGTGGTCAGATGCTGAGGGTGAGAGTGGGCAGGCGGCGAGGGCATTCGGAAGGCGGTCTTTGATGTGCTGCTTGGAGGACAAGAAGCTGTTTCAGCCAGGAACATGGAGGCCACAGTGAAGGGGCCCCGGGGTGGGGGCTGAGCAGATGGACATCGACACAGGCCCGGTGTCGGGGACATGGTGTGGGAGAGGGCAGGCAGCCCACATCAGGCCCCTGCCCAGGACCGCCAGCGGGTTCCAGGGGAGTCACACTGAAGCTCTGTGCTGTGGCCCCCTAGGGCCCCCTTCCCCACCCACCTCATCTCTCCCTGTTGCCCGCACTCTGCCCTCCCTGTCTTCACCCTCCTGAAGCCTGCCAGCTGGTTCTGGCTGCCTGGCACGCCCTGCCCCTGAATCTGCTTCGCTGACCACTTCCTGTTCAGGTCTGGGCGGAGGTATTCCCTCCTCCATCCGTTCATTCATTCCGGCTGCGTGCGGGTGCCACAGGGCCAAAGGGGGCAAAGTCCCGAGTGGGAGTGAGAAGGCGTGTCCTGTGGAGGGTTGCACAGGTCATAAACAAGGCCAGTAAGGAAACTAGGCCAGCGTGACCGGTGCTGAGGAGGAAAGCAAAGCTGGGAGTAGGAGAGAGGATGTCAGGGGAGGGACATTTGAGTAGAGACGAGGGAGGGAGGGAGGCATCCCAGGCAGAAGGCACGGGCCCAGGTACAGGAATGGCCGCTGAGTCCTTCTGACCACAAAACCGTGGTCGCTCTATCTTACTTAGCATCTCCCCTTATTCCTCTGCCAGCCCCGAAACCATTCGCTGACTAATTTGTGAGTCATCACACTCTCCCTTGCAAGGCTGTAAGCTTGGTGACATAAGGGATCTTGTCTGTCATTATTGGATCCCCATCCCAGGACAGTGCCCGCTCCGTGCCAAGCGCTGCGCCAGGCACTCGGCATTGGTCATTGCTCCACTCCCCCAGCAGACCTCTGTGGGAGGGAGTGGGCCCCTCTTTGCAGACGAGCTCGCTGGGCCTCGAGGAGCTGCCTTGGGCGGCCACCAGCGTGGAGGAGATGCGCTGTGGTGGTTGAGCCCTGGCTATTGGCGATGGGTACCAAGCCCCGGGAGTGGACTGAGTAGGGAGGACCCGTCCACACCAGGGACCTCCAGGCCCAGATTCCTGAAGTTTCTCTACAGAGAACCTGCTTGTCCGGGGTGAGTGGAACTGAAGGTGGGTCCAGCCAGTCCCAGGCCTGT
Source organism: Eptesicus fuscus (assembly GCF_027574615.1). Classification (NCBI taxonomy): domain Eukaryota; kingdom Metazoa; phylum Chordata; class Mammalia; order Chiroptera; family Vespertilionidae; genus Eptesicus; species Eptesicus fuscus. The sequence goes on from NC_072492.1 coordinate 48,440,939, forward strand.
CCCACTTCAAGAAGGGGCGGCGGTTTTCAAGCCTTGACCTGGGCAGTCATTTCTGTATTGGGAGCTGCAGTGAGGGGTTGGCTGGAGTGAGGAGCAGATGTATGCCAGTGGGGTCCCAGCCCCCTGCGCAGTGAGCGGCAGATCCATGCAAGACCCCCCCTGCCCTGCCCTGCCCAGCCAGGCCTCATCAGCACCCCACAAGCAGCGGTCAGGCCCCAGCTCCCAACCCAAGCCGCTTGGTTGGCTCCGAGCGGAAGGCATGTAGGCGTGACCGGGCACACGTGTCCGTGCCTTTCAACTGCAGGGGTGTCACTGGGCATTTGCCCCGTCACATCCATCCTGCGCTGCCTCCCAGAGCCCTGAGATTTGGGAGTTCACCAGACCTGGGGTCAAATCCAAGTTCTGCTGGTCTCTCCAGTGACCTTGGACCAGCGGCCCGGCCTCTGTGGTCTTCCTTTCCTGTCTGCCAGGTGGGGATATTCCACTCACCTCCCAGGGAGGCCCGGGGGAGGGGAAGGAGCACGCGGGTCTGGGTTCAGTAGGAGGGCTGCGTTCACAGCGCACAGAGAGCCAAGCAGAGGGGCGCTCAGACGGGTACCCACAGGCCACCTGACTGCCTGGGTGGGGGGTTTGGGAGAGTTTTTCTCCTTGAGCTCGTTTGCTTTTTTAACAGCGAGCAGAGATTACTTAAGCGAAATGTCAGAAAGTAATAAAAATAACCCGCGAGGGCCTGGTGTAGTGCTTGGGAGGCAGCAGGTGCTCCAGGGCATTTGGATGGATGGAGTGTCCACCCTGCCCTCCTGAGTGGGGCCACCTCCCACCCATCCCCACATCCTGTCTCCCTCCCTCCTGCCTGCACCTCCTCCACCTCACCCTCGAGCCTGTGGGTCCTTGGCACAGATGGCCCTGTGTCCTCTTGTCCCCACCCCAGGGCCTGCATGTCTGGAGGACAGCCCAGGTCAGCCTCTCCCTGGAGTCTGCAACCCCCCCCTCCCCCAGCGCCGTCCTCCTCCAGGCCCCACTCCCAGCTTCCTCTGACTTCTGACCCATGACTAGGCCTGAGAGGGGAGAGTGAGCAGCCCCAGGACCTGCAGTGGCTGATTTATGAGCTTGGGCACCCTCTCTCCCCCCCCCCCCCCCGCCCCCCGCCCTGCCAGGCCTCCCCCACAGCTGGAAATTGAGGCCACAGCTCAGCTGTTTGTCCGGAGGCTAAAGCTGCAGGCTCCCAGAGTGGAGTCTGCTCACTCCCAGTTTCAGGAGCCTCAACTTTCCCGGTTTGTTCCCTGAATCTCCTTCAGGGCCTTGGGTCAGGTGGGCACCTGGGAGTTTCCCGACTACCTGCTGTTCCAAAGCGAAGCGGGGCTCCCCGCTCTGCTGTGGCTCCCCCAAAATGTGAAGGCACAAACCTCTCATATCCACCCCTCCCCCTCCCGCAAGTGGCGGCCTTTGTGATGTCCCTAGAAAGTGCTGGTGCTCTGAGTGAGGGCTCTTCTCTGCCTTTTCCCAGTTGGGGTGACACTTGGAATGCCCCCGGATGTGTGTGTCTACCGAGTGGGGTGACCTCTCCATGGTCAGGCCTCAGAGGGAGCCCTGAGTCTGGCCACACAGGGTCCTTTCATATGCAAAGTTGATTGATATTTTTGGTCACTTCCCAAGAAGCCAGAAACTTCGGGGATAACCTCCTTCAGGTCTCGGCTTAGACGCTCTCTTCCCTGTAGGACACCCCCGCACCCCAGAGCGGGCTCCTGGCCCTGCTTCCTTCCCTTTATGGTGTCTCTGCGGTGGGCCTGGGCTCCTGTGTTTCCAAGCACAGACCTTGGTGTCCTGTGGTCAGTGGGTGGCCGCTACTGGAAGCCGGAAGCTGGAGCGCAGATGATCCCCCTCCCCCCCAGGAGGATCCAGAAATAGTTTCCCTCGGATTGGGAGGGCATTCTCCAGTGGGCGGCCAGCTCTCGGGGCCGGTTTCTTCCTGGGAGTAGGTTTCTTCTGACTAGCTTCACTTGGGCCCATGGGGAGGGGGCCTCTCTGAGCGTACCCCACCAGGTCGGGAAGCCTGGGCCAGGGCCGCAGCTACAGAGACCCCAGCAGCCTCGTGGGACAGACCTAGCTCCACCGGGGGTCCCAGGCGTGTGGTGGGAGGGCCCGCACCCCGGACTGCATGCTCCGCGCTCCCCCACCCAGGCTCCTGGCCGCCGAGGCTGGGAGCAGCCTGAGCCGAGTGGCCGAGGCCTGCCCCGAGGTTAGAGGTTAGAGGGCAGCGGCCCAGGTGTGCTGGCTGCCGGAGAGGCTGCTGCCCGGGCCCGCCCTGCCCCCACCTGGCGTGGGAGCCCAGCTGGTCAGCCGGTGCCTTCCCGCCGCCCAGCCGCTGGGGAGAGAGGCTTGTGAAGTTTCCCTTTCTGTTTAGCTGGAGTTTGATGGTTTTTCAGAAATCAGGTTAACAATTAAGCTAATTGGGCCTCCCGTTCCCATAAAGCCTGGATAAATGGCGTCCCCCCCAGCTTCTCGGCTGGGTTTACAAGGCCACAGGTGGCCAGGAGCGGCGCTGGAGCACTACCCAGTCCTGGGCCCTGGGTATGGGGCGCGGTTCCCAGAGGAACCGCACTGCACAGATGGAGCTTGGGGAAGCCGGGATGGCGGAGCTGACCTGGCCCAGGGGCGGCCACCCGCTGGGCTGGGCCTGGCCGGCCGGCCCGGGGACTGGGCTGCGGGTTTGCCTCACCCTGGCGCTCAGCAGCTTGTCCTTCTCCAGGGGCTGCACGCCAAGCAAGATGAGGCGGTTCCTGCGGTCGGGACATGACCCTGCTCGGGAGAGGCTCAAGCGGGACCTCTTCCAGTTCAACAAGGTAAGGAGCGGGAACGGGGAGACACAGCGGGTGCTCAGGTGAGCACGGCGTGAGCAGCCTCCCTCAGGCTGGGGCGCTCGGGCTGCCTTTACTTGATGAAGGTACTTACTGGGCACCGCCCGCACTGCCTCGTGGGAATGGGACTTTGGAAGTGGGGTTTGATTAGAGGGCTTTCCCCAGGAAGGGCAGTGGGGTGCCCAGGAGTTGGGACTCCTTGACCCAAACCTCTCATCGGCTCTGTGACCTCTGCAAATCACCCGGCCTCTTCCAGCCTCAGTTTCCCCACCTGTGGAATGGGGATGAAACAATCCGCCCTGTCTGCCTCCTCACTGGGTTGTTGAGGAGGCTTAGGGACAGGAAAGTTGAAAGGATATCGAAGCCTGCCAGCTGTAATAATGTTCCTGTGACGCCAGGTCCCCTGGGGGCGTGGCCACAGGCCATGGCTGTTCCCACCCTCCTCCAATTGCTGCCTCCAGTGGCCCCCAGAGGCAAAGGCAACTTTTTCTGTAGGCGGGACACGTAATTCCTGGCAGGCTCCAGGCCTGGGTGAGTGGGGAGAGGCACTGCGGGAACTTGCCAGGGTTGGCATTTGACTACCCCAACCCCACACCTGCTCCAGGGCCCCCAAAGCCAGATGACATGTCACCTGAGATCACAGGGAGGGTCCCAGAAACTCCTCAGGGCTCCCCCAAGGGGACAGGTGCCCGAGAAGGCGGGAGCTGTAAACAGGAGCACAGCTGTGGTTTATTGGCTGTGGGGCCACCTAGCAATCTGCAGCTGCTTCGGGGTAATTAGCCCCTCTCACCTCTGCCTTGATCTAGGCCAGGGGGCCTCAAACTTTATAAACAGGGGGCCAGTTCACTGTCCCTCAGACCGCTGGAGGGCCGGACTATAGTTTAAAAAAAAAACTATGAACAAATTCCTATGCACGCTGCACATATCTTATTTTGAAGTAAAAAAAACAAAATGGCAAAAACACCCGCATGTGGCCCTCGGGCCGTAGTTTGAGGACGCCTGGACTAGGCCCTGGGCCTCCATGCCTAGGCTTCCTCTGCCCCAGAGGGTGGGCTGCAGGAAGAGGCGGACTGGGGACCCCTCCAGGGGGTGGTGACGGACAGGGGTCCCCATCAGGCTCCACCACGTAAAGCCGGGTGACCCTGTGCATAGGGCCAGCACAGGCTTGTTACAGGGACACGTGGGATTAGACCGTGTAAGTGTAGACACCGTGTGTTCTTTTCAAAGGCAGCCCCCCCGGGCCTGTGGGAGGTGTGGCTGCCCTCGGCGCTGGCTATGAGGCCACTGGCCTCTGAGAGCCCGGCTTCCCTAAGTGAGCGCCTCCTCCCACTGGCGGAAGGAAACTGTGGGCAGGGCTTTTGGGTCTCGGGGAAATGGGGTGCAGTGTTGGAACTGGGGGATCTCGGGGCCCTTGGGGACCTGCCATTGTTACTCCCCAGGGAGCAGCGCATGGTTGCTGGGTGCCTGTCTCAGAACCTCAGCACCGGCTGGAGGATCCCGGGTGACCCCTATGTGCCTCCATGCCCCCGGTGACGCCAGGATCTCACACCCTGAAAAGGTGGCCAATTTCAGTGGAAACTGGAAAAACAGGCTTAGCAAGGAGGGATGATCCCCCGCCCCAAGTTCCACTGTTCAGCGGGGTGGGGCTGGGGTGCGGCTGGGGTAGAGGAATCATCCCTCCATGTCCCCCAACTGGCAGTCCCCACACCTGGCCACCCTGTCCCCAGGCCTGGTCAGGAAGGGGGAGGGGAGGCTCCTGGAATCCCTTCCTCCTTCCATTCACTTGCAAGAATTGAGCACCTACTGTATATACAGCCCAGGTCTGGGGCTCCGGGAATCTCAGATAAGACCTTTGCCTTCCTGGTGGGAGGGAGGGGGCTGATAGTCTGAAATTCCACGGGCTGGGAGTGGAGAGGAAGAAGGGGAGAATCTGGGCGTGGGGATTCCTCTCTTCTAGGCTCTGGGTGAACGGTGGAGCCTGGAGGGTTGGGATTGGAGGGTGAGGCCACATCCTGGAACATTTGGGAACCTACACGGTTCCACCCATACCAGTCCCTCCCCAGGCTTCCCCCGGGCTGTTGAGTCCAGGAAGGCTGGGACCTGGGAGTCTGGGCCTGACCCAGCAGAGCCCTGGGTAGAGAATGCTCTGGAGGGGCCTGGCACACGGGTGCCATACCAGGGTTTGCCTCGTCCTTGGGACGACTCACAGATGGGTGCTGTTCCCATTGTGCAGGTGAGGAAACTGAGGCCTCCAGGGCTGGCACGTTGTGGAGGGCACTGGCCGGGAATGCGGACCCCCGGCTACATCTGCCAGCCAGCTGTGTGGTTGGTAACTTCACCCCTTGAGCCTCCGTTTGTCCGCCTGTGAAGCCGTGGTCTGTGGTGTGTGGTGGGTCCTCCGCTGTCGGGAAGACACATGAGTCAGCTGGCAGGATCGATGGAGGGGACACAGGGACCCCATGGCACCTCAGTAGAGAGGCAGTGACTCGGAGGGACAGAAGCTCATGTCCTCGAATCCCTCCTGGCCTTTCTTTCCCCGGATGAAACCGACCAGCCGTTTGCTAAGGGTGCCTGGCCCTTCCTGCCCGGCCCCTCCTCCACCCGGGCCCTGGACAGACCGTGTGCCTGCCTGGCTGCCCCGTCCAGGGCCAGGCTGTTTTGTCTTGGCTTTTTCATGGCTGGGCCCCTGGTGTCAGGTGACAGCCACACCGGGCAGGCCAGGTTGCTGCCACCGCCAGGAATCTGAGCTGACCACACCCGGTCTGGGGCAGTGCCGCCCCGCCACCCTGGTGTGCCCCCGCTGGCCCCGGCAGCCCTCCTTCCCATCACCCCACGCTCTGGGGACTCCCCAGCCCTCAGTCTTGGACAGGTCCCCCCTTGCCCAGGGCAGGGTGAAGGACCCCCATGCTCTCTGACCAAGAGCCTTTGCCATCTCCCTTCCGGGAGCCTGGCCCGGGGCCCGGAGCCGGCGGGAGGCGGGCGGGCTTTCTCCCCGCGCCGGGCTAGTGTTGCGCTAGTGTTGCCGTTTGGCGGCTCCTGCAGATCTCTCCTTTCCCAACTCCGTCAAAGGAGTTCATTGTTCTCTCCTCCCTCGGCAGAGGTCACCTGAGCCAGGAGCAGGGTGGGGGCAGGTGGGCTGGACGCTGAGCTCAGGGGGTAGGGGAGGTTGGCTGCCAGGCATTGGCCCTCCTTCCAGCTTGAACCTGAGTGGGAGAAGCTGGGAGAAGCTGGGGTCCGGAGCTTGGAGGGCCGTCCTGGAATCCGTGCCTGCTGTCCCACCCCCCTCTGCCCCGCAGGCCATCTACCCTCCCTGCTCCGGGACCTGGAGGGAAGGTTGCTGCTCGTGGGCAACTTGCGTGTCCAGTGGGAAGCTGAGTCTTAAAAGGCTGTTGGGAGGGTCAGGGAGGGACAGCCAAGGAGTGGGCAGGGCACCTGAGGTTGAGGGGACAGCAGGACACAGGCCAGAGGGGCCTTCACCCGCCCTGCTCCCGCTCCCAGCTTCCCGCTCTGCCCTGTCACCTCCCTTTACTGAGCTTGATCCTCTCCCCAAATCCAAGTCCCTTCCTGATTCCTAACACAACCCTCCCCCACCACCACCACCTCTCATACCTGCCCAGGGGCCCACACCTCCTTGCCTAGCCCAGGTCTCTGCAGCAGGACTAGCTTTGCCTCATTCACGGATTTGGGGGCCTTATTCGCATGTTGAATTGGCACTGCCACGGCTCCTCCCCTCCCTGGGACCAGGGGAATCCCGTCACCACACTATTCTCATTTGAACCCACTCTCTTGGCCCCTGGCCAAGTAGGGTCATTGTGAAATTTCCCTTATTTGTGTTTTTTTTTTAATATATATTTTTTTATTTCAGAGAGGAAGGGAGAGGGAGAGAGAGATAGAAACATCAATGATGAGGGAGAATCATTGGCCAGCTGCCTCCTACACGCCCCACACTGGGGATGGATCCTGCAACCCGGGCATGTGCCCTGATCGGGAATCGAACCTGTGACGTCCTGGTTCATAGGTTAACACTCAACCACTGAGCCACACCGGCCAGGCCCCTTATTTGTTCTTCAGGGAGCCTTGGTCCCCCCAGAGTTGTCAACTTAGAGAAGACCCCTGAGGGAGACAGGGGACGAGGAGAGCCTGGGAAGGACGCTGGCCTCAGTGGCAGGGCCTGTGTGCTCTGTGGGGTGAGCTGAGCCTTCCGGCCGCCGCAGGTGGTCTTCTTAAGGTTCATTGTATTCGGGCCAAGGTCAACCCTGGCATTGTCCCATTTATCGGATGTGAAATGAGGCTCAGAGAGGCCGAGTGGCTTGCCCAAGTCCACACGCCTTCTAGTGGCAGAGGCGGGTTCAGAGCTTAGTGGGCCCGACTCGGTCCCTGTCTGTCTAGGTCGGCTTATGGAATAGAGGGTAGGGAGGGGTAGCACAGTGACCCCAGGACCCTAAAGGACATGCGGAATCGGTAGGAGTGATTGAATGGTGGGCCCCACGTTTGTGTCCCTCAGGGTTAGGAAAAGGAGACCGCTCCGCAGTAGGAGGGACCGGGAGGTCCCGGAGCACTGCCCGCCGGGGAGTCAGCCTGTGTTCTCAGGGCTGCGAGCCTGACCGGAAGCTGCAGGCTGCCTTCTCCGGCGGGACTACCTGCCCGCGGCCTGAGGCGGCCTCGTGTAGGGCAGCTCTGGTCCCAAGAGGAAAACACTAAGAGCCACATGTGTGATTTGAAAGATTCTAGAAGGCCCACCACAAAATTCTTTTAACAAGTGGAATTCATTTTGATGATAAATTCTGTTTAGCCCACTTTATTCCAGATGCTGTTTCAGTATAAATTAATGAGACTTTTAGAAAGTCTTTGAAATCCCAGGTGTGTTTTACCCTCACAGCACATCTCAGTTTGGACATTAAATTTTCTTTGGAAATATGTGGTCTGGATTTAGAGCTAGAAGATTTACAGTTGAAAAAGGAGACCCAGCCCGGCCGGCGTGGCTCAGTGGTTGAGCACTGACCTATGAACCAGGAGGTCAGGGTTCAATTCCCAGTCAGGGCACATGCCCGGTTGCAGGCTCGATCCCCAGTGTGGGGTGTGCAGGAGGCAGCTGATCCATGATGCTCTCTCATCATGGATGTTTCTATCTCCCTCTCCCTTCCTCTCTGAAATCCATTAAAAAATATATATATTTTTAAAGAAGATCCAAAGCGTGGTCTGCCCGACTCCAGCCCCTGTCGCTTTGAAACTCAAGAACATTCCTACAAAGTTTTCTAGTAACTGAAGTGAGCGTCCGTTCTGAAATGCAAGTTAGTTAAAATAGAATAAAATTAAGAACTCTGCCCCTTGGTGGCTCTAGCCACCTTGCAAGTGCTCAGTGTCGCCTTGTGACTGTGACTGTCGCACTGGGTACCGCCGGGCGCAGGCCGCCTACTGGCCACCAGGCTCCTGCAGGACGTTGCCCGCGGAGTCCTCCAAACCCCAGCGGCTTTGCCCGAGCTGCTGCTGCCGCCGTGGTTCTGGGAGAATGCTCCCGTCCCAGGAGCGTCTTCCCGAGCTCTGGCTGCGGCCTAGTGGGGGCCCCTGGGGAAGCTGGTCCCCACACCCCTCCTTTTCCTGGGAAATGTTTGCATTCCAGACACTCACTATCTCCCCAAGGCTCCTCCAGGCTCTGCATTTTTTACATAGCTGAACGGGACCTGGGCGGCCAGGGGGCTCCTGCTGGGTCGCTGCTGCCCTCCCAGCCATTTTCAGGGCAAAGAGCCAGGCCTGAGGACGCCTCCCACACCTGGGTGTCCCCAGAAAGGCCCTTTGAAGCTGCTCCCTGGCCTGTCCCCAGCATGGGGCCTCCGACCATGGACCACGGGACTGGACAGCAGGCGGGCAGCCGTTGAGTTTGCTAAGTTACCATTCAGCTGTCAGCAGGGCTTACCTGTCTCTCTGTTCCCCTGAGGCCTGACTGGGTAGCCACCCGAAGCCCAGAGCAGAACCCTGGGCCGAGGGAGAGCGGCCTTTTCCTGCAGGGCCGTCTCCGTGGTTTCAACCGGAAGAAATAACTAGACTTGGAAGCAGGTGCTGCCTCCCTCTGCCTGCTGTCATCTAGGTCTGCAGGGTCAGTGTCCCCTGCGAGGGAGGTGAGGGTAGGCTTAGCTGATAGAGAAACAACAGAAGCCTTCCCGGAGATGGTTTGTCCGAGTCAATCTGTAGGGTTTCTATCCGTCCCTTTAAATCCTGGAACTCCATCCCTGGCGCCTCTGCCTGCGGGAATGCTCAGAGCTGCAGGCGAAGATGGGAGTCCAGGAGGGGCCATAGGTCAAGTGGCAATTGCAGAACCTCTAGAAACAAAGAATGTTTAACAACAGAGGCCTGGTGAGTTAGGCACCTCCACAGCGGATGTTCTTCATTCGCTGTTGGGTCATTTCAGTGCTTGGACAACCTGGGCTGGCCTCAGGGGGAAACGGGCTACGGGGCTCCTCGGTACAGGGGTATCAGGTGGTATGGCCCCAACTAGGCCTCTGTGGGTTTAGTTTTAATATTACTTTACTGATTTCAAAGAGGGAGAGAGAGAGAGAGAGAAACATCAATGATGAGAGAGAATCATTGATCACTGTCTCCTGCACGCCCCATGCTGGGGATCGAGCCCGCAACCCGAGGATATGCCCTTGACCGGAATTGAACCCAGGACCCTTCAGTCTGCAGGCTGACGCTCTATCCACTGAGCCAAACCGGCTAGGGCAGGTCTCTGTGTTTTAAGGCATGACACACGCATCACTCACAAGCACGGGAGACAGACACACACAGATGTTAGGGAGGTTTACTCCCGGTTGTAGGAATGCAGGTTATTTTTGTTTAATGTGTATTCTGTCCTGAGACATGAGCAAGAGCATGTGCCTGCACCAGCACCTGGGAGCTTCCTCTCTGGGAAGACGGAGAGCTCCCCGCGCTAGGAGGGCCCTGGGCAGAGCAGACATCAGGGCTGGGCGAGCCTGGACAGTCAGGGCTGGGAAGGGCCACCGTGGCTTCTTTCGGACCCCAGTGCCAGGCCCCCAAAGCTTCCTGCACCCCCCGTAGGAGGGCTGGGGTTGCCCACAGTACACCTGGTGGAGGAACAGAGTTCCTGGAGACCAAGAGGCCAGTGTGTGTGTCAGGGAGAATGAGCTCCCGGGGATGGATGGTCAGGTGGCCGAGGACAGGGTCAGACATGGGCCAAGGGGGGGGGGGGGCGCACGGAATGGTCCACACATGGGTGTCTGGGTGGGAGCCTGAAAGGGACTCGGTGCCCCTTCCTGCTGGGGTGGCTCTGTGCTGCGGCTTCTTGGACGTGTCTGTAGGCCCGTGTGGCTGTCATTGCAGACGGTGGAGCATGGCTTTCCGCACCAGCCCAGCGCCCTCGGCTACAGCCCCTCCCTGCGCATCCTGGCCATCGGCACCCGCTCCGGAGCCGTCAAGCTGTATCCTTTCTGTGCTCCCAGCCCTCCCCCCCCTCCACCCTGGGAAGCCCTGGAAGGGGCGAGGACCCCCGCCCTCCAAGAAAGAGACAAAGCAAGTTGGGGTGGCCCTTCTTATTCAGGGGTGTCCCAAATAGCCTCCCAGGAGTCAGCCCTGAACGCAGTCCGAGGAGGCAGGTGGTGGGCCAAGCTTTTCCCAGTGGGAGTCAGTGGACTGGCCCCGGGCTCTTTGCAAACCAGAGAGCAGTGCCGGGAGCCGCTCTTCCAGGTTCTCCACCCCGCACGCGCCCCACGCACGCATACACACACACACACACACACACACACGCACGCACGTGCACCAGAGAGAGTAAAGTGGACTCCCGATTGGCAGGGACGGCCCGCCCTGGCTGAGGCTGGGTAGGTTCCGGTTGGGTTGTCTTTTGTCCGAAGCCTTAGCTCTGGGCCCTTTCAGAGGCAGCTGTGGGTCCAGTTCAGAGGGTCGCTGCTCAGCCAGGCCGTCTGGGCTACAAACCTCGGCACACTCCTGCCCCATCTAACCTGAACCCCCAGGGTGAGCCCCCAGGACGAGCCCTCAGGGTGAGCCAGCGCCCTCTCTGCCGCAGCAGAGGCGGGAAGGCTGGGTGCCTGCAGCCACGGGGCTGGGCTGGAGGTGGTGTAAACACAGCAGGGCAGGGGCGCAGTCCCACTGCTGGCTCAGCCCTCCCTCGGCCGGTTAATCATTGCCAGGCCATGGCCATATCCTGGTGACCAATCCCCTTGCCCAGACTCCTGGTCACAGCTCTTGGGGTTGGGCCCACAGGGGTACCCGCAGCTTCTCACAGGTGCCACCAAGTGGCAGCTGATGGGTCTGTTGCAGCTCAGGTTGCAGGGTAGGGGTGAGGTGGGAGGTGGCGCTGAGCAGCCTACGTTGCCAAGGGGTCACCCCTACAGTCACCCCCACCTGCCTGGCTGGGAAAGCTCTCCCTGGTCGGCTGTTCCGTCCCTTAGGGATCAGGTCACTGGCCAGGGCCCGCCTCTTCCTCCCAGGCCTGCTGTCTGGGGAAAGGGCGAGCCACCGTCTGCTACACGCCTTGCCACGGGGGCCCAGTCCCCGCTCCCGGGCAGGCGAGGGGTGGCGTCTGCCTTCTGGAGGTTTTCCTGAGCCTGCCGCTCCCAGCTACGGCGCCCCAGGGGTGGAGTTCATGGGGCTGCACAGGGAGAACAACGCCGTGGTGCAGATCTACTTCCTGCCTGGCCAGGTGAGGGCCCCTCGCGCCCTTCTTACTCCCACATCTTCAGAAGGAGACAAGATCTGGGTGTGGTGCTGATGGGAGGACCTGGGACCACCACCCCTCCCCCTAAGAGTAGGGGGCCTTTGGGTTTGGGGCTCTCTGAGACCGCCCTGGTGTGTAAAGGCCACACGAATGCCGGCGCTCCCGGGTCAGTGAGACAGCACGCTCCTGCCCGTCCCCTCCCTAGTGCCAGCTGGTCACCCTGCTGGACGACAACAGCCTGCACCTGTGGAGCCTGAAGGTCAAAGGCGGGGTGTCCGAGCTGCAGGAAGACGAGAGTTTCACGCTGCGGGGCCCCCCAGGGTAAGGATTCGGCCCCCTCGCTCTCCCAGCCCCAGGGTGGGATCACCCTTCGAAGGTCCTAGGAGCCCTTGGGGGTCCTAGCAGGCGTCTGAGCCCACACGCTCCACCCAAAGGTGCTCTGGGTGGAGTGGGCAGGGATGCGCAGGAGGCTCCCGGGGGGTCTCTGCCTCCTGGGCAGACTCCGCCATCTGCTTCCTGTCTCGGCAGAACGTAGCCGATATCTTAGTCCCGGCCCGAGACTCTGGACTCTGTTAAAAAAGACCGCACAGCCCGCTTTCCTAGGAATGGCCTTCCCCGGGTAGGGAGGGACGCCAGGGTCAGAAGCCCACACGTGGGGGCCCTGCCCGGGCAGCGGCCAGCTCACAGGTAGCTGTTCCCCTCTCAGGGCTCCCCCCAGCGCCACACAGATCACCGTGGTCCTGCCACACTCCTCCTCCAAGACGCTCTACCTGGGCACCGAGAGTGGCAGCGTGTTCGTGGTGCAGGCCCCGGGCTTCCGCACGCTGGAGGACCGGACCATCAGCTCGGACGCCGTGCTGCAGCGGTGAGCGCGGGCCCCGTTGTTAGAACCCGTCCCCCTGACTTGGGCGTGACCCTCACCCTTTGGTCCCGGGAATGTGTCAGGAGCTTATCACCTCTCTCCTGGGGAGTCTGTGCGGACGGGAGGAGAAGCTCAGCTGCTCACCTGTCCCCCAAATGGAGATGCTTAGAATGTATCAGCTCTGAGCCTCTTTGCCCCGGTGCCATGTATTTCACAACCCCTGGGCTCCGCAGGGGGCAGACGCGACACACACCGCCCCACGCCCGCCGGGCAGCTTCTGCCCGTGCTTGTGCCTTTGCGTCTGTGTGGGTTTCCGTTCGCACGCAGGCCCCGTGGCCAGAGGTCCTGACAGCCACGCCCGGGGTGCTGAGATCGGTCCAGCAGCTGTGCTCCAAAGCTTTGGTGTGGCGTCCACAACAGAGGGCGGCGGATCGGTGGGGTCCGGTGTGGGTCAAGAGGGGAGCAGATGAGGGTTGCAGCAGGAGAACATCCTGCCGTTCTGAGGGGGAGGGGGAGGCTCGGGTGTGATACTCTCTCGAAGGAGCGGTCTGAGGGAGGTCCCCGGGGGCGAGTGGCATCAACCCTGCCGCACAGCTTCCTTTGATAGTATTCTTTTTTTCTCTCTCTTTTTCTTTTTGATATTGTTTCTTCTCTGTATTTTCCAAGGTGGCGTAATTCTCACATTGCTTACTTTTCAGTGAAGGGAAAATGTTTAATTGTATAAGTAGTAGATCATTATAGAACCCTTCCAACACTGAGCCGTTACAGATAAGGACACAGGGAGTTGACCGCCCACTCCCGTTTCCAGAGGCTGGTGCTCGCAGGGCTTCTGTAGGGCACTGGGACGTGGGCTGTGCATAGGCACGGAGGGCTGTGGTTTGGGCGTAGAAATGCCCTCCGGGTCCAGGCTGTTTTCATTTCCTGCTGACCATCTCTTGGTCCCATGCCTGCCACCTCCTGGCCTCCTGTTGGCTGCAGCAGCTCCCGACTTCACAGCAGCATTCCAGGCCCAGAGACGGAGGGGAGAGAGAGGGTCAAGGCTCAAGGCCAGGCCAGCTAATAGAGAGCTTTGTTCTGTGGGTCTTAAGAACTTACTTTGGTGAAATACCACCTCCTTGCAGAAATGCACTCACTGTGAATGTGCAGGTTAGTGGATTGTAAAGGAAGCATCCCTACAGCCGCCCCCGGGCAGGGAAAGAGAGCCCGCCGCCTCCCCGTGCCCTCCCGGTATGGGCTCCCTTCCCCCCGCCCACCACACCGATGTTTCTAGAAACCACTTCGCTGCCCTTCCTTATCGCTGTGCTGCCGGCATCTACATCCTAGCAGAGCATCCTCTCTCCCCGGGATGATGTGATCCCGCAGCTTCCCGTGCTGCACGTTCAGTGCCCGCGGCCACGTGGGGTGCCGGGGGCAGCTGTGCCCGGGGTGCACGTCGGTGTGGGCTAACGGTGCTCCCCTCGCCCAGGCTGCCCGAGGAGGCCCGCCAGCGGCGGGTGTTTGAGATGGTGGAGGCCCTGCAGGAACACCCTCGAGACCCCAGCCAGGTCCTCATCGGCTACAGCCGGGGCCTCGTCGTCATCTGGGACCTGCGGGCCAGCCGCATGCTCTGCCATTTCCTCAGCAGCCAGGTAGGTGGTGCCTGGACGGGGCTCTCCCAGACCCCCTTGTCACATACAGCCCCTGGGCCGAGGGGAGGGGGTGGGGGTGTCGGTATCGGGACCGTCGCCCTGACCCCAGCCTGCGCTCTCTCCCTCTCCTCCCCCGAAGCAACTCGACAGTGCGTGCTGGCAGCGGGACGGCCGCCTGATTGTCAGCTGCCACTCGGATGGTAGCTACTGCCAGTGGCCTGTGAGTCCCGACACCCAGCAACGGGAGCCCCTGCGCAGCTGCGTGCCTTACGGTCAGTGCCCCGCCCGCCTGGCGGGGGCCTGCCCCTGCCCTGTCACTGGGCCTGCCTTTACTGTGCGAACCAATGTCCTCTCTGCTCCCAGTCGGCCTTCCCTGCATTCAGGTGTAGGCACCCCACTCAGAGAACTAAAACCCGGGGCCCAGGGAGGTGACGGCTTTGTCCAAAGCCCCACGGTGGGCTTCCTGGCGCCTGTTGTGGCTTTCTCAGGGCAGAGCTCCTGAGCATAGGTCTGCGGAGAGGGTGTGGGGGGAGGAACCTGCGCGTGCAGACCCGTTCCAGCTAATTCCTGTTCTTGTAGGTCCCTTTCCTTGCAAAGCTATTACCAAAATCTTCTGGCTGACCACCAGGCAGGGGTAGGTACCGGTCTCTGTCCTTTGTCCTTTCCAGATTCTCCCTGGAGAGCTGGAAGGCCTCTGTGGGGGGCGGGGGGCGGGGGGCGGGGGGGGGACTGTGCCTTAGGGTCCCACGTTGAGGTCTCAGACTCCAGGGAAGGAGAGGGCTGCTCATACCTCAGGGCCAGGTCCTGAGAAAACATTCCCCTTCTCTCCCTTCTGCCCCCGGGAAGTGGTTCAGGTCTGCAGGTTTCAGACCGTGTCAGCAGCAGACCCGTTTCTTCAGACAGTCACACAGGGAGGCCCGTGTGTAAGCAGGAGGGGGCAGCTCTGGTTGGAGCAGGAGTGGCTGCAGACTCACCCACAGCCTGCATGCCCCCCTCGGCCCCGAGGTCCCCTGGGCTGCTGCAGTCAAGAAGAGATGGGGTCTGGCCTGTTGACCCCCTCCTGGGGACCTTGAGGGGTCACTCACCCTGAGACGAGCCTCCCTCCCGGCCCCTGCACAGAGGCCAGTCCCGGGGAGCCCACGCCGCCAGCTCAGCCAGTGGCTGGCTGCTCTTGTGTCGAGAGCCCCAGCCCACCGCCTTCTCCTCTGTCCCTGCAGGTTGCCCTTCACCATCTTTCAGGGCGGCATGCCTCGGGCCAGCTACGGGGACCGCCACTGCATCTCCGTGGTCCACAACGGCCAGCAGACAGCCTTCGACTTCACGTCCCGGGTCATCGACTTCACCGTCCTCTCCGAGGCAGACCCTGCGGCGGGTAGGCGAGCTTAGGAGTGGTGTGGGGAAGGCTGGCCACGGGGGGGTGTAGGCAGGCCGTCCTGTCTGTAAATAAAGAGGAGGGGCCTGCACAGAGGTCCCCAAACCGGCCACCCCCTGGATGCCCCTGAGGCAGCAGCCACAGTCCCTCTCTCCCTGTCTCTGCCAGCCTGGTGGCTCCATCCTTGCTGGCCACACCTCCTGCCCACTCCACTCTCTGCCGTTCCCTGGCTTCAGTGGGATTTGGGCCTAAGGGGGCAGCTCTGTACTATTGGGTTTAATGCCCACCCAGCTGAGGAAAAGGGGCCTGGTGTGGACATGGTGAAGACCTCCTGGGTTGGGGCAGGGTGCACAGCATGGGGCCAGCTCTGAGCCGGCCTGCTGGAGCTCGACCAGGACAGCAAAGCTCTGGGTCAGCCTCATAAGAAAGGGCTGCTGTCAAAACCTGGAGAGGAGGCCTGGCGGGCGATGTCCGGGAGGCGGGCTTTCTCTCCACCCGACTCTGCCAGGACAGGCCTGGGGCCGCCAGGTGAGGGCGTTGGGGGGGGGGGGGGGGGACTCCTCACTCCTGCCACAGGGTGCTGGGAGCAGGGTCCAGTTTTTTTGTCAGTACTTTTGGTTTTTTTGTGTGTGTGTTTTTGTTTTTTTAAATATATTTTATTGATTTCTTACAGAGAGGAAGGGAGAGGGATAGAGAGCTAGAAACATCGATGAGAGAGAAACATCAATCAGCTGCCTCCTGCACACCTCCCACTGGGGATGTGCCCGCAACCAATGCATGTGCCCTTGACCGGAATCGAACCTGGGACCCTTCAGTCCGCAGGCCAACGCTCTATCCACTGAGCCAAACCGGTTTTGGCTTAGTCAGTCCTTTTGGATTTTCTACATAAATGATCCTGTCATCTGTGAACCAGGACAGTTTTATTTCTTCCATCCCAGTCCGCACACCTGCGTTTCCCTTCCTTTCCTTACTGCCTTAGCCGGCACCTGAGAAGGAACCTCGTTCCCGCGCTGAGTGGGAAGGCTTTGTTCCTCACGTGATGCTGTGAGCTGCAGCTTTCTCATAGGTGTGCCTCGTCCAGTGGAGGACGCTCCCCTCTGTTCCCAGTTTACCGAGAGTTTTTGTCAGAAATGAGTGGGCTTGGGGTTTTGTCAAAGGCTTTTTCTGCCTGTGATCCTGGGGCTTTTCGTTGGCCTGTCGATGTGATGGTTTTTAAAGGCTGAAGCAGCCTTGACACCTGGGGTCAATCCCACTTGGTCGTGGCGTGTGTTTCCTTTCATACATGGTTCGAGTTCGAGCTGCTTTTGAATGCAGATTCCCTGGCTCCAGCCCTTAAAGCATCAGATTCCACCGGGCCAGGCTGGGCGAATTGCTTCCTGCTGGCTCCGGCAGCCCCTGACCCTTGGCCTGTCCCCAGCCTTTGATGACCCCTATGCCCTGGTGGTGCTGGCCGAGGAGGAGCTGGTGGTGCTGGACCTGCGGACGGCTGGCTGGCCGCCGGTGCAGCCTCCCTACCTGGCCTCGCTGCACTGCTCCGCCATCACCTGTTCCCATCACGTCTCCAACATCCCCCTCAAGCTGTGGGAGAGGATCATCGCCGCCGGCAGCTGGCAGAACACTCACTTCTCCACCATGGTAGGTCCCGCCCCCGCCCCGGCCCCGCCCCACCCGGGAGCCAAGCTCCGAGCGCACTCCTCGGTCTCCTCCTCTAGGAATGGCCTATTGACGGCGGCACCAGCCTGGCCCCAACCCCGCCCCAGAGGGACCTGCTGCTCACGGGGTAGGTGACCTGTGCCGCTCTCCTGCAGAGTAGGGTGTGCGGGGTGCGAGCAGCCCTGGCGCTGCCCGGCATCCTTCTCACGGCTCTGCCCACAGGCACGAGGACGGCACCGTGCGGTTCTGGGACGCCTCGGGCGTCTGCTTGCGGCTGCTCTACAAGCTGAGCACGGTCCCTGTGTTCCTCACCGACACGGAGCCCAGCGAGCACCTCAACGCCCAGGGCGAGGACGAGTGGCCCCCGCTCCGCAAGGTGAGGCCAGGAGCCCGGGCGCCAGGAGGGCGGGGGCAGGCGGGGCCCGGTGCTCATGGCCACTCGTGGGCCTCCTCTCCGTTAGGTGGGCTCCTTCGATCCCTACAGTGACGACCCCCGCCTGGGCATCCAGAAGATCTTCCTCTGCAAATACAGCGGCTACCTGGCTGTGGCAGGCACGGCAGGGCAGGTAGCAGGCTGGGACGGGGTGGGAGCAGGGGGAGGAGTGATCAGGCGACTCGGGGTGATGTCCAGGCCCATGAGCTTCCTTCTCAGGATGAGGGCGCGGCAGGACAGGAGCCGGCCCCCGCCCGCACCCCTAGGTGCTGTCCCGGGGTGCTGGGTTGGCTCAGCCCCCTGCCATCCCGTCCAGGTGCTGGTGCTGGAGCTGAACGACGAGGAGGCAGAGCACGTGGTGGAGCAGGCGGAGGCTGACCTGCTGCAGGGCCAGGAGGGCTACCGCTGGAAGGGGCACGAGCGCCTGTGTGCCCGCCCGGGGCCCGTGCGCTTCGAGCCCGGCTTCCAGCCCTTCGTGCTGGTGCAGTGCCAGCCCCCGGCGGTGGTCACGTCCTTGGCTCTGCACTCCGAGTGGCGGCTCGTGGCCTTTGGCACCAGCCACGGCTTTGGCCTCTTTGACCACCAGCAGCGGCGGCAGGTCTTCGTCAAGTGAGCAGGCTGCCCACGGTGGCGGGGGCCTGGGGCCTGGCGAGGACCCTCGGGCCCTGGCCGTGCTGACGGCCTGATGTTCCCCCCCAGGTGCACCCTGCACCCCAGCGACCAGCTGGCCTTAGAGGGCCCCCTGTCCCGCGTGAAGTCCCTAAAGAAGTCCCTGCGCCAGTCCTTCCGCCGGATGCGTCGCAGTCGGGTGTCCAGCCAGAAGCGGCGGCCCGCGGGGTCCCCGGGAGAGGTGAGGCCACCCGAGCTGAGCTGGGGGCAGCCAGCAGCGAGCCGGACTGCCCCTCGCTCCCGCTTCCTTTGGCTGCAAGCACAGGCCCTGAGCCCACCCATAGGCTTCCATCCTGCCCGCTGCCCGCCAGTTACGTGGCCTCAGTTTTGCCACACTGCTCCTCCGTGCCTCCGCTTCCCCAAGTGTAAGAGGCAATGACTGTAGCACCTTAGGGTCAAGTCCTCAGTAATGTTACCAGGCAGGGAGTGGCGTGAGCTGGGACCAGTCTCCCCCTAGAATGATGGGCGTTGAGAATAGACGCCTCAGGGAGGTCAGGCCAGAGCCCACCCTCAGGCTGGTCCCACCCCGCAGGTGCCGGAGCGGAGCTGCCGGACGGAGCGGACGGGCCTGCAGAACATGGAGCTGGCGCCCGTGCAGCGCAAGATCGAGGCCCGCACGGCGGAGGACTCCTTCACAGGCTTCGTCCGGACCCTCTACTTCGCCGACACCTACCTGAGGGACAGTGAGTAGCCAGCCCGGTGGGAGGGGCCCAGGCATGCGGCCCCCTGGCATGAGGGCAGGTTGGAGGGCCCCTAAGAGGGGTTTCCCTTTGTGAGCGGGTGGAACCAGGGCCTGCCTCTCCCTCCCCCGCCTGGGCCTCCAGGTCCCTTTGTCCTGGCTTCCTGTCCGGGCTCCACCGCTCTCTAGAAGATGGCTCTCAGCTTGTCCCCCTGTAAAATGGGGGCATGTCTTCCTAGAATGGCTGTGGGGTGGGACATGCCTGCTGCTACGCCATGGGCCTACACAAGCTCCCTCATTGTCTCTCCCCTGCCCCTTCCTCCCCTCCCTACCCCACCTACCCCCTCCTGCTCCCTTCTGCCCCCCCCACCCCTCCTGCCAGGGTACAGATGGGGCGTGGGCTGTCCCCTCCTGTATTACAAGGGCCGGCTGTCCCAGGCTCAGAACCATCAGTGTTTAGGGCCTCGGTTGTCGGAGAGCCTGCTGAGCCTTCTCCCCATCTACACCCTGGAGGCAGGCAGAGCCCACAGCAGCTTCCTTTTACAGAGGAGGGGAGTGAGGCTCAGGGTGTGCTGACTTGACCTTGGAGTCACACAAGTGACTGGAAAGGCCAGGACGTAAGCCTAGGTCACCAGGCTCCACCTGACCTCCAGACCCAGGGTTACATGTAAACCTTTGCCTCTGGGCAGGCTCCCGCCACTGCCCCTCTCTGTGGGCCGGCACCAACGGGGGTACCGTCTATGCCTTTGCCCTGCGTGTGCCCCCGGCCGAGCGGAGAATGGATGAACCCGTGCGGGCAGAGCAGGGTGAGCGCCGAGCATGGGGAGAGCGGAGGGTGCTGTCTGCCTTGGCTGGGGACAGGGTGGTGCTACCGGCCTCGCCCTTCGCCCGCCCACCAGCCCCATCGCCTGCCTGCTTCCTCCCCGTAGTCAAGGAGATCCAGCTGATGCACCGAGCGCCTGTCGTGGGCATCCTGGTGCTGGACGGACACAGCGTGCCCCTTCCCGAGCCCCTGGAAGTCGCACACGACCTGTCGAAAAGCCCGGACATGCAGGGGAGCCACCAGCTGCTTGTCGTGTCAGAGGAGCAGTTCAAGGTGCTGCACGGGGGGGCGGGGTTCCCGGGAACCCTCGGGCCATTCAGGGGCTCACACCATGGGCGCAGTGACAGTGGCTGGGACTCGCCCACAGTTGTGTGTGCAGTTGGCATGTGCAGTAAGGGCTGCAGAGGCACCGGGAAGGAGAGGGGTGGGGACACTGAAGCAGGACCTGTCTGTGGGAGGGACAGAAAGTGCAGACGTGGAAGGAAGTGGCCCAGCACCCTACGGTGGACGCAGGGAAGCGGGGCGTGGGGCCTGGCCGTGGGAGTGACCGCCGCCCCGTGCCCCAGGTGTTCACCCTGCCCAAGGTGAGTGCCAAGCTGAAGCTGAAGCTCACGGCCCTGGAGGGCTCGAGGGTGCGGCGGGTCAGCGTGGCCCACTTCAGCAGCTGCCGAGCCGAGGACCGCGGGGAGCACCACCTGGCTGTCCTCACCAACCTGGGCGACATCCAGGTGGTCTCGCTGCCCCTGCTCAAGCCCCAGGTGCGTTACAGCTGCATCCGCCGGGAGGACGTCAGCGGCATCGCCTCCTGCGTCTTCACCAAACACGGCCAAGGTGGGCAGGTGGTGGCTCGTCCCGCCTCTGCGAGCCGGGCTGGGCGAGGGGCTCCCGCTGTGCTGCAGGGGCTGCTGGGAAGGGCAGCCGGGGGGGTGCGGCCAAGGCCAGGCACTTTGAGGGGAGCTCTGGCCCCATTGTCCCTGGTTGGAAGCCCCATTGTCGGCAGCCGCAGGTCCTGAGAGACCAGGCTGGCCTCGCCTACTAGTCTCTACCCCCCAGGTTTCTACCTGATCTCGCCCTCGGAGTTTGAGCGCTTCTCTCTGTCCACCAAGTGGCTGGTGGAGCCCCGGTGTCTGGTGGATTCTGCGGAAACCAAGAACCACAGTCGTCCCCGCAATGGGTCAGGCCCTGAGAAGGCCTTGGGCCGAGCCAGGTGGGTAAAGGGCAGGTGGCCTTGGCCTCAGCTCCTCACCCTCACCCTCACCCTCACCCTCCTGGTGCGCCCACTGGGAGCTGCCACACTCCCCCTCCCCTGTGAGCTCAGCCCACCCTCCTGGCTCTGGCTCTTTGTCCCCCTTCGTATGCCCCTTCCTCCCATGTGAGCTGCCACCCTGGAAGGGGCTTGGCTTCCCTCCCAGGCACCCCCCGCTCAGGGCAGGCCTGGTGAGCTGACCTCATGGGGCCAGAGCGGAGAGCCTAGTGCCGCCCATCTTTACTCTCTCTCCCCCACAGGAACTCAGGGAGCCAGAGTGATGGAGAAGGTAAGACGGCCAGGGGAGTGTGTGAGCACACCTGGGCCAGCCTAGGCCCAGACATGGGATGGAAGGAGGAGAGGGGACCCTAGGGGAACAGGGGTGTGTGTGTGTGTGTGTGTGTGTGTGTGTGTATGGGATGGAAGGAGGAGAGGGGACCCCAGGGGAACAGGGGTGTGTGCGTGTGTGTGTATGTGTGTGTGTGTGTGTATGGGATGGAAGGAGGAGAGGGGACCCCAGGGGAACAGGTGTGTGTGTGTGTGTGTGTGCGCGCGCGCGCGCGCAAGCTGGGGGTAGAAACAGCCTCCCCTCCAGCCCTGGGCTCGGGGCTCTCCTAACCTGGCCTCTACCTTCCAGAGAAGAGGCCGGACCCCGTGATGGAGCATGCTCTGCTCAATGATGAGAGTGAGTTGGGCGGGAGTTGGGGGCTGACAGGAGGGATGTTCCCTGGGGGGAGTTTGGAAGGCCAGGGTGGAACTGAGGGGGCAGACCCACCCAGCACCCCATTAGTGAGAGGAAGACAGGCTTGCGTGCAGCCCCGCCCTGGCCTCACCAGCCTCCCTCCCCAGGGGTCCTGAAGGAGATCCAGAGCACACTGGAGGGAGACCGGGGGTGAGTCACTGCCGCCTGCAGGGTGGGCCCCCGGTGCCAGGAGAGCGCCAAGCATGAGTGTGCTTGTCTGCCACCCCAGTCCCCGTGGAGGTGACTGCCCTGTCTTTGCCCATGCAGGAGCTACGGCGATTGGCGTTCCCAGCAAGTGGCCATGAGGTACAGCCTAAGCAATGGGGGAGGTAGGGGCCCTGAGAACTGCTGCGCGTGGGGTGGGGTGGGGGGCGGCTGGGAGGGCATGCTCCTGGGAAGGGGTGGGAGGAAGAGCCCCCATCCCCAAGATCCTACTGGCCAAGCGTCCGTCCAGCCCTGACACATGCCCCAGTTGTCCTGAAAAGCTCCAAGTCTGGGCTCAGGGTCCATGACGGAGGCCCATCCTGCCCATGTCGCACCTGAGGTTCCGTCACTCTCTCCTTCCGCAGCCAAGTGAGCAGGCCCGGTGCCCAGGCTGTGCGGTGAACACACTACTGAGGGCTCTTCCTCCGGGCACTGCCCACCTGGAGAGGCCCATGCCCCGGGCCGGGCTGCAGGCTGGGGGCTCCCTCAGCTTCCACTCTGCTGCTGCTCCTGGCCTCGGGAGAGGAGGGACCCCGCCTCGGGGCTGTCCCTCCCCGGGCCTTGTCTGTCTCGGTCCTTTTGTCAATGTTGCACAGTTTTTATCATCCCCCTCCCCCCTGCTTTTTGTAGTGGGCTGGGTTTTAAATTATAAATTTTAACTGCCTCTGGGTGAAAAAGTTTTTAATAAACACCTTATTACCTCTTCACTGGTCCAGTGACCTTAATTTTTCAATTATGCATAAAATTCCCATATGAAACCATTAGCTGGTTCCTCGCCTCGGGCCCTGGGGTTCGGCCCTGGGACCAGGCTGGCGCTCGGGAGGATCCGCTGCTTCGGCGTTTGAAGCAGAGCTAACGGTCCCTGGGTGTCCGAGCACTGCTGTGCTTCTGTCTTTGGGAATAAAGGGCAGGAGTTAACCATCTGGCGTCTGTCTGACCACATCCCTGGGTCAGGGCAGAGGGAGTCCCCCTGCTGTTAGAAGGAGAACACACCCAGCCTGGCCAGTGTTGCTCAGTGGTTGAGCGTCAACCTACGAACCAGGAGGGTCACAGTTCGATTCCCGGTCAGGGCACATGCCCGGGCTTCGGCTTCAATCCCCAGTGTGGGGCGTGCAGAAGGCAGCATCAGTGATTCTTTCTCATCATTGATGTTTCTTTCTCTCTCCCTCTCCCTCTCCCTTCCTCTCTGAAATCAATAAAAATACATTTAAAAAATAAATAATAAATACAAAAATCCGGTTAGCTAAACTAACACACAAATGAACAAGTGACATGAAGGTTCCTGCCAAGAAGCCGAGAACTGAAGATAATGGTAATACCACAAGCACCAGGAACTCGGAGAACATGGCTCAGCCAGCACTTCGGGGCTCAGGAAGCTTCGCAGTAGCAGCGAGGATCTGGCTAATCAGGCTGAACAAGATGTTCTCTCTCTCTCTCTCCTCTCTCTCTCTCTCTCTCACACACACACACACACGAACTCCTGGAAAGATCACAGGCTCATTGACAATGGATTTATATCCGCACTCATTAAGGATGAGCTTTGTCTTAAGTACACTGTGCTTGGAAATATTAGCTAATGTCGGCTAATATTTCAGTTGGCATGTTTCAGTTCTAAGAAAACATCCTCATACTGAGAGTGTGAGATCAACGGTGTTTACTGATAGCTGCTCCCAAATGGAAGGGCTTGGCATTCTCTGGAAAGTGTGTTCATGAAGCTGGGGTGGCACGGAGAGGGGAGTTAAGGGTCCTTCCAGCCGCAGTCCGGGGGGAGGTGACGGTAGGGGCAAAATGGAGATATTTGAGAGGTTGAATTGACTGCGCCATGGAGAAGGCGAATGAGTGGAGACGAGGGGGTCACTGCCCATTCCAGGGCCGTGGAGATGTTCCAGAGCAGCTGGACACCTGGTCTAGAGACTTGGATCTTGGAAGCCAGGCAGACCCAAGCACTGAACACTGGCTTTGCCAGTGATTGGCTGTATGACCTTGGGTAAATGGCCGCAGTCCTGGGCCTTAGTTTACTTCTCTGTAAAATGGGGCAGAATAATAGGGCTGCCTCAGAGGGCGGTAAGGATTAAACGAAGAGTCTGTAACATCTTCGCACAGCACCTGGCTCCTAGGAAACACCCAACCAAAGGAGTGGGAGTCATTGACGGGGGGTGGGTGAGGCCGGAGACACGAAGTCTATGGTCCAGTTCAGGCCCTGCACCAGCGTCCACCTGTGAGCTGTGCCGGCGCCGCGGTCATGGGAGCTGTGAACACCAGGAGGGACCAGCTGTGCAGACGTGTGGGCAGGACTCTGGACTCACTGTGCAACTGTGGGGTAAATCTAGAATTATTCCAAACTAAATGTTTTATTTTTAAAAATGAAATTGACAGCTCTGGCCAATTTTGTTCAGTGGTAAGAGCATCAGCCCACAGACAGGTTTGCTTCCCAGTCAAGGGCATGTCACTCGGTTGCAGGTTCAATTTCCTACCCGAGTCGGGACACATGTTTCTCACATCAATGTCTGTGTCTGTCTGTCTGTCTCTCTCTTTCTCCCTCAGCCTCAATCCAGCAGCCTGCAAGGAATTCAATCTGACCAACAACCATTGGGTGAGGTTGGAAGCGGGTCCCACCCCTCGACAACCATTGGGTGACGTTGGAAGTGGGTCCCACCCCTCGACAATCATTGGGTGAGGTTGTAGGCAGGTCCCGCCCCTCAGTAGTTATTGGGTGAGGTTGGAAGTGGGTCCTACCCCTCGATAATCATTGGGTGAGGTTGTAGGAAGGTCCCGCCCCTCAGTAGTCATTGGGTGAGGTGTGAGGTGGGTCCCGCCCCTCAGTAATCATTGGGTGAGGTTGGAAGTAGGTCCCGCCCCTCTTGAATCTTCAAATGACCCCCCCACCCACCAGGCACCACCCTGACTGCTGAACCACATGCACATCCCCACTCCACGGAGACAGGAGCTCTCAGGTGTTGCTGCTTTGAGCTGCCACATCGGGGCAGCTTGTTGTGCAGCATGAGGTAACCAACACGGCAGTGGAGTCCTAAGAACAGTGCCCGCCACGCATTAGGTCCTGGAATCGTTGCTAAACACGTCAATGAAAAGAAAGAAAAGTGAATTCTAAGGGAGGACTGACTACTCCAAACCTCCCTTAGGTTAAGGCAGGGCACACATTAAGTGCAGAAATACCGACCTCTCTGAACAACCCCCCTTTAGGCCCAGCCCCTTTGGCTGGTCTCCGCCTCCTCCTCACTGCTCATGCGCAATCTACCCTCATCGACAGGGGGCAGGTGTGTCTTCCCAAAGCACATTCGCCTCCCCGCCTCTCCCACCCCCTTCAGGGCACACTATGTGTCTCTTTTCCTACCTCATCCAATGGTTGTCAAGGGATGGGACATACTTCCAACCTCACCCAATGGTTGTCGAGGGGCGGGACCCACCTCCAACCTCACCCAATGGTTGTTGGTCAGATTGAATTCCTTGCAGGCTGCTGGATTGAGGCTGAGAAAGAGACAGACAGACAGACAGACAGACAGACACAGACATTGATGTGAGAAACATGTGTCCCGACTCGGGTAGGAAATTGAACCTGCAACCGAGTGACATGCCCTTGACTGGGAAGCAAACCTGTCTGTGGGCTGATGCTCTTACCACTGAACAAAATTGGCCAGAGCTGTCAATTACATTTTAAAAAATAAAACTTTTTATTTTGGATAATTCTAGATTTACCCCACAGTTGCACAGTGAGTCCAGGTTCTTTCGCACACGTCTGCACAGCTGGTCCCTCCTGGTGTTCACGGCTCCCATGACCGCGGCGCCGGCACAGCTCACAGGTGACGCTGGTGCAGGGCCTGAACTGGACCAGAGACTTCGTGTCGCCTCGTCTTTCACCGACAGCCCTTTTCTGTTCGGGGATCTAACCCGAACCCCGCACTGCGTTAGCCCCGTCTGTGCAGTGTCTCTCAGTCATCCTTGTTTTTAATGACCTTGATGAGCTTGGAGGGTGCTGTGTGGGGCGAGGCTACAGCGTTTGGACAGGTTCATGCCTCGGACTAATGAGAGGGCACAGTCCTCTCGTGGCCACGTGCAAGGCCCAGCGTGGAGAGCAGAGCCTCCCAGCACAGTGATCGCCAACAGCTGGAGTTGTCAGCGTGAACCTACGGTCCGAACACGTGGCCCCACGTGGCTGAGGGATAGAGGCTGCAGGTAAACAAAGCTGGATCAGGTGCGTGTAGTTGAGTGGGATCGAAACCCTTGAGAATGCTGTGAACATCTTGACCACGTCCTTCCTCTGCCTCGTGGCATCGGCTATAAAGTAAAGACTCGGCTTGTGGGCGTCGGCGCTGTCTCTCAGGGAGCAGCGTCCCGCCCGGACCCAGTTTCATTCTCTGTTCTGTCTGTTCTAAGCCTTTCAGCCGCCCCCTCTCACGGTCACCCTTGGCCGAGCGGGCGGCACAGTGCTGGTCCTGTGTTTTGAAGGGTGCCTTTTGGATTCTCTGTTTTCCTCATAATAGACTGGGGTTTGGGGAAGAGCACCACCGGTGTGGAGCATGCTCAGTGCATGGAGTCAGGGCACGTGAGAGCAACACGATTCATCCCCGGATCCCTGGTGATGTTGACCTTGGTCACCGGGATCCTGGGGTGTCTGCCAGGGTCTCCACTGTACACTGGCTGTGATTTCCTTCCCACAGTCTGAGCGTTGGGAGAGAGACACGTAGTGTGTCCTAGGGGGTGGGAGAGGCGGGGAGGGGAATGTGCTTTGGGAAGACACACCTGCCCCCTGTCGGTGAGGGTAGATTGCGCATGAGCAGTGAGGAGGAGGCGGAGACCAGCCAAAGGGGCTGGGCCTAAAGGGGGGGTTGTTCAGAGAGGTCGGTATTTCTGCGCTTAATGTGTGCCCTGCCTTAACCTAAGGGAGGTTTGGAGTAGTCAGTCCTCCCTTAGAATTCACTTTTCTTTCTTTTCATTGACGTGTTTAGCAACGATTCCAGGACCTAATGCGTGGCGGGCACTGTTCTTAGGACTCCACTGCCGTGTTGGTTACCTCATGCTGCACAACAAGCTGCCCCGATGTGGCAGCTCAAAGCAGCAACACCTGAGAGCTCCTCTCTCCGTGGAGTGGGGATGTGCATGTGGTTCAGCAGTCAGGGTGGTGCCTGGTGGGTGGGGGGGTCATTTGAAGATTCAAGAGGGGTGGGAGCTACTTCCAACCTCACCCAATGACTACTGAGGGGCGGGACCTGCCTACAACCTCACCCAATGATTGTCGAGGGGCGGGACCCTCCAACCTCACCCAATGGTTGTTGAAGGGCAGGACCCACTTTCAACATCACCCAATGGTTGTTGAGGGGCGGGACCCACCTCCAACCTCACCCAATGATTGTGGAGGGGTGGGACCAACTTCCAACCTCACCCAATGGTTGTTGAGGGGTGGGACCCACTTCCAACCTCACCCAATGGTTGTTGAGGGGCGGGACCCACTTCCAACTTCACCCAATGATTACTGAGGGGCGGGACCCACCTCTAACCTCACCCAATGATTGTGGAGGGGTGGGACCAACTTCCAACCTCACCCAATGATTGGTGAGGGGCGGGACCCTCATCCAAGCTCACCCAATGATTGTTGAAGGACGGGACCCACTTCCAACCTCACCCAATGGTTGTTGAAGGGAAGGACCC
Organism: Eptesicus fuscus; assembly: GCF_027574615.1. Classification (NCBI taxonomy): domain Eukaryota; kingdom Metazoa; phylum Chordata; class Mammalia; order Chiroptera; family Vespertilionidae; genus Eptesicus; species Eptesicus fuscus. The sequence continues at coordinate 48,468,458 of NC_072492.1, forward strand.
ACTTCCAACCTCACCCAGTGATTACTGAAGGGTGGGACCCATTTCCAACCTTACCCAATGGTTGTTGAGGGGCGGGATCCACTTACAACCTCACCCAATGGTTGTCAAAGGCAGGGGGACCCACTTCCAACCTCACCCATTTTCCTGGGTTCAAGTTGACCAGCTGAGGGTGTACATTTGTGTTGTGCTGGTTTCTTTCATTATATTTCACAACCTCAAACGACAACACACTAACAAAACTCATGCAGTGCAAAAAATAAAAAATAAAATAAAAAATATAAATAAATAAATAAACTCATGCAGTGCTCACTGTGTGCCAAGCTCAGCCTAGGCCCGGTCTTCTGGGGCAATCCAGGGGCTAAGGGAGGCGGTGGGTGCCCCCGAGAGCCCAGGGACTGAGAGGGGGGCCCAGACAGGTCCTTTCCGCACCCCTCACCCATGCCCCGCAGCAGTGAGGCCGCGGCCGCTCAGTGTGGCCTGGTGCCAGGCCGGCCCTAGCAGGCAGTGACTCCCTGGTGCAGTGGTCGGCAAACTCATTAGTCACAGAGCCAAATGTCAACAGGACGATTGACATTTCTTTTGAGAGCCAAATTTTTAAACTTAAACTTCTTCTAACGCCATTTCTTCAAAATAGACTCGCCCAGGCCGTGGTAGTTTGTGGAAGAGCCACACTCAAGGGGCCAAAGAGCTGCATGTGGCTCGCGAGCCGCAGTTTGCCAACCACGGTCCTGGAGGAACGGTTGCCCTGTCCTCGGCCTTTGTCCGCCGTGGCAGCAGCATCTCCTCTTTCCGGCGAGGCTCTGCTTCATTGTAACCGGCGGGGTCAGGACCCACAGCCTCCTGCATTATTGATGCTCACCCTAAGGCGGGAGAGGGCGGGGGAGGTTTGAGGCCGTAGACCCCCCAGAGCAGAACCGGGCGGTGCAGGCAGAGTGCTGACGGCGCCGGAGGGCTGCGGGAGTCCAGGGCAGCCAGATCGCAGGGAAGGGGAGAGGAGGCGGCCACCGGGAAGCCCTCTCCACTGCGGCCGTCATGGGCGGGAGAAAGGGCAAAGCGCCCCGGTGCCCCGAGGGACCAAAGAGGCGGGACTCGGGGGAGCAGGAGTCCGGGTCTGCCAGCGCCGATGGCGCGGCCAGCGGGGACCGCCGACAGGGCCGTAAGGCTCGAGGCTCGGGACCTGTCTCGGATCCCGCCGCCGCGGGAGGCCAGGGGGCCCCCGGTGGCCGCGGGAAGCCCACCGCAGAGGGGAAGGGCGGCTGCCCGCGGCCAGCGGCTCAGGGGAGGCAAGGCAGTGCCCGGCCTCGGGGACGCGGGCCCGGGGAGAGCCGTGAGCCCGGGGACGGCCGTGGGGGGCGCCTGGAGGACAGTCTCCCCCGAGGAGAAGGGAGGACAGGCGGGCACGGCCGCCGCAGGAGGAAAGGAAAAGGGCGGGGACCCTCGGCGAGGCGGGGACGCCGAGCGCCTCGGAGCCCCGGTGGGGACACGTCGGGCGGAGACCGGGGCAGCTCCTGCCCGGACAGCGAGGCCCACGAGGACCAGGAAAGCGGCAGCCAGAGCGGCGGGACCCCGGAGCCACGGCCCAACTCAGAGCAAACGAACGCGAGCTCGGGAGACCCCCAAACCGGGCCGGCGGCAGCGCTGGGGCAGGGCGAGCCCCCGAGCAGCGACGGTAGGAGCAGCGACGAGCCCCACTCCGAGCCCCGAAGCCGGGGAGGGTCATCATGGATCGGGCCCCAGAGAGCGACGGCGGATTCCGGGTCAGACACGGACTGGAGGCGGGAGGAGGCCGGACCTGAGCCGGGCCCGCGGGCAGCCCCAGAGTCAGGGAGCCGGGCCACGGAGGCCGAGCCGGGCAGGACAGCCACGACCTCCAGCCCCCTCGAGGGCAGCCCCGCTGGCGTCCCCAAGAGCTCGCGGGCTTCTCGGGACACGAGTGACGACGGGGCGCAGCCAGAGGCTGAGCCCGGAGGAGCCGAGGCCTCGACGGCCAGGGCTCCGCGCCGCCAGGTCGGAAAGGTGTTGGGGAAGGTGCAGGCGGCGGCGAGCGAGGGCGCAGCAGAGGGTGGAGGGGGAGACGCGCCCGGGGACCCAGCGCCGCTGGCCGCCCTCGTGGCGCTGCACCGGCTCCGCGCGAGGGCGCCACCCGCTCCCGCTCCCCAGGCTGCGGGTCCCCGTCGCCCAAGCCTCAAGAAAAGGCTCCTTCGCGTGGCCCAGGCCCTGGGCCTCCTGCGGTGGCTCTGGCGTCTGCTCGGGCTGCGCGGGGGCGAGGGGCCGGAGGCGGAGCGGCCGGCCGGCGAGGAGCCGGGGGCGGGGGCGCGGGCAGGCGAGGGGCCGGGGCGCGCGCGGGGCCTGCGGCGCCGTCTAGGGCAGCGCCTGGCGGGCGTAGTGGGGCTACGGGGACGGCCGAGGGCTCCCCCTGCCGGCAGCCCGAGCTCCCTGCAGGTCGCGAAGAGCCCAGCCTGCCCGGACCCTTCGAAGAACCAGGACCCGACCCCGGATCCCAAGTTCGCGGTCGTGTTCCCGAGGATCCACAGGGCGGGGAGGGCGCCGAGCAGCCGGAGCTCAGAGGACGCGTCCGAAGGCGCACCCTCCAGGGAGGGGCGCGTTTGGCCCTGTGCAGGGGCCCCGAGGGACGGTGAGGGGCGCTGGGAGAGTGGAGAAGGGGAGGCGGGACCCCCGCGGGACGGGAGGGGCTCCAGCAGCGAAGCAGAGCCCGAGACCTCGGAGGCGGGGGCTCCGGTGCACTGGGCGCAGGACCCCGACGCCCGCGAGGACCCCGGGCCTGGCGCAGACGCGCTGCTGCCCCAACTCACCTTGGAGAAGCGCCCAGGCCCCTACCGGTCCCAGAGGGACCCCTGGGAGCCGGAGGACGAGGCCGAGGAGGCGCTGGAGAGGGACCTGGAGCTGAGCCTTGGGCCAGGCCTGGAGGCGCCGTCCTTCCCGGGTGCCGAGGGCGGGAACCCAGGGACCCTCCTGGAAGACACCGAGGACCTGGCCCGGCTGCGGTGAGGCCCGTTCCAACCTGCCCGGCCTGGGGCACCTCCTCGTTTTTGTAACATGCACAGGGGTCGTGTCTCACTAAAGTGGCCAGGCTCAGGGGCAGGTGGGGGGGTGCCCAGCAGATGTCCCTGCTTGGAACTTCCTTCTCTAACCCACACAAAGCTGGCCAGTTTGCCAGCCCCTTGGGTGGGTCGCTTACCTAGCAGCCAGCCGTTATGGATGGGCTCAGAGAGGGGCACAACTTGCCCAGAGTCTCTGCAGCAGTGGCAGAATATCAGTAACCTGGGGCCTCCTCTTCCCCCCCCCCCCCCCCCCCCGCTGCTGCCCCGCCTGCCCCGCAGCCCGCTGTGTGACAGCTCGGTTCTGCTGTGCCTCAAGAAGAGGTTTCGCCTGGGCCGCATCTACGTATGGGGGTCCCCGAGGGGGTGGAGGGCTGGGACTCCCTTTCTCCTGGGATCAGAGGGCCCTCCAGCACCCAGAGCATCTCTCCTCTTCTCCTTCCTGGGCTGGGCGCCGAACCCGCTCTGGGGCCCCACAGAGCGGGGCCGGGGTCTGGGCGGCAAGCATCCGAGCCGCGTTCCATCTGCCTCTCCTGCCCCCTCCGTGTTCTGGTGAGAGCTTGTGCTTCCTTCCCCAGACCTTTGGGGGGCCCCTCCTGCTCGCTCTGAACCCCCGCTGGCCCCTGCCTGTCTTCTCGCCTGAGGTCCTGGCCAGCTACCGCCCCAGGAAGGCCCCCAGTGCCACCCCGTAAGTGACTTTCTCCACCAACCTTTGTTCAGCCCCCCGGCGGCTAAGCCCTGGCAGGTCCATTGACTGGGGTCCTGGGGTCGGTGGGCGCATCCTGCCTCCACCCAGGAGGGCCCAGAGGCCCCTGCAGCCTTCTCACCTGCCCCCACCCTCTTTCCCCAGACACATCTTCGCCATCGGGGCATCAGCCTACAGCCTGTCTCAGAGCGCGGGGCGGGACGCAGGCATTCTCCTCAGGTGAGGGGTGGCTGCCTGCCCGCCGCACCCACAGGCCACACCGAGGCTGGGACGGGTGGGCGAGGGCTGTGTGGAAACGGCCGCTCTGGACGCTGAGGGTTGTGCTCCTGGCTGACGTCACCACATGTGCCCTTGAACGAGGCAGCCCGGGGACTTTTTCTGTTTGGTCTCCATGCCCGGGACTACCTGCATTTGGGGCGTGTCCCCACTGCATCGGCTCAGGGGGATTATGCGATGGGCCCCTCCCTCCCTCCCGCAGCGGGCACAGTGGCTCAGGGAAGACAGAAGCCGCCAAACAGATCGTGCGGTTCCTGAGCGGCCTGGAGCAGCAGCAGACGAGGGACGGAGGATGTCAGGTGGGGGCAGCTGGCCATTTCCCGGGACCACCCTTCTCCTTTGGGCCAGGAGGGGGTCTTCGGGCCCCTGGCTTCTCCTCAGGGACAGCCCCAGGCATTGCCTGCTGTGGGGGCACCAGCCCAGTCCCCGGCACAGAGTGCCCGCAGCCGGGAGGCCTGACCAGGGGGCTCGTTGCTCTGCGGGGGCGATTTGAATGCCCTTCCCCATCAGCTGGACGGCGTGCTGCCCTGGCTCGGCAGCTTTGGCCACGCCAAGACAGTCCTCAATGCCAACGCCAGCCGCTTCGGCCAGGTCTTCTGTCTCTGCCTGCAGCAGTAAGTGAGGGGGGTCCAGGTGGGCACAGGGGCCACCCACCATCAGTTCCCTAGGAACCTGAGACTGCTGCCCATGGTGGGTCCCATTCTGAGCGGGGCCCCTGGGTTGCATGCACCTGGGCACCCCCACCCAGTGTCCTGTGCGCCCACAGGGGGGTCATCGTGGGAGCTTCTGTGTCACATTATCTGCTTGAGACCTCGAGGGTGGTGTTTCAGGTAAGACCCACCCTACAGCTCACCCCTTCCCAGCTCCTAGAGTGGGAAAGAGGGAGGGGCCACGGAGGGGGGGACGGCTGTGGTCCCTAGGCCCCCAGGCCTGCCTTCCCCAGGACTTGTCCTTGCTGCCCTGGGGCACAGGACCAGGCCACTGTCCCCCCTAAGCTAGGCCTTCTCTGCCAAGGCCCAGGCTGAGCGGAGCTTCCACGTTTTCTACGAGCTGTTGGTGGGACTGGACCCCACGGAACGGGAGCAGCTGTCCCTGCAGGAGCCAGAGACCTACTATTACCTCAACCAGGTGGGGGCAAGGTCCGCACAGTGCGGGCAGCAGGGCCTGCCCAGGGAGGGGTCTTGGTAGGGGGGTCTGAAGAGGAGCTGGGATAGAGCAAGGCTGGGGGACCAGGCCCTGCTGCCCACCCCTGCTGTGCTCTGCAGGGCCAGGCCTGCAGGCTCCAGGGCAAGGAGGATGCCCAGGACTTCACAGGACTGGTGAAGGCCCTGCAGGCGCTGGGCTTGTGCCCGGAGGAGTTGACCGCAGTCTGGGCCGTGCTGGCTACCATCCTGCAGCTGGGCAACATCTGCTTCTCCTCGTCAGAGGTGGGCTCCCCTGAGGCGCTGGACCCTTGTGGCTTGTTTGCATAATCAGGGCAGCAGTAACGATGCCCAAGCATGTGTGTGGGAGACTGCACAGCCCTGTACCAGCCTCGGGCCTCCCAGCTGCCCTGGAAAGCAGGCAGACCCCCCCTGGCCAGATGGGCAACAGACCTGGAGTTTTGGTATCTGTGCCACTGCCTGTCCCACTCAGCTGCCACCACCGGAAGCACACCTGGTACTAACTGAGCAGCTGTTATGTACCAGGCGCTGTGTAAACCACCGTACGTACGTTTTCTAATTTGGTTCTCAGGACAACCCTGGAACATAAGTGTGCCGCGTCAGCACAGCCATGGGTGAACCTGAGGGGCGGGCAGTGAAGGATTAGAAAATGCAGATAAGAATAAAGCTGGGGCTGAAACCGGTTTGGCTCAGTGGATAGAGCGTTGGCCTGCGGACTCAAGGGTCCCAGGTTCGATTCCGGTCAGGGGCATGTACCTTGGTTGCGGGCACATCCCCAGTAGGGGTTGTGCAAGAGGCAGCTGATCGATGTCTCTCTATCATCGATGTTTCTAACTCTCTATCCCTCTCTCTTCTTCTCTGTAAAAAAAATCAATAAAATATATTTAAAAAAAAAGAAAAAAGAATAAAGCTGGGGCTAGGTGGGACACTGCCTTCTGATTAGAGAGAGACAGTGCCACGGCCTGCAAGCCCAGTCTTTATTTTATAGCCAGATTCCACCAGGCAAAGTAAGGGCGTGGTCAAGATGTTTACAACGTTCTCGTGGGTTTCAAATCTACTCAATTACATGCACCTGATCCAGCTTTGTTTACTTGCTGCACCTCCCGCAGCCCATATAACTCAGCCACCTGGGAGCCGTTCTCCACAATAAGGGGTGTGTTTCCCCTTTTGCAATGAGACAGTGGTGATTCAGAGAGGAAAGAGACTTGTGAGGCGGGCCAGCTAGTGAAGAGGTGAAGTTAGGACTCACACTCAGGGCCCTTGGACTCTAGAGCGGGCTCCTGCGGCCCAGACCCATCTATCTACCCTTGGGTAACGGGGCAGCTGCTGTGCAAAGCAAGGCCCGGCCTCTGCCCTGTGGGACATGGCCGCTGCCCAAGCAGAGCGCTCCCTGCTCCCTCCTTCCTCTGTCCAGAGGGAGTCCCAGGAGGTGGCTGCCGTGTCCAGCTGGGCCGAGATCCACACAGCAGCCCGGCTGCTGCGAGTGCCGCCCGAGCGCCTGGAGGGGGCTGTCACCAGGCGGGTCACGGTGAGCTTGAGGGTTCCGGGGAGGCGTGGGCACGGCCGGACCACCCGATGGCTGGCTGAGTGCCCATGTGGGCCTAGGCCTGACATGCCACGTGCACACCCTCTGCCCCCAGGAGACACCCTACGGCCCGGCCTCAAGATCCCTGCCCCTGGAGAGGGCCATTGATGCCAGGTGCCGTGGGGGCAAGAGAGAGCCATAGCCTCGCCTGGCACTCTGCTGCACATGGCTCACACCGCATGTCCACAGGGACGCCCTGGCCAAGGCCCTGTACTCGCGGCTCTTCGCCTGGCTCCTGAGGCGGACCAACACGCGGCTGGCCCCACCCGGGGAGGGAGGCAGCACGAAAACCATCACTGTCGTGGACGTCTATGGTTTTGAGGTCACCCCTGGCGGTGGGGCCCACTTCATCCTGATTCTTTCCGGGGGCCCCAGTAGTGCCAGCTTCCCTGTGAGGGGCACTGCCAGGCCCTAAGATGGCCCATGAGTCAGCTGCACACTCCGTAGGGGCAGCCCTTCTGCCCTGCTGGGTCCAGGCCTGACATCGCCTCTGGGGCAGCGGGAGATAAGGCCCCAGCAGGGGGCAGCCCACAGCCTCGCCTCCCGTGCACCAAGGGCCCTCCGATCACCCCGACTTTCACAAGCTCTCTGCCCCTTTCCGGGGATCCTGCCTCCTCAGGGCAGGGAGGAGGGGCTAGAACAAGAGGTAGCCCCACCCTGGACGGGCCCTGTTCACTGTCCGCCCCTCCAGTGTGTCCTTGGTGACCATGACAAGTGTGTGCGCGCCTGTGTGCACGTGTGCTCTTGTGTGTTTAAGAGCGTGTCAAAACCCTCTATTCAAAGCTACAGGAAGTGGGGGCTTTGCAGGGGGGGGCACACAGGAAGGAGTCTGTAATCCCTACAGGAGGAATATCGGAAGGCTTCTTGGAGGCAGCAGCCGGGAGCCCTGCTTATGAGGATGTGGGATTCTGTTAGCCAGCAAGCTAGGTCGTAGGCAAAGGAGTTTGTGGCTCATGCTGAGGCAGAGGGCAGGGGTGTGGAATCCTAGGGGGAGGCCTGACTGGGGCCTTTGCACTTGACCCTACAGGATGCACCATTAGCTCTGGGGCACCGCTCCTCCCTGAATGCTGGGGAGAATGCAGGCAGCCTGTGGGAGGGGGATGAAGGGCACCAGGCCTGTGTGCCCACCCCCACCCCTGCCCGGTGCCCTCATCTCAGGTGGGTGCCCACCTCACTGCCCATGTGCCCCCAGGCACTGCGGGTGAATGGCCTAGAGCAACTGTGCAACAACCTTGCCAGCGAGCGTCTGCAGCTCTTCTCCAGCCAGATGCTGCTGGCCCAGGAGGAGGTGAGGGGACCAGGGCGTGGACAGGGCCGGGGGACACTCAGAACAGAGGCCATCTCTGCTAAAGGGAGGGCACTGCACTGAGAGCTCTACCCCAAAGCCCGCTTGCTATGGGCTGTCTCAGTCCTTCTGAACCTCAGTTTTCTCATCTGTAAAATGGGAAGGCCATCCCTGCTCTGGCTCAGATGAGGTCGCCCATGAATGTGGGGGGGCTCCATAAACGGCCAAATGCTGTTCCCAGGAGGAGTGTCGGCGAGAGTTGCTGCCCTGGGTGCCCATCCCCCAGCCTCCGAGGGAATCCTGCCTGGACCTCCTGGTAGACCAGCCCCTGAGCCTCCTGCGTATCCTGGATGCCCAGACATGGCTGTCCCAGGTGAGCCCCCAGTGGCAGGACAAGGAGGGGAGGAGCAATAAGGTGATGGGGTCCAGAGACCCTGCCCACACACCTTCAGTACAGCTTGGGAAGGCAGTGGCCAAACTGGGTTCAAACCCTGTGCTAGGTGACCTTGAGCAAGAGGTCTGACCTCTCTGAGGTTCCTCAAGTCCTCGCTGCAGAAGGGAGGCCATCATGCCTGAGGGGCATGGAGGAGGGGACTGAGCAGGGCCCCTGGGAGGTGAGCAAATACTTCCTGCCTTCCACCCACCGACCTCAGCTCCCTGCTGCTCCCAGGCTGCTGCCTTATAAGTGACCACACTTGTGTCCATGGCAATGGCATTGCATATTGACTCACTGACTCTCCTGAGGTAGACTGGGCCCTCCTCTGAAGGGTTTCAGCCCTGTCTCAGCGCCTGGCACATGGTTCAGGGGGCGCTAAATATTAAATGAATGAATATCTGTGCCAGGAACTGTGCCAGGATGAAAAGGTGAGCAAAATAACCCAGCCCCTCCCTCAGAGACTGCAGTGTAGCAGGAGAGAGGTGTTAACACACACGCCGCGCACACACACCACACGGTAAGCCACACCTGCATGGCTCGGTGCATGGCTGTGCAGGGCCACGAGAGCACGTGTGCAGCGTGGGCCTCCTCTGGCACGTGAGGCCATTTAAGCTAATTGCACCACGACCCCGGATAGAAGGTGACACCTTCCCGTTTTCCCATTTCATTAGAGGCTGAAAATGATGGTGAAAAACAGTAATAAAGGACTCGAATGTGGTAATATTTCACTGATCAATATAATCTTAATATAAAAGTATTAATATGTAGCCCTGGCCGGTGTGGCTCAGTTGGAGCGGCGTTCTGTACACCAAAAGGTCCCGGGTTCAATCCCCGGTCAGGGCACATACCAGGTTGCAGATTCAATCCCCAGTCAGGGTGCATAGGGAAGGCAACCAATGGATTTTTCTCTCATATCAATGTTTCTCTCTCTCTCCCCGTCTCCCTTCCTCTCTGAAATCAATAAAAATATATTAAAAAAATAAAAAGACTGGTGTAGAAACACCTGCAGCTGTGCGTGCCCGCAGGCGTGCCCGCTGCACCTGTCTTAAAGTCCCCGCACCTTTAAGTGATGGGTGTTTATTGACGGAGGCGGTTTCCGTGTATGAGAAGCTGTGTCTTTCTCAAACAGCACTTTGTTGTCCAAACAGTCCCTGGGAAGAGAGAGGCGCCCTTCACAGGGACTCTGGCTCGCAGCGACTCCTCCTATGGGGCGTCTGGGGAAGCCGCAAAGCCGCCTCGGTGCGCTGTGGCACCTGGGCACGGGCAGGGAGGCGGGGCCTGAGGGAGCCATCTCTCCTGTCAGGCCACCGACCACACCTTCCTGCAGAAGTGCCACTATCACCATGGCGATCACCCCTGCTATGCCAAGCCCCAGCTGCCCCTTCCCATCTTCACCGTGAGACATTACGCAGGGACCGTCACCTACCAGGTATCGGGGCATCGGGGAGGGCGCTGGGACCCTGGTGCTTCCTTTCGGAGCTGAGTCACCTGACAGGTGACAGGAGCGGGGGAGGGGAGGCCCCTTCCAAGGCTTGGCCATCTTTGGTTGTAGAAGAAAAAATACAAACTGCCCCAAAGCTAACCCAAACAAACAAAAGGAATATGTCAATTATACCTCAAAAAAAAAAAAAAATCACATCAAAAAAAGAAAAAGAGAGAGAAACACATGGTGATTGAATAAAAATATAAAACTGTATTGAAGGTCACAAAAGATTTAAAAATGGAGGGACAGCCCGGCTGGTGTGGCTCAGTAGTTGAGTGTCAACCTATGACCCTGGAGGCCATGGTTTGATTCCCAGTCAGGGCACATGCTGGTTGCAGGCTGGTTGTAGGGGGAATGTGAAAGGCAGCCAATCAATGATTCTCATCACTGATGTTTCTCTTTCTCTCCCCTCTCCCTTCCTCTCTAAAATAAACAAACAAACAAAAACATAGAGGGACAAAAAAGAATTAAAAATATATATATATATGTAAATGGAGGGCCAAACCATGTTCATTTTGGGAAGCCCTAATATTGTTCATTCTTTCCCATTTGATCGATACAAGTAGTGCAATTCCAGACAATACCCCCCTGGGAGGAGGAGGAATGTGTTTTGACGAAATTATTCTAAAGTATCATCTGGAAAAGAAATGCACGAGAATAGCCAAGAAAATATTGAAAAGCAAAAGGTTATGGAGGAATTTGTTCTAACAGAGATTAAACCATATTCCCAAGCTCCGGTAATTAGAAGGGTATGGTGCTCCTAAGGAACAGAGCCATCCATGGGACAGAATTAAAAGCCCAAAACAGACCCCAGGGTATATAAGGGAGCTGGGCACATGACCAAGGTGGCCTTAAAAATGTCATAAACTATACATTACATCAATTTTACCATTTTTTAAATGTTTTTATTGATTTCAGAGTGGAAGGGAGAAGGAGAGAGAGAGAGAAACATCAATGATGAGAGAGAATCATTAATTGGTTGCCTCCTGCGCAACCCAGGCACATGCACTTGACCGGAATCGAACCTGGGTCCCTTCAGTCCACAGGCCAACGCTCTATCCACTGAGCCAAACCAGCTAGGGCCATTTTTTACCATTTTTAAGGGTATGTGGCTTTGAGTACATTTACATTATTGTGTGGCCATCACCATTGTCCCCTTCCAGAATTTTTTTAAAATTTATTTCAGAGAGGAAGGGAGAGAAAGAGAGAAACATCAATGATGAGAGAGAATCATTGATCAGCTGCCCCACACTGGGGATTGAGCCCAAAACCCAGGTATATGCCCTGACTGGGAATGGAACCATGACCTCCTGGCTAATAGGTCAACACTCAACCATTGAGCCATGCTGGTTGGGCTCCAGAAATTTTTCATCATCCCAAACAGAAACTCTGTACCCATTGAACACACCAACTCCCCATCCCCCCTCCCCCCAGCCCCTGGTAATCAGACTCTCTGTCTATAAAGTTGCCTATACTAGGTATCTCATATAAATGGAATCAACACACACACACCTTCGTGTCTGACTTATCACACTGAGCATGTTTCCAAGGCTCGTCCACATTGTAGCACGTGTCAGAGTCTCCCTCCTCTTATGGCTGAACAAGACTGCATTGTGTGTATAGACAACCCTTTGTCTACCTTCCAGCCGAGGATGGGCACGGGCCAAAAGCTTCTACCTTTTTGGCTGTGGTGACGAATGCCACTGTAGACACAGTGTGCAAGCGTCTGTTCGGTCTCTGCCTCCAGTTCGTTTGGGTCTATTCCTAGAACCAGAATGGCTGGACCTGATGGTGGTTCTATGTGTCGACGTTTGAGGAGCCACCAGATGGTTTTTCCTCAGCGGCTGCCCCATTATATGTTCCCACCAGCGCGTAGGAGGGTTCCAATTTCCCTACGTCCTTGCCAAAATGTGTTATTTTCCATTTAAAAAAAATGATAGCCGTCCTAGTTGGGTGTGAAACTGTATCTCATTGTGGCTTTATTTGCATTTCCCTAATGACCGGCGATGTTGAGAGTCTTTCCATGCGCTTCCGGGCTGTTGGCACAGCTTCGGAGAAATGTCTACCCCAGGCCTCTGCCCGTTTTTGAATCGAGTTGCTTTTTTTCCGGTTGAGTTGTAGGAGCTCAGGGTAGTCATCCCTTATCTGCTCTGCAACCTCTCCTCCCGCTCCGTGGGTTGTCTCTTTGCTCTCTAAGTCGTGGTTTGTGATGCACAGAAGTTCTTTCTTGTGCTGAAATCGAACTGAACTGCTTTTTTCTTTCTCTGTCTGTGCCTTTGGTGTTACGTTCAGGAAGTCCTTGCCAAGTCCAATGTCATGACGCTTTCTCCCTGTGTTTTCTTCTTAGCGTTTTACAGTCCCGGGTCTTCCATTTAGGTCTTTGATCGATGCGTCTGGAGTTAACTTTTGTGCCTGGTGTCAGATAAGAGTCCAGTTTTATTGCTTTGCATGTGGGTTTCCAGTGTTCCCAGCACGGCCACCTAAAGAGACAAAGGCGCCCTTTAACTCTGAGGGGAGAGGCAGATATTTGGCAAAGGGACGGCCTCCACACCCTCGGCTCCCCCCCACCCCCCACTTCCCCACGTTGTCTTTTGCAGGTTCACAAATTTTTAAACAGAAACCGGGATCACCTTGACCCTGCCGTGGTAGAAATGCTTGCCCAGAGCCAGCTCCAGGTGCCCCTGCCAGCCCTCCGGCCCTGCCCCTCCGCACTCTGTCCGCCCCCCCCCCCCCCCAATTCCGCCTTTCTTGCCGGGACACTCTTGCTCAAGGGGCTTGCCTCAAGGCCCTGGCACCGTGGGCCATGGCCTGAGCTTACCAGGGTCTGGGTGCTGTGGGCTGGTCCACCCTAGCTCCCCCAGGTGGGGCAGGCTGGGCTGTGGACTACCCTCCTCTCTCCCCACAGTTGGTGGGCAGCCTGTTCCAGGAAGCGGAGCCCCAGGGCGGGGGAGGGCAAGGCAAACCCACCCTGGCCTCCCGGTTCCAGCAGTCCCTGGGGGACCTCATAGCCAGGCTGGGCAGGTGAGAGCAATGCCCCCGAACCAATGGCAGGGCGTTGGATGGGAGCCTGATCTGTACCTCAGGGACCCCCCCTCCACCCATCAGGAGCCGTATCTACTTCATCCAGTGCCTCACCCCCAACCCCGGGAAGGTGAGCTCCCCCAGCACCTGGCCCAGAGCCCTCCCCCGCGGCCCGCCCTTCTCACCCCCTCCCCCTCAACGTGCCCTGCCCTACATTTCCCGAAACTTAAGCCCCTGACTCCACCTCTTGTTGGCTCTGTCCCTGGGCCACAGCTTCCAAGCCTCTTTGATGTGGGACACGTGGCAGAGCAGCTGCGCCAGGCAGGCGTCCTGGAGGCCGTTCGTTCCCGCAGTGCCCACTTCCCCGTGCGCCTGCCCTTCCAGGCCTTCCTGGCCAGGTAGGGCTCCAGGATGGGGGCAGCCAGGGCCCATGCCCTTCAGGGCTAGGACACACGAGAGAGGCCCCCCCACAGTGACTGGTCCACCTGGGGCTCCTTCCCCGTGGCGGTGCACCGCTTTCCCAGGGACCTTGGGCCTGGCACCTGATCCTTCCTCTTGTCATTCTTCTCTCTCCTCTCTCCCGCCATCTCTCTCTCCTTTCACGATTCACTGTCCGTCCTCCCCTCCATGCCTGCGGGAGTTCATCTCCCCCTCCACCATTCAGCAAAACTCTCCCAGGTGCCCAGCACATAGTAGGTGCTTTCCGAATCATTGTCGAATGACTTAGCGACTGAATGGACACCTGGAGGCTCGGGTGTCCAACAACTGTGGCGGGAGGTTTATGCTGCGCCTGCTCCAACCTTGACTCTGTCCTCCTGGCAGGTTCCGGACCCTGGGGACCGGGGGGCAGGGAGAGCCCTCTGACCAGGAGAGGTGTGGCGCCATCCTGAGCCAGGTGTTGGGGGCCGAGTCGCCCCTCTGTCACCTTGGAACCACCCAGGTGAGGGGGGTGTGCCGAGGGGCAGGCCTGGCTAGAAAGGGCGAGGAGGATTTGGGGACAAACCCAGGGTTTGGTGGTCCTTCTGGGTGGTCGGGAGATGGGCTGGGGCTGGGTGGCAGGTGTCCTGGGCACCTCGGGAGAGGAGATCTTCTGGCTGAAGGGAGGAGGCACCCACACCCGGCCTGCTCCAGCCCCCCCTCTGCCCCAGGTCCTGCTGCAGGAGCCGGGCTGGCAGCAGCTGGAGCAGCACTGGGCCCAGCGGCGTGCCCAGGCCCTGCTCATCCTGCACCGGGGGCTCCGGGCCTGCATCTCCCGCCAGCGCCTCCGCCTCCTGCCTCGGATGCAGGCTCGTGTGCGGGGGCTCCAGGCCAGGTCTGCAGGGGTGGGGTGAGGCCCTGGGCCTTTTCAAGGTGGTGGGGCAGGTTGGGGACACATAAGGTCTCAAGGCCTGCCCAGTGCCCCGTCCCATCAGCACTGGGCTCTCCTTACGGCATCCCTGCCCATAGCCATCGTCTCTGCATGAAGACCCCCAGTCACAGGACACGTGTGATCTGTCGAGGCCACCCAGCCTGCAGTCTTGACTCCTTGCGTGTCCTGTTTTCTAGTCTGTTCTTCACTGTGCAGCAAGAATGGTCTTTTAAAAGCATGGGTCGGAAAAAAAACACAAAAAATGAAAAAAGAATAATAAATTTAAAAAATAAAGGCATGAGTTGGCCCTAGCTGGTTTGGCTCAGTGGATAGAGCATTAGTGGTCATGGGTTCAATTCCGGTCAAGGGCACGTACCTCGGTTGCAGGCTCAATCCCTGGCCCTGGTCAGGGTATAGGAGGCAACCTATCATGTCTCTCACATCGATGTTTCTCTCCCTCTGTCTCTCCCCCTCTCTTCCACTCTCTCTAAATATGATAAGTAAGTAAGTAAGTAAATAAATAAAGGCATGAGTCAGACTTGGGCTCTGGGTTCCCCGGTCCTACAACGCTCCCCCCTCCCCCTTTCTCACCTAATAAACTCCCAGTGCTCATTCATCCAACAGCTCTTGCCTGACCTTCTCCACCCACCCCGGCCGGATGCTGGCGGCACAGTGGTGAAGGCCGGGAAGGTGCCTCCCAGGCAGCTGGGGAGTCAGATGCAGAGGGTGAACCAGCGCCAGTCACCCCAAAGGTGATTGCTAAAGCGCTGAGAACAAGTGAGGGCAGGGGCACCAGGGAGCCTCCGGAGAGGGGGCACCCGTCACCACTACCTATTTCCAGGATGTTTCCATCACCAACAGAAACTGTACCATGAAGCGATAATTCCCCCCTCCCTGGCCTCCAGCCCCTGGTAACCGCCAGCCTACTTCTGCATCTATGACTTGGCCTGTTCTAGACCCTTCGTGTGAGAGCGCCTACAGTTTTCTTCTCTGTCTGGCTTATTGCACTAAGCATGGCGTTTGCAAGGTTCATCCGCGTCGTAGCATGTGTCAGGACGTCATTTCTTCCTGACGGCTGAGCCACGTTCCCTCGTGTGGATGGACCACATCTTGTTTGTCCACCATCCTTCGGGGCTCGTGCGGGTTGTTCCCACCTTTTGGCCGTTGTGAATGATGCTTCAGTGAACATGGGCGTGCACGTGTGTGTGCAAGTCTCTGCTTCCAAGCCCTTTGGGTCCATGTGAGGAGTGGAATTGCTGGGTCACGTGGTAATTCCATGCTTAGCTTTCTGAGGGGCCGCCAAACTGTTTTGCAGAGTGGCTGCCTCATTTTACGTTCCCACCAGCGGTAAAGAGGGTTCCAGTTTCCCTGTTTGCCAATACTCATTTTCCTTTTTCTTTTTAAAATAATGGCAGCCCTCCCAGGGGGTGGGAACTGGCCTCTCACTGTGGTTTTGGTTTGCATTTCCCTGAGACTAATGATGTTGAGCTCTTTTCATGTGCTTGTTGGCCATTTGTGTATCTTCTTTGGACAAATGTGTATTTAAGTCCTCTGCCTGCTTTTTAATTGGGTTCTTTGTCTTTTTGTTGTTGAGTTTGGGGAATCTTTTTTTTTTTTAATATATTTTATTGATTTTTTACTGAGAGGAAGGGAGAGGGATAGAGAGCTAGAAACATCGATGAGAGAGAAACATCGACCAGCTGCCTCCTGCACACCCCCTACCAGGGATGTGCCCGCAACCAAGGTACATGCCCTTGACCGGAATCGAACCTGGGACCTTTCAGTCCGCAGGCCGACGCTCTATCCACTGAGCCAAACCGGTTTTGGCTGGGGAATCTTTTTTTAAAATATATTTTTTTATTGATTTCAGAGAGGAAGGGAGAGGGAGAGAGAGAGGGAGAGAGAAACATCAATGATGAAAGGGAATCATTGACCGGCTGCCTCTTGCACGCCCCACACTGGGGATCGAGCCCCCAACCCAAGCATGTGCCCTGACTGGGAATCGATCTGTGACCTCCTGGTTCATAGGTCGATGCTCAACCACTGAGCCACACCGGCCAGGCGCCTCGGGTCAGTTCTTACATGCTTGTCTTGGCGTGGAGGATTCAGGAACTGGGTGTAAGCTTGGGCTCCCCACCCCTTTCCCGGCTTCCAGGAAGCGGTACCTCCGGCGCCGGGCGGCCCTGGGACAGCTGAACACAGTGCTGCTGGCGGCCCGGCCCCTGCTCCGGAGGAGGCGGAGGCTGCAGGTGAGGCGCCGCGGCACTGGCAGCTCAGGCAGAAGCCGGGCATCTGTGCCCACCCTCCGCGCCCAACCTCACAAGGTCAAGGCCTCAGGCCATTGCTGGCTGAGCTCTTCCCACTTCTGTCTGCCTGGCCAGGGCAGGCTGGGGCCTCGGGAAGCCATTTGCCTTCCTTCATCCCTGCCCCCGCCCAAGGCCCCTGGCCCCTCCCTGCCCGACGTGTCTTCCCATCCCCTCCGGCCCTCCGGGGGCCCACCTGCTCCCCTCTCTCTCCTGATGACTCCTAGTTGAGGCCATAAAGCAGCTCAAAGGTCAGTGCCCACACACTGCCCCCTCCCGGCCCCTCCCTGGCTGGACTTTGCCCCCTGAGACCATTCCTTCCTGTCTTCCTGCCCTCCTACCCTCTCCTGTGCCCTGACAGCCGGGCAGGGACGCCCACTAAGGCTGGTGAGGGCTCCGGGGAGCTGGGCGCAGGCAGCTGGCCCCTCTGGGTCTGTGCTTGCTCCTCTGTCCGAGTCGGGGCCTCCAGGGGGCAGGCGGGGCCGCTGAACTGCCTCGCTGGGGAGGGGCCCCTCTTGGGACATCGGCTCCTCCTGCGTCTCCCCTGACAGCTTGGGCACTGGTGTGGCTGGCACGGCGGTGGGTCCTCGGAGAGCGGGCCAAGCATGGTAGGTGGCCTGGAAGCTAGGAGGTGTTGCTGGTTATGAACCTGATGAAGCCAGCACGGCTGAGGGGGCACATGGGTGGTGTGGGTCCTGTCCCTCAGGGGCATCTGTGTGTGCGCCCAGGGTCTTGGGAGGGGAAGTCAGAGATGGGGGAAGGACGGACTCCGGGTGCCAGGGCCCCTTCCTCACCGGGTCCATGCCCCCCCCCACCCCCAACAGGAGCTGGCGCGCCTGGAGATCCCGGCCGAGCTGGCCGTCATGCTGAGGAAGGAGGAAGGTGAGTCCTGCTTGCCGGGCGTCACTCTTCCTGGGACCCCTCTCCAGCCCCTCATTGTGTGAGCGGTCCGTCCCTGTGGTCCCTCCCTCTGCTGCTCCAGGCCCCCGAGCGCCTCCTCCGGCTCCCTCTGCACGGGGCCGGGCTGATGGTGAGGGCTGGCGGCGGTGCCAGAGCCGGGCGCCTGACCCGGGCACCTCTGGGCTGCCTCCCGGTGCTGTCCCCAGGCCGCCAGCACTCGCTGGCCCAGAGCATCACTGAGGCCAAGCCCCCGGAGGTTCCTGCGCGGCCCCGCCTGACGCTGCCGCCGGACATCGACCGCTTCCCCTTCTCCAGCTTCATCTCCATCGGCTTCCAGGTGGGTCCCCAGGCCGCAGCCCTCCCTGGTGGATCCCACAGGTCCCCGATGTCAGCCCCTACCAGGCAGCGGCCGGCTGTCCATTCCTGTCCCCACCCAGCCTCCTCCCTCCCAGCCTGGGCCTGTGGACACAGCTGCCTTGCTCGGAAAATACTCATCGAGCCTCAGTGACTCACTCGCCGGTGTTGTTCACGCTGCGAAGCCACGCCTGGTACACCCGTGCCGGGCCCGCTGCCGCCGGCGTGTGTTAAAGCGTGTGTGACGGCCAGGGCCGCTGTCCCGGCTGCAGTGTGCGCTTCAAAACTGCACACAGAATAGAATCTCGGTTCGTAGAAACCACAGCGGGGCGGTGATGGCTGTATTTGCGCCGGAACTAGGAAGTAGGACTAGAAAGAGAGAGGCCAAGACGCCAACTGGCTGTGCCTGGCGGTGGAACGCGAGGAGTGGTTTTTATTGTTTCTCTTTTTCTGTGTTTTCTGAGTTTTCCGCGTGCATGGGCATCAATTTTCTAATCAGAACAAGCAATGAAGCCTCATTTTAAATGTATGTTTTTATTGATTTCAGAGAGGAAGGGAGAGGGAGATAGAAACATCTATGATGGGAGGGAATCGTTGATCGGCTGCCTCCTGCCCGCCCCGCACTGGGGATGGAGCCCGCCACCCGGGCATGTGCCCTGACCCGGAATCAAACTGTGACCTCCCGGTTCTTAGGTCGATGCTCAGCCACGTTGGCCAGGCTAAGCTGCACTTTAACGATGGTCTTCCACGCCAGTCCCTCCTTCTCCCCCCACCCCTCCCAGAGAGCTGCTCCCTGGGCTCCCCGCACTGTCTCCAGCGAGGCCAGCTGCTCAGGCCCTGGGTCGCCCTCCTTCCTTGCAGGAGCCATCTCTGCCCACGCCTGGGCAGCTGCTGGACAAGCCCCTGACCCGGCTGGACGGTGAGAACCCTCAGCATGCCCTGGATATCAACAAGGTGGTGAGTGACACACCGGGGAGGGCACAGGGCAGGCCTGCTCCTAAGTGCGGGCCGGGACCTCAGAGCCCCACGTGCCCTGCCCTCGCCTGGCCCTGCAGATGCTGCGGCTCCTGGGGGATGAGTCCCTGCCGTCCTGGCAGGAGCAGACCATGGGCACCTACCTGGTGAGGCAGGGGCAGCGCCGGCCGGGACTGCGGGACGAGCTCTTCAGCCAGCTGGTGGCCCAGCTGTGGCACAACCCCAATGAGCAGCAGAGCCAGCGCGGCTGGGCCCTCATGGCCGTCCTGCTCAGCGCCTTCCCCCCAGCGCCCACCCTGCAGAAGCCACTGCTCAAGTAAGAGGCCTGGCAGGTGGAGTCCCAGGACTGGGGGGCACAGGTGGAGGCCGGAGGGGGGCTCAGGTGGAGGCTGGGGGGGTCAGGTGGAGTCTGGTTGGGGGGCAGCGGCTGCCCCACCCCCACAGCCTTGGGCTGTCCCCACAGATTTGTGTCAGACCACGCCCCCAGCGGCATGGCAGCGCTGTGCCAGCACAAGCTGCTGGTGGCCCTGGAGCAGGCACAGCTGGCCCCTGAGACCACACGTGCCCACCCCCCGACTCAGCTCGAGTGGACGGCCGGACGGCGCCGAGGCCGCATGGTGCTGGACGTCTTCACGCTCAATGGTGATGCCGCCCGCAGTGGAGCCAGCCTGCCCCTCCCACTCCCTGGACCCCCTCCCTGCCACACCCCAAGATCCTGCTCTCCCTCCTGTCCTGCTTTCGGACCCCCTTGGGGACAGCAGCCCCTCCCCGCCAGGTGAACGCTGCCGTCTCTCACTCTCGTCCCCACCCCTCGTCCCGCAGACGAGTGCCTCTCCGCAGAGGTGGAGTCCTGGACGACGGGGGAGCAGCTCGCCGGGTGGATTCTGCAGAGCAGGTGCGGGGGGCCTGGGCTGGGAGGGTGCAGCCAACACTGAGCGTGGGCCCGTCCTCCTCAGGAGCCCCCCATCCTCCCAGCCCCCTCTCCCACCATGCACCTCCTGCAGCTGCCCCCCGCCCAGGGCCAAAGCCTGCGCCCTTGGGGGTGGGGGTGGGGGGGCTGGGGTAGGTAAGTGGGCAGGGTCCAGACAAGATAGGGAACAGGAGTGGAGATGAAGCCTACGGGCCGGGTTCCAATTAAATAGGTGAATGAAGAAACGTGTGCGTCACAGCCGACAAGTAAGTGGGAGGGTTGTGAGGTGCAACCTGTCCGCGCCAACCGGAGTCTTCACCCAGGGTCCTGTCCCCTCCGCAGCCCTCACCCTTGGCCCCCCTCAGGCCCTGGCCCTTCTGGAATGTTCCCCTGCCCAGCTGACCACACCCCTAATGCACACCTCTGTCCCGACCAGAGGCCTGGAGGGGCCCCCCCGTGGCTGGTCCGTGTCACTGCACTCCGGGGACTCCTGGCAGGACTTGGCTGGCTGTGACTTCGTGCTGGACCTGATCGGCCAGACTGAGGACCTGGGGGACCCTGCTGATCCCCACAGCTACCCCATTGGCCCCCGAAGCTTGTAGGTGCCGCCCCTGTCCCCGGCCTGCCCCTGTCCCTACCCTGACCCCCACTGTATCACACCTGGTGGTTACAGGGGCTGCCACAGACCCAGTCCCCCCCCCCGACTCCCACAAGCCTCTTCCCCCTCCGTTGGGACACCCCCTCAGCAGCTTCTACACCTTGCCTCAGCCTGGCGCTGCCCCCAGCCAGGTACCCGCTTAGTTGGGCCCACTATCTCCTGCAGAGCCGAGGACATCCCTCCCGCCCCTGGCGTCCAGGCCCCCTCACTGTCCCCAGGTCCCCCTCCAGGTCCAGCCCCAACGCTGCCTAGCAAGGACCACACAGGTGAGGCTGGGAGTGGGCACACTGAGGTTGGCAGAGCTGGGGTGGGGGTGTAGGGAGCCCATGCCCCAGGCGGTGACACTGCCCCTCCTCCGGCTCCACAGGTGAGCCCCGGGCCTCGGGGAGCCTGGATAGCTACCTGGACCACATCTTCGAGCCAGTCCTCTCCCCCGGCCTCAGCGTGAGTGTCCTGCACGCATGCCCCACCCCTGCCCCTACCCCATCCTACTGGCGCCTCTGCTGCCCCTCCCATCTCTCCCAGGGCTCTAGCTCCGACCTTATGACCTGTGACCTTTGTCCCTTCAGGATCTGGAGCAAGCCAGGGCTCTGAGCAGCCGCATGAAGGGAGGGGGCGGCATCGGGCCCATGCAGCAAGGAAGCTACCCTATGGGTGAGTAGGGGTGGAGAGCACAGGCGAGCATGGCTCGGACCCTGGATCTGGGGTCAGAGCTCCAGCCAGCACCCTGGGCCTGAACTCTTGGCCTGGAGCTGGAGGGAGGTGGTCCATGGGCCCAGCTAGGGACCAACCTGGGAGGGCCCCGTTCCCTCAGTGTACCCAGGGATGATGCAGATGCCTGGATACCAGCCAGCTATGATGCCTGCACCCATGCCCATGATGCCAGCAGTGGGCACAGTCCCTGCCATGCCAGGTAAGGCTGGGCTGGGGCACCGGGTCCCTTCTCAGGTAGGGTCTGGAGGGCACAGTGGGCAAAGGGCTTCCAGCTTGGCCCCCGTGCTCACCTGCCCCGCCCACCTGCCACCCTGCAGCCATGGTGGTGCCACCACAGCCGCCGCCACAGCCCCTGCTCCCCAGCGTGGACGCAAGGCAGCTGGCAGCCCAGCAGCAGAGCTTCATCAACCAGCAGGCGCTGCTCCTGGTGAGGGTGGGCAGGGCCCCCAGGTTGCCTGGCAGGGACAGGCCTGTGGGCAGGGCCAGGCCAGCTCTAACCTGGTCCCCCGCTCCTCCCCCTCAGGCCCAGCAGATGACTGCCCAGGCCATGTCCCTGTCCCTAGAGCAGCAGACTCAGCAGCGCCAGCGCCAGGCCCAGGCAACCTCAGCCATGGTCCCGAAGCCCAAGACGCCCCCGGCCGCCGGGGAAGAGCCGGAGCCGGAGCCAGAGCCGGTGGGTGTCTGCCTGAGGGAGGAGTGGAGACGGCAGAGGGCAATCCCGGGTCGGGCAGCGGGCTCCAGGGCTGCAGGGATGAAAGACAGGGCAGGGAGCAGGAAGATGCAGAAAAGATGCCGTGGGGCCCCAGTCCCAGGGATTTGAGGGGTTCACCATGAGAGGGGCAAGTTGGCTGGCAGGGCTGTTCCCTCACTTCCCCTTCCTGCCAGGAGACCCCGCAAGAGACCCCGCAGGAGACCCCGCAGGAGATCCCTCAGGAGACCCTGCAGGACGAGGAGGAGAGGCACAGGAGCTTCCAGCAGAAACGGAACTATTTCCAGAAGATGGGTGAGGGGACTTGGGGTGGCAGGCCCACGCAGGAGTTCGGCCCCCGCCCCAGCCTGGCCAGGGGACAGCGGGTGCCCTCTGTCCCCTGAGTCTGATGTGGCCTGTCCAGGGGCATGGATGGGCCGGCCAGGTGGAGGGTGACGGGGCCATCTGGCACTTACAGGGCAGCAGCAGATCAAGGTGAAGGTGGTGAAGCCTCCGGCCAAGGTGGTAAAGCCTCCGGCCAAGGTGCAGGTCCCCCAAGGGAAGGAGCAGGAAGAGGAGGAACCCCGTGCAGGTGGCAGGGAGAAGGGGTGCGGGGGTGGGGGGCGGGTGCCTGGCTCTGCGGTTTTGCACAGGGTCTCACGTGTTTTCTCCTGGGCAGTGCCATCTCCTCCTCCCGCCCGGGGAGTGAAGAAGCCACTGACACCAGGTGGGGCCAAAGCTGTCCGGAAGGCTGAGGCGGAGCCGGCCCAGGAGGCGGAGCCTGATGGTGACGCGGTGCCCAGCTCAGAACCCCCCCGGGTGCCCAGCAGGGAGATCCGCAACATCATCCGCATGTACCAGAGCCGCCCCGGCCCCGTGCCCGTGCCCGTGCAGCCATCCAGGTGGGCCCGGGACCCGCCGGCGCTGCCCACTCCCCAGGGAGAAACCCGCAGACTCCTGACCTTTTCCTTCTCTCAGGAAGCCCCCCCAAAATTTCCTGAAGAAAAACAACCCTAAGGACGAGGCTCTGGCTAAGCTGGGGATCAGCGGTGCCCACATGCCCCCCACGGTGAGGCCCGTCCCATCCCATCCCATCCCATCCGGGGTGCGGCTGCTCTGCTCAGGAGTCCGAGGCCCTCAGGGGTCCACGTGGCCTCCTCCCCAGACACAGCTTGTGTTGTGCGCGCTCTGTGCCTCCGCAGCCGCTGTCCCCCAGCCCGGAGAAGGGCCCTCCGCCAGCTGTGGCCGCTCGGCCCACGGCCGCACCGCGGATGAAGACCTCCAGCACCATCCGGGAGAAGCAGGGGCCCCTTCAGGAGCTGTTTGGCCATCGCCCACCCACTGCCCAGGCACCCCCACTTCCACCAGCGCCCCCACTGCCTCCACCCGGGGACCCGGGGACCCCTTCAGCTGAGCCCCGCGGTAAGGAACCCCACGACCCCATGCAGTGGGCTTCCTTGGCGGGGAGGGGTGGAGGGGGGCAGGATTCCCAACAGCCTCTGGGCGCTCATGGCTGAGGTCAGCTGCTCTGGCTCCCACGTTCCCGCCCAGGGCAGGGCCCGGTACCCCTAGGACCTGTCTGGCACCGAGGGACTGTCACACACAGGGTGTTGTCCTCGATGCAGAGCTGACAGCTCAGTCAGAATTTAATGGTCCTGATGAGGTGGTCTAGGACCCCGGGAAAGGCTGAGGCAGGAGATGGGACTGGGGGCGTGGCGGGGGCCGGGGCCGAGGGGCGGGGGCCGAGGGGCGGGGCAGGGCGGCGGGGTGTGGCGTGGGCTGGGCCGGGGTGGGCTGGGCCGGGGTGGGCTGGGCCGGGGTGGGCTGGGCCGGGGTGGGCTGGGCCGGGGTGGGCCTCCCAGGGGCTGGGGCGGTGAGGGTCTTCCCTTCCTGAGCCCGTCATTCTGGCTCCGGCCGCTCCTCACCGGTGCTCCCGGCACCTCCTCTGCCAGGCTCTCTGGGGTCCATGGGAGATCAGGGGGTCAGCACCCAGCTACTCGTGCCCATCGGCAGCGTGTGCTTCTCCTACACCAGCGCGCCCTGGAGGCTGTTCCTACGCAAGGAGGTGGGCATGAGGGCTGGGGAGGGGGTGGCAGGCGGTGTGGGACTCGGCTGGGGAACCCCAGTATCTGCTCCCCACGCACAAACACGGGGAGCTGCCGCCCCACGACCACCTCGGGGGATTTTCTGTCTGGCCTGGAAGGTAGGGGGGAGGGGCGGGAAGGGGCTGCGCCGGACGCCATGCCCACCCTCGCTCTCCATGCCCTCCTCCAGGTCTTCTACCCCCGGGAGAACTTCAGCCACCCTTACAACCTCCGGCTCCTCTGTGAGCAGGTGAGAGGCAGCCCCCCTGCACCCACACCGGGGCCGTTCCCCCCGTGGGAGGGCAGGGTAACAGCCCGCACCTGTGGGGGCCTTGTGTGGTTCAAGCCCCGCCTCCTCTACGTAACCCTCACACCCGTGAGGAGGGACCATTGTTGGCCACGAGGATTCGGGAAGTGTACTCAGTGCCCGACAGGCTGCAGCACACAGTAGGTGCTCACCGGTGCTTGCTCCTTGGCCGACTCTGGATGCTCCCAGGACCAGGCCTGTCCCCCGATCTCCATGCCTCCCCAAGTGGCGCTGCTTCAGGGAGGCTGATTCCCGCCGACCGAGGAGCAGCTGGCACTGGGGGGGGCAGGCGGGGCTCTGGGTGGTCGAGCCCTGGACTTGGAAGCCCCATGTTTCTCCTGCTCCGTCTCCGCCCATGGGCTCTCCATCTTCGGGGTGTGTGATGCTTTCGTGCGGGGCTCTGGCCTCGGCACCTGGTGGTGACCACCTGGCTCTGCCCCCAGATCCTGAGGGACACCTTTTCCGAATCCTGCACCCGGATCTCCCAGGACGAGCGGTGCAGAATGAAAGACCTGCTGGGTATGGTCCGGGGACCCTGGAGCCAGGGAGCTGGGGTGCTGGGGTGCTGGGGGCCGGGCCTGCGTGGAGGGAGAGAGCAGACTCTGGGGTTCGCTCTGCGGGGAGCCTCAGGACAGGCTGGGGCCGTCCCTGCCCACAGGAGACCTGGAGGTGGGCCTGGACTCACTCGGCGCCGCTGAGGACAGTGTCAAGAAGCGCATTGTGGTGGCCGCTAGGGACAACTGGGCCAATTACTTCTCCCGCATCTTCCCCGTCTCCGTGAGTGAGCTGGGGGCAGGGCTGGGGATGGCAGCACCCAGTCTGGACCCTGGGACGCGGCCCGGCCCTTCTGCAGCAGGGACGGGAGTAGGGGGTGGGGTGGGCCCCAGAGGAAACATAAAGGCATCTTGGATAGCGGAGGGGGCCCAGCAGCCGGTCTGTGACCCCCTTTCTGGGCAGGGCGACAGTGGCAGCAACGTGCAGCTGCTGGGCGTGTCCCACCGGGGACTGAGACTGCTCAAGTGGGCCCGAGGCCCCGGCGTCTGCCTCCACCAGCTGAAGACTCTCTGCTCCTACAGGTGGGGCTGGGCTGGTAGGGGGCTGGGCTGGTAGGGGGCTGGGCTGGTAGGGGGCTGGAGGGGGCAAGATGGCCCCCAGCTCACGCCCCCACCCTGTGCACAGCTTTGCCGAGGTGCTGGGCGTGGAGTGCCGGGGGGGCTCCACCCTGGAGCTGACGCTGAAGAGCGAGCAGCTGGTGCTGCACTCGGCCCGGGCAGGGGCCATCAAGGCCCTGATGGAGCTCTTCCTGAGTGAGCTCCAGAAGGCAAGTGCGGCTGAGAGGCGGGCGGGGCCTCCGCTTACGCTCCGTGGGGCCTGTCAGCCAGGCTCCTCCAAGCTTCCTGGGTTGGGGCTGGGTCCCTGAAACTCCGGGGTGCTGAGGTGGGAATGGGCCAATGGAGGGCGAGCAGGTAGGGCGGCCGGGCAGGGGTCACCTGCAGGCTGGCCACTCCCTCGCCCGCTCACCCTCTCCCCCTCCTGCCGGCAGGATTCCGGCTACGTGGTTGCCTTGCGAAGCTACATCACGGATGACCGCAGCCTCCTCAGCTTCCACCGTGGGGACCTCATCAAGCTGCTGCCGGCCATCGATCCGGAGCCAGGTCTCTCCAGGGCCAAGCAGGGCGCTGACCAGGGAGGGTGGCACGGTGCCGGGGCGGGGGGGGGGCGGGGGGAGGGAGAAGAGGACTCTGAGGACAGAGGGGCGGGTGGGTAAGGCGCTGTCCTGGCGTGTCTTCCAGGCTGGCAGTTTGGCTCTGCCGGGGGCCGCTCCGGGCTCTTTCCCGTGGACATGGTGCAGCCGGCTGCTGCCCCGGACTTTTCCTTCTCGCTGCGCAGAGAGCCGAGCCTGGCTCAGCGGGAGAGGGGGTTGGAGGTGAGGAAGTAGAAGCTGAGGAAGCAAAGGGCTCGATGGCCCCAGAGCAGTGAGGATCGCCCTGCCCCCTCTTCCCAATGCCTCCCTCATCTCTGCAGCAGGACTGGGAGCTCCCTGCGGGCGGGCGGGGCTGTGCGGTCCCCGGGGGTGCTTGTTCGGTGCTGCCCTAGAAGATGCTCAATAAAAAGCTCTTGACTCTCCTGACTCTGGTGGTGTGCTCACTGCAGCTTCTCCTGCTCCTCCCGGCGGGGCTGGGGCGGGGCTGGGGCGGGGTCTCCGGACAGGCCAGGTCTCGGGGTGGCACCAGGTCTCCTGTGCTCCCAGGGCCCCGCCAGACGCCGGAGCCAGGCACACAGTGACAACTCGGAGGCCAGCAGCCTGCCCTTGTCCGAGGTCTCTGCCCCTCTGTCCGTCGTCTCCCACAACTACACCATGCAGGACTTTGCCCTGAAATACTTCCGGAAGCCCCAGACCTTGTGAGTGCCCTGAGCCCACCCGACCCGTCTGTCCTCAGCTTCTGTGAAGCGGGCTCCCTGCTCAGGGCCGCCAGGCCACAGCCTGGGACGGGGCGGAAGGGCCGAGCAAGCAGGGCTGTGCTCTCTCTGCCCCTCAGGCTGGCTCCGGCAGGTGGAGACACTCAGAAAGCCATGGCCAGCCTGGTGCAGTACACCAAGGTAGGGGGCAGGCGGGGGAGTCGGGCCAGTGGGCCTGCCCCCTGGGTCCCCCAGACCCAGACCCACAGCCCAGCCTCTTGGCCTGCAGGCCCCCATCCAGGAGTCGCTCATCAGCCTCAGTGATGAGGACGCGAACAGGCGGGCTGTGGAGAGCTTCCAGGGTGAGTGGCCGGCTGGGCCCACGTCTGTGGTGCCTTGGACCTAGGCACCCGGCCGCCTTCCCGTGCGTTCGCCCCTGCAGGGCAGCTCAGGGTGGTTCCTGTACCCCGGCGGCCTTCACCCACTTCCACTCCTGCCCAAGAGGCGGTGGGTTGTGTAGATTCTGGGCCGGAAGGCAGTGGCGGTGCACCGTGGGGGCTGCGGGCACCCACAGAATTCCTGACTGTTTCCCCATCGGGAAAGCCGTGTTTGCCGCCTTACCTGGCTCACACACATTTTGAGAGCGAGGCACCAGATGGCGGGGGAAAGCCCTGTGTGGGGACGCGTGGGCCAGGGCCAAGCCCCCGCCCGGCTCCCCACGCTTCTCGTCCTGCCTGTAGTTCTGATGCAGTTTATGGGGGACCAGCCGAAGCCCCGGGGCAAGGACGAGATAGAGCTCCTCTATGAGCTGCTGAAGGTAAGCGAGGGCCGTGTGCGCCGGGACCTGGGGCAGACACCCTTGGTCACTATTCACTCGAATCATCCACAAGTATTTATTGAGCACCTACTAGATGCTGGCGGGTGTGGCAGCGAGCCAAGCGACCAAGTCCCCGCAGAGCTTATGACCTAGGAGGAGGAGACAGGTGCAGTGTGTCGGGCTGAGAAGCGCCGTGGGGAAGGCAGGGGAGGGGCTGAGCCAGTGCAGAGGCTGACAGGCCAGCAGAGGGAGGGAGGCTGTGTGCACTGGGGCAGCGCATTGGACAGAGGGAGGCCTGGGTGACGTCCTGAATGGAGGGGGGCCTCAGCACCAGCAAGGCCGGCGTGGCTGGAGCCAGGGGGCGAGGCGAGAGTGGAGGATGCGGCCCCGGGACCGACAGTGGGTCCAGGTCACGGCAGGCCTTGCAGGCCATTGTCAGGACTTGGATTTATTTCAAGAGAGAGAGAACCCCACGGGAGGGTTTTGAGGGGGGATGTGGCTTGTGTTTGCTGGGGTGGCTCTAGCTGTGGCTTGCTGTTCTGGGGGCCTAAGGGCAAAGGAGGTGATTATAGTGATGCCAGTTGAGAGGCGGTGCCGGCGGGGGGCTGAGAGGTGGCAGCAGGGAGCAGGAGACTCCGAGCACCGGGTTCCAGGAATTGCATGTGGGGTGTGAGAGGGGCCAGGGTTGCCACAGGCCCTGGCCGTTGGATAAGGAAGCCCCGGGGAGGAGCGGGCCTGGGCTGCTGGAGGAATTCGGACATGTGAGGTCTGAAGTCCCAGACTTCCCACGGGAGGGCTGGGGTTCAAGGGAGAAGTGTGAGCTGGAGGCAGGTCAGCAGCAGATGGGAGCAGCTGAGAGCATCCGGGAGGAGGACACTGCAGCCCTTAGAGGTCAAGGAGGCAGCTAAGAGGGACAGAGAAGGCGGAGGACAGGCCAGGCAGGGCCGGAAGCAGGTGGAGACAGTGCCTTGAGTGAACAGTTGTGCAGACACCATTACACCAAGTGAGATGACAGAGAGATGACCACCGCCTGGGCTGTCACCCCCACTTGGCCCCCAGCCTCTAGCCTTCCGCTCCCACGCCACCCCTCACTCCACTGCACTCCGCCCGCCCCCCGGCTGCCCCTCCCCCGCCCACCTGCCCTTTCTGTGCCGTAGCTGTGCCGGGAGAAGGAGAACCTCAGGGACGAGATTTACTGCCAGGCCATCAAGCAGGTCACGGGACACCCCCGGCTGTGAGTGTTGGGGTGCAGGGTGGGCGGCGGGCAGCCCGCTGCGTGGTCCGGCAGCCCGAGCCCAGGCTCTGTGCCCCGCAGGGAATTCTGTGCTCGAGGCTGGAGCTTCCTCAGCCTCCTCACCGGCTTCCTCCCGCCGTCCCCCACGCTGATGCCCTACGTGACCCAGTTCCTGCAGGACGCGGGCAGGACTCAAGGTGCCTGTGGGAGGGGCTCCCAGGCTGGGTCTCGGCAGCGTGGGGAGGGGTGGAAGAGGCTGCTGACCTCAGCCTGGTCCTCTCTGCAGAGCTGGCCCGCAGCAGCCAGGAGCACCTCCAGCGCACGGTCAAATACGGGGGGCGCCGGCGGCTGCCGTCCCCGGGTGAAATGAAGGCTTTCCTGGTACTGGGGGTGCGGGCGGCGGGCATTCTGGGTCTCCCTCAGGAGGTGGGGGGAGCCAGGGCCTTTGTCTAGGGTGGACTGACCTGCCACGTGCCTCGCAGAACGGGAAAATGGTCCGCCTGCTGCTGATTCACCTGCCCGGAGGCGTGGGCTACAGGACCAACATCGGGACTTTCACCGTGAGCTCCCGAGAGGGGCTGGGAGAGGCAGGGAGCTGTGGGCATCAGTCCTGGCCCCGCCCCCTCATGCCCTGTCCGCATGCCCAGGTGGCAGCAGAGGTGCTGGAGGAGCTGTGTGAGAAGATGGGCATCACAGAACCCGAGGAGGTCCAGGAATTTGCCCTGTTCCTCATCAAAGGCGAAGGTGAGTCGTGGGGGGAGGACGCCAGGCTGCATTCAGGGGGCTCCCCTGCCCAGCCCACCTTTGCGCCCCCGGGTGAGGCAGGGACGGGGCCTGGGCAGAGGGCGGGGGTGAACCCGAGCTCCCTTGCAGGTGAGCTGGTGCGGCCCCTGCGGCCCCACGAGTACCTCAACAGCGTGTTGGTGGACCGCGAGACCAGCCTGCACAGCCGGCGGCTCGGCTGGGAGACCCGCCTGCACTTCGATAACCCCACCTACATCAGCACCCACTACAGCCAGGTCAGGCTGCCGCCACTGCCTGGGCGGGGCCCTCTGCACCTCCCTCCCCTCCCGCGAGGAGAAGGGAGGGTGCAGGACTGTCCGGGGCTTTAGGGCACAGCTGCCGCTCACTGCGCTCTGCCCTCAGGTGCAGCGAGACTACCTGCAGGGGAAGCTGTTGGTCGGCGCCCAGGCAGATGCCCAAGTTGCCAGACTGGCTGCCCTTCAGCACGTCAGCAGGACCCAGGAGGCGCCCCCCTCAGAGTGAGTGTGCACATCCCCACACCTCCTGTCACTTCCCTGTCCCTCCTGGTGCTGAGGTCCGCCTCAGGATCCACCCCAAGGTCAAGGCCACGACTTGTACTCTCCTGGGCCCTAACCAGATGGGGCGGGAGCAGTGGAGGCCCGGGTCCTCCCCACCCCAAGCTCACGGGCAGGGACACCTCATGGGTGTGTCTGGATCTTCGGTCTCACCCACAGTAGCCACTGGTTCACTCACCGGGCGCTGGCTGTGCCCAGCCTTGACCCACCGCTGTGTCCTAGGCAAGACCTGCTGGCGTACCTGCCGAGGCCGCTGCAAGGCCAGGTGAACGTGGCCACCCTCCGGGGCCTGGTGGACCAGGAGCTGAGGCAGCTGCAAGGACGCAGCGCCCAGGAAGCTCAGATCGGCTTCATCGGTGGGTCTGGGGCCGGGGGCAGCTGGGGAGGAGGCAGGAGGTAGAGGCCCAGGAGGGAGGAGGTGAGGGTGGAAGGGCCGAGAAAGCTGCTCCACCTTCCCTGTCCCTCTCACCTCACCCGGGGGCCAAGGAGGGCAGGTCCCCAGGGGCCAGAACTCCCATCTTCCGTCTCACCCCTCCACCCCCAGAGGCGGCGAGCCAGCTGCCCCTCTTTGGTTACACGGTCTACGTGGTGCTGCGAGCGAGCGACCTGACGCTGCCCAGACCCAGCCTCCTGGGGCTGAACCGCCAGCACCTCATCCTCATGGACCCCAGCTCCCAGGTGGGCGGGGCTCCTGCTCCAGGGCGGGCCTGGGCACCTGGCCATTCCCCTCCCACCACCCACACTGTCCCCCGTGAGAGGGTCCAGCCCTGTCCCTGCTGCCCCCAGACACTGTGCTGCTCCATCGCCCTGCGGGACCTGCAGCGGCTCCACCTGCTGAGCCCCCTGGAGGCAGACAGGCCCCCGGGCCTGGAACTCAACTACGGCTCCGTCGACAGCCCCCAGACCATCTGGTTCGAGCTGCCGCAGGTGAGTGGCCAGGGCCTCTGACCACCCTGGGAGGCTGGCGTGCCCGGAGCCTGGGCCCAGCCGATGCCCACTGCCCAGGCGTGGTGTGGGCGGGCAGCGGGGGGCGGGCTGGGAGTGTCCTCACAGGCCTGTGCCCCGCAGGCCCGGGAGCTGCAGCACACCATCGCCTTCCTGCTCAACAGCAGCGACAGCTCCGTCTAGTGGCCGGCCTCACCCCGGAGGAGAGGTGGAGGGCGGGAGAGGAGGAAGGGCCCCTCCCTGGACCCAGTCTCACCCGATGGTCTCCCTTGGGTGCTGTCAGGTCACTTTGGTTTGGACTTGGTGGCTTGGCTGTTCTGGACCCTGCCCAGCACAGCCCGGCTGGCCCACATGGAGGTCACAGGCAGGGGCTGCTACAGTGACATCAACGGGGGGGAAGATTCCAAAGATCTCTTCTTGGGGGCGCATGGGGCTGTAGGAACTCAGCTTGGGCAGCTGATGTTGCCCGGTCTGGGGGAGATGGTACCTGGCCCCCTCAGGATCAGCAGAGCCCAGACCTGGGAGCAGCAGCTGGCGAGGAAATAAAGCTCCCGAGAGAAAACCTGTGTGCGTGCACGTGTCAGAACAGACTTTATTCCTCTGGGAGGCGCCTCGGTCCAGCCTCGCCTTCCCGAGCAGGAGCCGAGAAGCAGGGCTGGCCACTGCCCTCACCCTCAGCCCTGCACTGGAGCCCCGCCGCCTTGCACAGGTGGGCCTCCCCCGGCTTACAGCTCGGGTACAAGAGGTGGAGGGACCATTTCTTCTTCCTGTTCCCCTGGCAGCAGCCACGCCACCCACGTCCTTCTAAGGTGGGACTCCGGGAGGCCAGGAGAGAGAGGGCCTCAGGCCTTGCAAGTACATAGGAAGGTGGGCTGACCTCTGGCCTTGATTTGGGAGGTGTCCGGGGCCATCTCCACAGCGAGGTGTGGTGGGAAGGGGGAAGGACCCTGAGAAGAGATGCCCCTGAGCAAAGAGATGCCGCTGGCGGCAGCAGGCCTGTCCGCCTTCCCATTCCTGAGTCAGGCCCAGCGGGCCCACGGTAGAGTTGGGGGGAGGGGAGAGGGGGACACTGGTCCCGCCGGGCAGCAGTCGGTCATCTCTGTGGGTCACACAGGCCGTGCCAGTCAGCTTCACTCTCGCAGCGGGCGCGGCCCCGGAAGAACTGCTTGATGAGGTGCTGGGCCTCTTCCTTCACTAGAGAGTCGGGGTGGGGGAGTGTGAGGGCCGGTCGCCTCCCTGCAGGGCCCCCAGTCCCGCCTGGCCGGTGACCCAGGCACTCACCGCTCCTCCCAGGAGAGGGTTTCTGAGCCAGCGAGTGGGAGAGGTGGCGGGCAAAGGCTTTAAACAGGTCCTGCGGGTGGAGGGTGAGGAGCAAAGGGCTCAGACCCCGGCTCGGCCCCGAGCAACCACAGCCACGACCACAGGGCAAGGCAGCCGAGGGAGAGGGCCGCGGGCCGGGGCTCGCCTGCTTCCCAGTGGCTCCCAAGCCCTGCCCTCCCCGCACCGTGCCCAAGGCGCCGGGGAGGGCAGAGCCCACCCACCTAGCCTACCTTGGAGGCAAACTTGCCCTCTTTGTAGAAAGGGGTCAGGCACTTGACCACAATGTTCGCAGCCACCTTCAGGGAGGTGCCCGGGGCCGCGAGCTGGCAGGAGCCCTGGGCCGCGCGGCTTATGGTGCTCTGACCGCTGGCCAAGATGTTGTCGTTGGCCTCGGCTAGAATGGAGGCACTGGCTGAGGGGTGAGGCTTCTTCCGAGCCTGGCTCTCGGGGTTCTCCTGGGCAGGGCCATAGTGGAGGGTCACTCTTGGCTCCCTGTCACCGGCCCCTCCCCTGCTTCTGGAAGACTGGCCACAGCACGTGCTGCCTCCCTCCCGCCCAGCCCAGCCCAGCCCCCCTGGGACGTAGAGACAGAGCAGAGCGGAGCCGGCCTGGCCCACAGCCTCCCTCCCTGGCAGTACCTGCTGGGGCCTGGGCCGCTTGCCCCTCGGGGTCCCCTCCGGGAGGGTGAGCTGGCCTTCAGGGGGCCCCGGGTCTCGCAGTGGGCAGGCACTGGCGAGGAGAGAGCAGGCGTCAGGGCTTTAGGTACCAGCTGTGCCCTCGGCCGGGCAGCCCGCAGAGCCCACTGTAGGAAGTGGTCACGAAGGCCCGTGAGCGAAGGGGATTCCAGAGGGTTCCGGGACTGCCCTGCCCTTACCTTGGCCCCTCCCTGGTGCACTCAGTCTGGGGGTGAGCAGCCAAACGTCCCAGGGCTCCATCCTCCTCCTCGGTCCGTGTCTCTGGGGCCACAGGCAGGGGCCCCCGCACCCCAGCACAGGAAGGGCTGGCACCTTCTGCCCCGGGGGCTGCAGCCAGGACAGGCGGGCCCTCGGCCCTCTGGCAGAAGCGGGCGATGTTCTGAGAGTCCTTGCGGGCCGCAGCGGCCAGGAGCTGCTGCTTCTTGTTGGCCCGGGCCTTGGCCGCGGGGCTGCCCCCAGAGGGGCCCTTTGCCTTCTCAGGGGAGGGCCCCCCACAATGAGCACTGCTTCCGGGGGCCTCTCTGAGCCTGGGGACAGGCTCACTGCTTTCCTCATCCTGGAGGCCACACGGCTGGCTGGGGGACTCCTGCTGGCCTCTCTGCTCAGGCGGAAGGGCCCTCATCTCCTCCATCAGCTGTGAGGCCGTCTGGAACGGGATGGAGCCTTTGGGGAAGCCGGCTCCCACCCGCTTGGGTTTGAGCTGTGAGGAGGAGAGATGGTGCTGACCAGCAGGCCCCTCGAGGGCACCCCAAGGCTGGTCCAGGTATGGCCGTGTTTGTGGCGATCTGAAGGGCGGGGGAGGGAAACCGGCACCAAACCCCGGGGTCAGGCTGTGGGGCTGGAGAGACACAGACGGGGAGCAGACAAGCTCGCGGGCCTGCCTGGGGGGCACCCGGGCGCCAGGACTGCTATGTCAGGGGAGGCGGGGCTGTCAGGGGAGGCGGGGCTGTCAGGGGAGGCGGGGCTGTCATAGGGAGGGCCGTCAGGGGGCGGGGCCGTCGGGGGAGGCAGGGATGTCAGGGGGCGTGGCTTTCTGGGAAGGCAGGGATGTTAGGGGGCGGGGCTCTCCGGGGAGGCGGGGCTGTCAGGGGCGGGGCCGTCAGGGGCGGGCTGTCAGGGGAGGAGGGGCTGTGCCGTAGCTGAGGACAGGGAAGTGGGCCCGTGCCGTCCCCAGCGTCCCCAGGCCCGCTCACCGAGTACACCTGGGAGGCCGGCAGGATGTCGTGCTCGTTGGGCTCTGGGGGCTCGGCCTGGGCACTGCAGCCCTTGGCACCGCCTGCCGGGTGGTAGAGCTGCCCGTCCTTGGAGGTCCTATGGATCTCGGCCACCTGGGGCAGGGTGGGCAGGCTGGGCAAGCATGCTAGGCACCCACAGGCTCCCGGCAGCCCCGACCCAGGCTCCCACAGGCGGGCTATGTGGCCCGCGACTGTAGGCAACTGGACACTAGACAAGGTCCAGTCCTCAGGGGCTTGGCTAGAAGTGCCTCCAGCTGGCAAAGGGGGGAGTGGGCTCCCCCAAATGAGTGGCTTCTGGTGAGGAGTGGATTCTGGGCGGTCTGGGCCGGAGGGTGGCAGCCAGCCTGGGAGCGAGGAGGGGCTACCTCTTCCACCCTGACCTGAGCAAGCTCCGCCCACCCGCCCCCGCCCACCTTCTTCAACACGCTGGCCTTGTACAGGTTGGCAGCCTTGGCATTTCGGAACATCTCATGCTCTAGCTCCACAGCCTTGGCCTGCAGGTCAGGTCTGAGGGAGGGAGGGAGGTGTCAGGCCGGCCTGAGCCCTCTGCCTGCTGAGCTCCGGTGGGTTCTCCTGGGGGACCCTGGACATGGCTCCGGGCCTGGTGGGATTCCCCTCGGGGTGACCAAGCCTGCCCTGTGGGGGGCTGTAGGGAGCTGCATCCCCTGGGAGTAGTATGGGCCGCAAGCAGGGGAGGGAGCTCCCAAACAGGCTGGGGACCCAGAGTTCCAGCAGTTTCCAAAGGAACAGGACGTGGAGAACCCCTGCCCCCCCCCCCCCCGTGACTGGGGACACTCACCCCTGGGTGGCACCTGCAGCCTGGCAGTTACTGCCCAGGGCCTCCTCCAGCAGCCCCAGGCAGTGCTCACGGGCCTGCAGAGGGAGAGCGGGAGAGGTCGGTCACACAAGCCTGAGGCTGGGGGCAGGGGTGAGGAGCCGCTACCTCTTACCTTCACAGTGAGCCTGGGGATCTTCCTGCTAGAAGCCTCTTTCAGGGGACAGTCCTCATCTGGGGGGGAGGAGAGGCTCTCCACTCTGCCTTCTACTCTCTGGAGTCCCCAACCCCCCAAGGAGGCATCCTCCATCCACACCCTGGAAACAGCCCACAGCCCCTATACTGACCTGGGGGCACAAATTCTTCTGTCTTGGGGTCTCTGCCCTGGAAGAGGACAGGAAAGGCTGGTGAGGCATCCCGCCCGCTGCAGGACAGCACCCAGGTCAGCACAGGGAAGGGGGTGCTGAGGGTGTGAGTGAGCAGGAGGCACCTGGACCCCACAGAGGCCCCACCCCCGTCACCTTGCGCAGACTCATCTGCTTCTGGTAGAAGAGGTTCCACTCCCGCTTGTGGGCCTCATCTCGGCCCTCGTCCCCGCTGCCTCCAGAACCTTCGTCATACCTAGGGGACAGGCTGGGCATGAGCAGCCCTGCCCGGCCTTTACCCGCCCCCCACACCTCGGGAGGCCCTGGCAGCCCCAGCATGGCCCATGGTGCAGAAGGATGATCTGGCCGTGGCACCAGGGAGAGAATGCCAGACCATCTCCAGTGGGCGGGGGCCCGGCTTCATGGCCCCTCACCTGCTGAAGCCCCCGTAGCCCCTGCGGCCGCCCTCATACAGCTCAGGGTCGAAGCCATTGCCCTGGGAGGGCCCGATGCAGGTCTTGCTCCAGCTGCTGCTGCGCTCCAAGGCGTCCAGCTGCTTCCGCACAGCCGCGGGGTTCTGGCAGTGGTCACAGCCTCTGGTGCAGGCGGGGGGTGCATCCCCAAAGTACTTGGCAATGGCGGCATGGCGGCACCTGGAGCAGGCAGCATGGCAGAGACAGGGGTGAGGGCCCAGGCAGTCCCTGAGCTCAGGCTGAGCATTGCTCCGTGTCGGCACTGTGGTAAGCATCGCAGACTCCTCATCTCATAGGAGCTGCACAGCTCTGTCAAGTCCCTTACAAATGGCCAGTCCAGCGGCAAGCGTGTGTGTGCGTGTGTGTGTGTGTGTGTGTGTGTGTGTGTGTGCAGGCAGAGCTGTCCAGGTGCCCCGTCCCAGGGACAAGAGGAGCTGGTGCGAGAAACCCCTGAACAGCTGAGACCCTGAGGAGCAGGCTTCAGGACCAAGAGCTGACTGTCACCCAGCCCCTAGGAAGCCGGTCTGGCTGCCTTTAGCTGAGTGGAGGATGCACGCTGAATGGCCAGAGACGGCAAGGAGGCCAAGGCGGCCACCAGAGGGCGCTGTCGGCGCTGCTCTGAAAACCAGTGTGTAACGTTCTATGGCCCAAGCCTGTACCTCGGCACAGTGGCTGCCTGTCCGGCCTCGGGAGGCTCTGGCATCCAAGTGGTGTGGCCGCAAGGTTGGCTTCCTTACCCCTCCCCTCCCCCAAGCCCTGACTCACTGGGGTTTTGTGCTCACACTCAAAGGGCTCCATTGACAGCTCGGAGACGCAGGCTGGGGTGGGCTCCTGTCCTGTTCCAGGCACAGTCTGGTCGACGGGGTGGCACAACCAGCCAAATGTCAAAGGGCCCGGCCTGGCCTGGAGCCTGCCCCGACAGCCGCCCTGAGTGCAGCCACAGCCTGGCACGCTCTTTGGCAAGGAGACCGCAGGATCCACTCTCCTCTGGCCCGTGGCACACGAGGCACACCCCCCGCCAGCAGGCCAAGCACAGCCACTCCCAGGTCACTGGGACTCCTGAGCTCTTCCCCAGAATTCCTGGTGGGGGGTGGGGGGCTGGCTTCTTGGGTGGTCTGGCACCTCCCCCCACTATTTACTCTTTCCCTAGAGAGGCCCAGCCCGGGAGTGGCCTGAGGTTGCAGGTTGGGTGGTGGGGACGTGAGCCAAAGGCCCTCCTGAGGGTAGGGCAGGAGCCCAGGAGCTGGGCGTGCGGGGGGCCTCCCTCCCTCCCTGCCCACTCCACACCTCAGCGGGAACCTCCCTGGGGTCATCTCGGCTGAGGAACAGAGAACCCTCCTCTTTCATCAGCTCCCGGCCCAGGCCCAGCCCACGTGGCTTAGCACACACCCACCAGGAGGCAGAGGAAGAGGAGGAACAAGCAAGAGACAGAGCTCAGAGCGGGGCCATTCCTGGGACCTCCCAGGGCAGGGCAAGTTCTCAGCAGGACTCCCCGCCCGCCCCGCCTGTGGCCGGCTCCCCCTCAGTGGCCGCCCCGTGTAATTTGACACTTGGATCTCCTGGACGACCAACAACAAAAAAGCTGAAGCCCAGATAGCAGCTGGCTGTCAGCACCAGAGGAGCGCTCGCTGGCTCGCAGGAGGAGAGGCATCCAGGGAGCAGCACTGGGTCACCAGAGAGGCGGGTGACAAGGAAGGCGAGGTGGCGGGAGGCCGAGGACAGGCCCCAGGAGAAGAGGCCGGGCTGCCTGGCTCCCCAGCACCTGCGGCGGCGGCACCCGCAGCTCCAGCACCTGATCTCCCAGGTGAGTGGCCACAGCTGAGCGGGTGGGGATGGAGGGAATGGAGCAGCAAGGTCCCCGCCTCATGGACGGAGGACCACCCTTCACCATGGGGGACACACTTGGTCACCGTCTGCGGACGGCCCCCAGTTCCAACCCGGGCTCTCCCTGCTTTGCAGCCTCCCAGCACCGGGGACGCGGGCAAGGGGCAGGGTGCCTGCTTACTCTGCACATTAGTGTAAGCTCTTTGCATTCAGGGGGCTTACACGAGGCACGTGGCTGCCGGGCTTGGGAGAGGAACGTCGCCTGCCCACGGAGCTCCCCTTTCCCAGGACCCAGGCAGCGCCCCCCTGGCTGCTTCCCCCAGCCCAGGAGGCTCAGGGCAAGGCCCCCCCAGCCATGTGGCCGGGCCCAGGCAGCTCTGCCTCTCTGTGGCCCAGACCAGAACCGCCGCAGCCACCTCTCGTGGGGGCTTGGCCTGCTGACCACCAGTGTCCTCAGCCCTGGGCTCCGCTCACGTGCTCCTCCCGGGCCCGCTGAGAGCCCCACGAGCCCGCATCTCCCTAAGGCTGCACAGGAGTGAGAGGGCCGGTCTCCCAACCCGGGCCAGGTGGGGAGAAGGTGAGGACGGTGGGACTGAGGTTCAGGGGAGGGCAGAGAGGGGGTCCCTAGTGCCTGGCCCTCTGCTGCGCCACGGTAACACTGTCCTTAGCCCGTCCTCCAGGCAGCATGGAGAGCGGCCCTGCCCAGGAGGCTGACGCCCGCTTCCCTGTCCTCAAGCCAGGGTTAAAGTCCCCCCGGCCCTCCGGGTGCCTCCCCCAAAGCAAACAAGCCCGTGTCTACTTAGAAACGCGGCCCACGGCGACGCGGGGCCAAGGATCGCCCAAGTGTTCCGGGCTGGGCAGAGGCTGTGGGCTTTGGCCTGGCGGGTGGCTGGGGAGACTAGGTCCTGCAGCGAAGGGCAGCCCCCGGGAGGAGAGGGAAGACGCCGGGCTGTGCTGGAGGCGGCGGGTAAGGTGGGGAGGGAGGGACCCGTGTCTACTTCCCAAGACGGAGCCGAGACAAAAAGGGGTGACATGGGGCGGCTCCCCACGGCACACAGGGGGCAGGCACCTCTGCCCTGCTGGCCACACAGGTCTCCCACACATTCAGGTTATTATTCATTCTAGCTCTTTCTCCAATGAGACAATGCCCTGGGGCAGGGTGGCTACAACACCCTGACAGGATAACAGGCTGAGCCAGCAGCCCCGGGGCCCTGTACTTATCAGTCACAAACACACCCGCCGTTTCCCTGGGGAGTTGGGTATCAGCTTTGCGAGGAGGAAACAGGGAAGCTGTGTCCCGAGTGGCAGGTGTCTGGACGCCTGGCCACTCTGTTGCAAGGCTGTCTGTTCCAGATGACACACACAGGAATGTTTCCCGTCCGGCCAGCTCGGCCAGCTTTGCCCTCTGCCCTGCTCACTTTCCCCTCCGCTGGCGGCCGCTCCAGCGGGGAGCACCCTGGGAAGGTCCAAGAAGGGCCAACGCTTGTTCTGGCTGCTTCTAACTGACGCCCTGCACCCCCCCGCCCCCCATGGGGTTGGGAGGGACACTGGTTCCCTGGTTCATAGGCAGAAGGTACAGTTTTACAGAGTTTGGTGGACCTGAGACAGAAAGATCAGAAAAACGGAGAATTCTCAGTAGCCCCACTAGACTGGCCTGCCCCCCTCCCTCCAACCTGGGAAGGTACCGGGAGGAGAGGCAGCCAGCCCAGAGCACCCCTCCCCCCTCCCCCCCAGGCCACAGCTGGAAACTCGAGTAGGGCTCCCTCCAGAGCAGCAGCTGGGGCACCAGCTCATGGTCACCTGACGGCTGCTGGCTATATTGGGCACCAGGCGGCAGGCGCCCCCTTGGCCTTGGCTTTAAATAGCCCACTGGGAGGACCGCCTGGGACCTGCTGGAATGTGCCGCCTCCCTCTCAGGAAAGGGGCCCCTCCAGCTCCCCGGTGGCCCCCACTGAGGCTCCTGCTCAAGCCCAAGCTGGAGACGACAAAGCGCAACTGAAAAGCCGGGGCTGCTATCGGTCTCTGGGCCAGAAGAGCCGCGTGCAGCAGCCCCATGCCTTTTCCGGCGCAGATGGGGCCCAGGGAGCAGCCCCGATGGGCGAGGCTGGCCAGCTCTGGTCTCCAGAGGCCCTGGGTGCAAAGCCAGCATGCCATCCAGGTCCACGCCTGCTGCTGCTACTGCTGCGGACCCAGTCCTCCCAGAGGGGGCGGGGTCCTCCGGGCAGGGGTCTGCACTCTCTGACATCCCTGGAGGACGGCTGACTTTAGAGCTGAGGCTTCGGATCAACAAACCCGGCCTTTCCCAACCTGGGCAACCTTCCTCCTCCCCACGCCCCTCCGCCCGGCCTCCCTGCCACACCCTCTGAGCCCTCCCGGGGCTTTGTGGGGGTGGGAGCACAGTGAAGAGCTGCTGCCCCCCGGCCCTCCGTCCACCTCTTTTAAGGAGCGTGTCTGATGGATACATTAGGCAGTGCAGGCACCGGGCCAATCAGGCTGAAAAAGCCGACCGAGTGCGGAGGAAGAGGGAGGGAGAACAGCTCCTCAACCCTGTGCTTCCCCCTGGAATGAGACCTGAGGGTGGGAACCTGGGGGCGGGGTGCCCACCGGCCTCGGAGCAAGGGAGGGGCTGCTCCAGGGTCAATGGGGGAAAGCGGTTCAGTGTGCCCACGGGAGGGGGCCTGTGCTCTGGGAGGAACATGAAGGGCTGAGACGCAAAGACGTGCAAGGTCTGTCCTTCGGGGTTCTCGCAGAGCAGGTGTGGCTGGGCCTGGGAGCCGGGCCTGGTGAGAGCAGAGTCCCGGGCCCACGAGGGTGCGCTCCGGCTGCCCTGCAGAGCCCACCCGCTCCCCAGGGCCCAGGGCACTGAGCCGAGCCGCCGCTGGGCAGTGCCCTCGGCAAGCTGCTCGTGAGCGGGCTTATCTTGCTGGTCAGAGAGGAGGCTTCCCAGGACGGGCCTCCCCTGAGACAGGATGGGGCAGCACAGGGAGGGCTGGTCAGACCTGTCCGGCCGGGTGACCTCGGGAAGTCACTTCCTCTCTCGGGTCTCGGTTTCCCCATTTGTAAAAGAAAGGAGGCAGGAGTGATGGCCTGTGGCATTCTGGGCGTCTGCGCCTTCGCACCTTTGAGAACCGGATCCCAATCGACTTTGCGGAAGCGTGCTGCCCCTGGAGGGGGCTGAGAGAAGGAAGGGTCCCGCTTTTGACAGGAAAGCAGCTGATTTTCCAGGGAGCCATCACTGCCTGCCGCCCCAGCACCACTTAAAACGGCGCCGTCTCCAGCCCGCCTCCCCTCCCTCCCCTCCCACGCCACAAACATTCCAGAATGAAGGGCGCAGTGAAACCCCCCAGGTGCTGCAGGAAGGTCCCTACCCCCAAAGCCACCTCAACTCTCCTGCGCTGGCCAGACCCCACCCAGGGGGGAGTCCCATGCGCTGGGCTCCTCCCCGTGCCAGGCTCCGTGCCACCAGGTGGCCGGTCCTCCCCCAGCCTCGAAACACTGGCACCTCATCCTCACATAACACGAGAGAGACTCAGAGGAGACATCAGTCGCCGAAGCAGGAAGGGGGACAGCTTCAAATCCAAGACGGAACAGACAGAGCTACGGAGGGCAGCTGGCGCAACCGCCAGAGAGATGACTT
Organism: Eptesicus fuscus; assembly: GCF_027574615.1. NCBI lineage: Eukaryota > Metazoa > Chordata > Mammalia > Chiroptera > Vespertilionidae > Eptesicus > Eptesicus fuscus. The sequence goes on from NC_072492.1 coordinate 48,509,752, forward strand.
GGAGGAGGAGACGCAGGCCTAAGGGATGGAGGCAGAGAGGGCACAGGTGTCCTCAGTGACCACAGCACGAGGTCCCGCCTTCTACAGTCCGCGCTGCCCGAGAAGGACCGGGCGGCTGTGGTCGCTGTGGGTCCCTCCTCACCCCGAGCGGCTCAAGCAAGGGCTGCACAGCACAGCGAGGCGGGAGGCGGCCCAGGGCAGAGGGCGGCTCTACGGAGGCTGGGCGGTGGCACCACGGGAGTGACGGGCTTCGCAGACCTGCCACCCCCGGAGAACCCTGGCTGACACCGGGACGCGGCGGCAGTCACCAGAGCCCCAGGTCTGGCACAGCCCCGGCCACCTGTCAGCCGCCCTGGCATTAGAGCTGCCTTGGAGAGCAGGCTCAGGCTGGGCGGGCACGCTGTTGCTGGCCCCTGTCCTAAGAGGCCAGGCTCCCTGTGGCCGCAGGGGAGGCGGAGGGCAGGGACCTCAGCTCTACAACATGCCCGACGTGCAGGCACGCTGGCCCTTCGCTTCGCGCCCCCCCCCCCCACCTCCGTTCTCCCTGCCGGTACCCCAGTCCTGAGTGACCCAGGGCCGCCAGGGGAGCCGCCAGTGCAGGGCACCTGCAACACCTAGGACTGGTGTCTGAGACGAAGCAATGTGAGCGTGAAGTCACCCCAACACAGAAACAACGGCCAACCTTGGCGGCTGGAGACCCCTCCCGTGCCCGGCGCTACTGAGCAGCTCCCAGCAGGGCCTCAGGCTGTCATCAGCAGCTTCCCTCCCCGGGCAGTGCCAGCTGTGGGGGGCTGGGGACCACCACTGAGCAGGGGCCCACGGGCTCCCTCCCTCCTGAGCCACCAGGGTGTGACGAGTGGGGCGAGAGGGTGAGACCTGACAAACTCGTTCTGCGGGCCCAGGGGAGCGGGAGGGTGGATTCTCGGAGCCGCCCGCCCGTGCCCGTGGGGACTCAGGTGCTCTCTCTCCGCAGCACAGCCGGCAGGAACCCGGGAGCTGGCCCAATGGGGGCCGCCGACTTCGTGCAGGAGATGCGCTGGGTGGGGGAGAGGCTGCTGCTTAAGCTGCAGAGGCTGCCGCAGGCCGAGCCCGTGGAGATCGTGGCCTTCTCGGTCATCCTCCTCTTCACAGGTCAGTCGGGCTCTCGGGTTCTCCTCGGCTCTTCCCGGCACCCGGGAGGCGAGACCACGGCGCTGGCCGGGGGGGGGGTGGGGGGGGGGGGGGGTAGGGCAGCCCTGGCGGAGTGGCTCGGTGTCTCCCGGGCAGAGGAGGGGAAGCAGATGTCCCTTGGGGGAAACGAGGCATTTCCCCTGGGCCTGGGACATGCCTCAAGGGATGGGCTGGGTGGTGCTGGGACCAGAGGCACCCAGCATCCTGCCCCAGGGATGAAGGGACCAGAGCTCTGGCAAGCGGAGGAGGTACCACAGGGAGGAGGTCCGGCTCCAGTGGCCGGCATGGAGAGCCTCGGGTATTGCTGCCCAGCGTGTCCAGCTTGGGCAGAGGCCCTCCCACCCCCAGAGGGGCTTCTGGGGAAGAGGTGGGCATTCCTTCTCTTCCCACCTCAGAGTTCGGTGCCTCTGCCTCTCCCCGACCCTCCAGGCACCGTGCTGCTGCTGCTGCTGGTGGCCTGTAGCTGCTGCTGCACTCAGTGCTGCTGCCCCGAGCCCAGGGCCAGGAAGGCCCAGGTGCGGCCTGTGACCCCGCCATGAGGGCGGAGAGCTGACCGAGAAGCTGGAGAGACTATGACGCCACACCCGGGTGTCGGCCTGGACCCCCAGCCCTGACTCCTCGAGACCAAGTCCACTGTCACAGCTCTGGCCCCGCCCAGGACCCGGGCACGGCACGTGGGGGCTTGTCATGGAAACAAGGGCCGTAACGGTCACAGGACCTCCCCCTGCAGTGAGCATGAGCACGGTGCCGAGGAGGAGCCACCACTTCAAGGACAGAGTCAACCACCGGGGATCTTGGCCTACCTGCACTTTTTAACAAAACACGCAAGCGGGGTCCCCAAACCTCGATGGAGAACAGCCCGCACCTGGGGGAGCTGGCCTTGGGGTTCTGCTGACCACGCCAAAGAGGAGCCGCCCAGTCGCGGGGACTTTGTGCAGGAGCTCCTGGGCCCACGCTCCCCACCAGAGAGGGAGCGTGTCAATATCCCAGCCCAGAGTTTGCCTGTTTCTTTCCCAGTAAAAGCTTTTTCATGATATGTTTCTGGGCATCAGACTCGCTGGGCTGGGTTCTGTGCATGAGCAGCGCCGCGTGCCAGAGATCCAGGGCGTGCCCAGCGCGCTCCCTGCGCCCGAGAAAGCGGGAGGACCACGCAGGCGGGATGCGGTGGGACCAGTGGCGGGTGCAGGGCGATGCCTGTCAAGCACCCGCTGCTGACGAGCTCTGGCTCCCAGACGCCCACTGGGCAGCGATGGACGCTGCGTGTGTCCCAGGCAGGTGCTGGCTCAGAAAGGCCACTTAGCAGTTGCCACTGCCATTAACTTGAGCCTGCACCCTCGCGCTAGAGGCTCAGGCCTCTGGTCTCCCCCAACGGCCGGAGTAAGAGAGGGGCCGGGCCCCAGTTCTGTCCACACCTGCGTCCCGACGCCTTCGCCCTTCCCCGTTTGTGTGCCCGACTGCCCGGTTCAGACCCTCGCCCCAGCCTCCAGCTGTGGGAATGCAGGTCAGTGATGCGACCCTCCCGAGCCGCGCTTTCTCCCTGGGAAATGGGCTAGTCCTGGTCACTGCCCCCTGGGGTGTGCTCGTGGGATGCCCTAAGATGGCCTGTTGAGCCTGGCACAGCGCGGGGCACGTGCTAAGAGCTCCGCTCCACTTCAGTCCGCTCTCTCTTCCGGAGAACGTGGCACGTGGGTGCAAGCCCAGGATGATGCAGGGGAGGCAGGGGCTCCGAGGGCACCTCCCCTCCGTCCCCACTGGTCCCCAGAGCCATACAGAGGCCTGCATATGCCTCTGCCACCTTGGCCGGGCAGCCCATGCTCTGGCCGCCTGAGAGCAGAAGCCCGTGGCCCAGAAAACGGGGTGGGGAGGGGACGCCAGCCCTGCCACCACCGCCCCCTCCAGCTGGCAGGGGGCGGGCGGGGGAGCTCTCTGGCTAGTTTCACTTCCTGGTGTCCAGGGACTTGTGGGTTTGGTTTCGATGGAAGATTCAGAGAGGAAGTGCTTCTGTACAAAATAAAAGAAATCCAAGAACCTGCCGTCTCCTCAACCCCGCCCCGCCCCTAAGAATGGGATTCAGAAAGATGATGACAACAATGATGGTGTGGCCATAAAGGCAACAAAACCCACTGAGGCTCGCACTGGGCATGCTCAGGCACTGTCGTAAGAGCTTGGCTGCATCATGTAATCATCGCAGTGACAGTGCTGCAGATAACACTAGCGCCACTTTTTAAAGATGAGGAAACTGAGCCTCAGTGATGCTAGACAATTTGTCTACGTTCAACCAGCTGCAGAGTGGCAGAGCCGCCTCTGGGCCCAGCCCGCCGGCTGCAGAGCCCCCCCCTCCCCCCCGCCACACCCAGCCGGGGCCTCCCATAGGCGAAGGCTCTGATTCCATTATCTCCACCAACCAACCCTACATCCCAAACACCCACACCCTGAACTGTCTCAGAATAACCTCCTGGGAGCAGGCGGGGCCCAACCAGGTCTCCCTCCCGGAAGGAAAACTCCAGGAGGAAGGCGGGAGGGGCGGCCCTGTCTCCCTCAGTCCCTGCACCACCGCCACCCACACCGGCTGGAGGGTCCCCAGGAAGCCCCGGTCCAGGAGCTGCTCCAACAGCGCAGCGGCCCAGTCCCTGTGCGACTTTTCACCCGCATCAAGGATGTCCCTTCCCGTGCTGGCTTTGGCAGCACAGACACGAAAATTGGAACGACACAGAGAAGATGAGCATGGCCCCTGCGCAAGGATGACACACAAAAATGTGTGTGTGTGTGTGTGTGTGTGTATAAAGGATGTCCCTTCCTGGGGGTGGCTGGGCCTGAAGCTCTTTGTTAGAAAAGATTCTAGCTTCCTGGTCCAGCTGCCAAGAAGTGGAGGACACAGGGACAGCCCTGATACTGACGGGCGGGCTGGCTGGTTTATTTGCATTTTTCTCCGCCAGGCCACGCAGTACCTAACTGCTGTGTCCAAACAAGACATGTCCCTGTCCTCAGAGGGCTGGCTCCTCCCCATTCCTTGGCAAACGGGCACACCCTGAGCCCTCCCCACCCCCCACCAATCGGGCCAAGCCCCAGGCTGGCTTCAATCGCACCCAGAGCTGCACCAGCGATGGCAGCTCCCAGCTGGGTCTCTCCGGGCAGGTGGGATGGAGAGGCCGCAGCAATCCCTCCCCCCGCCCCCCCCCACCCCCCGTGGTGGGAAAGGAAAAACAGGCACAGCAGGGTGGGTGGTGGCCCTGGAAGGGGCATCTTCAGGTTGTCTTGGGCCCCGAGACCAGACCGTCTGGCTGACTCCAGACCCAACACTTCTCCATTCCCCTCTGGACCGCAGCCCCCTGGACCGAGCCGCCGCCGCCGCCTGCCTGCGGTCACTGCCCGAGTCTCAGCGGGCTCACGCTCGCCCGGCAGGCTCTCCGTGCCTCCCCCTGTGGCCTCTGCGCTCTCGGTTCCTCAAAAGGGCCTCACTCTGCACTGAAGGCCATGCAGTCACTGTCTGCACAACGTGCCTTTTCAGACGCCACCGTGCAAGAGTCTCATTCAAGGCTCTGCAAAATGTGGCGCAGAGCCTGCAAACCGGTTTGGTCCTGCAACTTGTCTCTCAAACATTAACTACTGAAAGCAATCCACAACCCAATCTTCACGGCGACGAGCCCATTGGCTTGTGGGTAAAACCAGTTCCAGACCATAAAACACTGAGGCAAATTAATTTGTCCTTGAAGACAGCTCCTGCCCCATCCTTGGGGCCCGCCGCCTGCCACAGAACCCAACGCCCAACCCTAAGTCTGACCGAGCCTCCATGTCTCCACGCAAACATCTCTCCTCCAGGGCGTCCCCTCAGGCCCCGGCCAGGCTCCACCACAGGCACCGACAGCACCCTCCCCCTCCCGGCCCACTTCTCTCCATGGCGGTCCCTTCAGCAGAATGTTCTGGTCCGGGCCAGCAAGTGACTAAAAAAGGTGGCGAAAGCAATGGTCTTCCTGGCGCAGGTGGGGCCAGGGTCTTCTCCTGGCCGGTGTGGCCTGCTGCCCAGAGCTCCTGGATTGTCTCATTTGGCTTCGTGGAAGCAGAGCAAGAACTTAAAGACACCCCCAAAGACACCGAGTGTGAGATCCTCCTGCATTTTTACGAACTGTTTACGACGGTCCACACCGCGGTGATATGTGGGCAGGAGCATTAGGTGAGTGATTCCAGAGTCACTCCGAAGTGGTCAGAGAGGTACTGACGGGAAGGGGCTCCCACGCACTGAGGTCCGCACAGTCGGACCTGAGATGCGGAGCGGAGTTCACACCCAGCGCACTCCCTCCCTGGCTCTGTGAGCGTGCCGGTCCCCAGCTGTGACACTGGGGCTTCGGCTATCCTTGTTGCCTCATTTTCCACGTAATGTTAAGCGCAATTATGTAATTACAATGACAACCGCCACAAACAGGTTTGGAACAACCAGCTGATTCTTGATAAGCATCGACTTCACGGATGGAGCGGAAGTACAAGGGCATCCTAGAGACCTGCCCGCGGGCTGGGAGCGGTCAGCAGGCCAAGGGCATTAGTCAGGTCGGCCTGGGTCAATTAAGCCCGTGACTGCTAAGAGGGACTTGCACCTCACCCGCCTCCTTGCACCTGCTGCGCATCCGAATCACCTGGCCAGCTCTTCCAAGCTGGGGGCCGACACGCCCAGGGAGTGACGTAAGTGGTACGAGACGCGGCCTGGGCATGGGCGCTTAGAAAAGCTCCTACAAGCTGGGTGAGGACAGTGCGCTAGAATGTCAGCTCTGGGAGGGGGCCTGCCTCTCCGATTCACGCTGGGCAGCAGCGCCTGGCACAGCGGAGCTTGACACCTGACTTGTGGAGTGAGTGGTGGCCGTCAGGCATCACTTGCCAGGGCACCGGCCCGTTCCCACTTCCTAGCTGCCTGGCACACCCGTGGGCAGGAACCAACCACACGAAGCAGCTGCAGACAAAGGCCCGGGGAGAAGGTAGGCCCACAGCACCCAGAGCCTCCATGGGGGTAAACACTTCCACCCAGAAATGAGTTCCAGGAGGTGCCAGCAGGAGGCGCAGTGATCCATTCGCCCTGCACCGCAGGAGGGAGCCTGAGGGGTGGTTCCAGCCCCAGGGCTTCTGAGCTCCCGGCAGGTCCTTTCAGGCCACAGTTCATCCTGACAGAGGGAGGCAGGACCCGCTTCCGGAGGTAGATGGAAGGCCTGGGGCAAGGGCCCTGGCTCCAGTCTCCTCCCCTACTCACCCCACGGCTGACTTCTCTTAGCGAGGACGTCACCACACGTGTGCCCTGAGCAGCGCCCCCCCTCCCCATGACATCAGAGCAGGACGAATGCAGCTGAGGGAGGAAGTGTGCAAGGCAGAAAGGGACCAGAGGTTGCTAGGCAATGGGCTCTGGCCCACCTCTGTCACCTTTGTGACAGCAATGAGGTCTGGTCAGGGCCACCTGGCACTGAGGACACCTTTCCTCCCATCAGCTGCTTCTCTGAGTCAGAGCACAGCTCTGGTCACCTGCTGGCCTCTCCAGCTCATCCCCCAAAGTGTGGGCCCCTAAGGGTCACCCCGTCCGCCCTCTCAGGACTCGGGAGTGTTAACAGCAGAGTCAGGTAAGACTCCTTCCTTCTCTGCCCTGACTCCCCTCTGTTGGCTACAGGCTTGCCTCCAAGGAAGTTTCCGGAGGTCTCCGCTCCAGGCTGTCCACTCCTCCGCAGCCATGCTGATCTCTCCCAATGTGTGCCAATTGAGGCAGGAAAAATAGGATCTAGACCAGGGGTCCTCAAACTTTTTAAACAGGGGGCCAGTTCACTGTCCCTCAGACCGTTGGAGGGCCGGACTGTAGTTTAAAAAAAACTATGAACAAATTCCTAGGCACACTGCACATATCTTACTTTGAAGTAAAAAACCAAAACGGCAAAAACACCCGCCTGTGGCCCGCGGGCCGTGGTGTGAGGACGCCTGGTGCAGAGCGGAGCTTTAGCCGAGCAGGTCTCAGGCTGGGAGAGGAAGTCCTGCCCACGCCCCTGAGAATCCAGAGGTGGCCTCCACAGGACCCAAAGGCCCCTCGGGGGAGCCAGCCCTCGCCCGTTCCCACAGGAGGCATCGAGCCCAGAGACCCCTTCCTGCGGGTCTCGGAGATGGCCCAGCGGGTGAACCTGGGGGCGGGGCGGGGCGGCGCCTGGGGGGGGGGGAGGCCCTGCACCCAGTGCCTGTCCCCCTCACAGGTCCACATGGACACACTGACAGCAGACCAGAGGCGCCTCTGGAAGGAGGAGTTCTGGCAGAACCCCTGGGACCAGGGGGGCCTGGCCGTGATCAGCATATTCGTCATCACCGTCCTGCTTCTCATGCTGTTCGCCATTGTGTTTGGGGCCCTCCCTCCTCCTGAGAAGGTGGACCAGTCTGAAGAGTCATGACCTGACTTTCGGGGGGCCAAGGAGGGGGGCCACCTGTTCTACACTCTCCAAACACCGTGGGCCTTTCCCTCAAAGCCCCTTGAACAGCCTGGATTATACATTTTATGTGATTCTCTGATAAGCGTCTGTCTTTCTCACTGAGCCGAGCCCCATAAAGCAGGTCCCTTCGTGCTCACCACTGAGTCCCCCCCGGCTCCCCAGAGCCCAGGTCAACCTAGGCCTAAACACAGGGAGGCCTGGAGGCCGGAGGCCGCTTCAAACCTAATTGCCATTCCTTCTGACACTAGTAGGGAAAGAGCCGGGTCACCAATAACCGAACACTCCCATGGCCGCAGCTCAGAGGAAGCAGAGGATGGAGGAGCATTTTAGACCGAAGGGCTAATAACAAGTGCAAGGTGGTCCCAGCTTGTCCAGAGCCCCCTGGACGTTCCGCCCACACCGCTCACAGCGCTGTGCTCGGAACCTGCCCGCCCGCCGCCACCTGCCTGTCACTGCAGCTCCCGGGCTCCTGCAGATGAGACGGGTGAGTGAGTTCCCAGTGGGCAGGCTGGCGCGATGTGAGGGGAGCTGATCTCTCTCCAAGCCCGTTACGCACCCCCGCCGAGAGAGAAGCCGCGCCACATGCCTATTCGGGTCCAGGCTGAGGGCGGCTCCTCCAGTGAAGCCAGAGGCCCTGCTCAGCGGCACGTGATGACCACAATGCCAGGGGCTCAGGACTGAGCTGCGCATGGGGCCATCCATTCCAGAAGGGGATGAAGTAGGGTGGATGGACGACGACCCAAAATATTCAACGAGTCCTCACGCCGTCCGTTTCGGGGGCCTTCCACGAAAGAAAGGGTCCCGACTTCCAGGTTGCCTGGCCGGAGACACCCCATGCAGGCAGGGTCCCCTGGTGGCCCGAGAGTGGCCCCATGTTAGCTGGTTAACGAGTGGGTGCGGGGCGTGGAAAAGATCTCAGTAACATTTTGTTCAGAAACACGCGAGTAAGTCACTCACCCCAGTTCTTCACAGAAGGTCACCAAGGCCTCAAAGGCCAGGAGGGCAGCTTTATCAGAGGCTTTGTTCCCCCTCTTTTCCTGGAGACAAGAAACGACATTTGTTCTGGTGGTTACCACAGAGAAAGGGGGTGGGGAGGTGGAAGAGGGTAAAGGGGGGATAAATGAAGGAAGACTTGACTTGGGGTGGTGAACACACAATACAATGGGCAGATGATGTATTACAGAACTGTACACCTGAAACCTATATAATTTTATCAATCAACATCGCCCCAATAAATTCAGTAAAAAAAAGGCAACGACCATTTAGCAAAAGTCTTCCATAGGTGAACTACCTTGTAGCTCAAAAAATGAGAGAAAAACATCAAATGAGAGTAAGAAAGCCACTTACAAAACAGTGTCCCCAAACCTGACCGTGCATGGGTAACTGTAAGGGGGACGCGGGCCCATCCCCGGGCCACTGAAGGGTGTGAGAGCTCGTTCACACACGTGCCAAGCCTTTCACTTAAGTTTGCATTTATGTGGTCACTGATGAGTGCATGTCTTCAGATGAGCTTTTCTCACGTCCTTTGTTTTGTGCCAGGGGGTGGAAGCTCTCTATTCAGTCTCAACTCCAGCCTTTTGTTTGCCTTCTACATTCTGTATTTTTCCAGATCTACTATTTAGTTTATGGTTTCTTTTTCATTTCCATTCCTAGGTACTTATGCTAATGCAGAGAAAAGCTGCTGCTTTTAAAAATGTCTTACATTCATCCGTCTTGCCAGGTTTTCTTTTTAATTTTTTTTTTTTTCAGAGAGGGAGAGATAGAAACATCAGTGATGAGAGAGTATCATTGATCAGCTGCCTCCTGCACGGCCCCTAGTGGGATCAAGCTTACAACCCGGGTATGTGCCCTTGACTGGAATCGAACCTGGGACCCTTTAGTCCACAGGTTCTACCCACTGAGCCAAACCAGCTAGGGCTTGCCAGTTTTTTTTTTTAATAAATTCTTATAAATGGGCAGATATGCATTGACATTTCTAGCTCCTGATGTCTTCTTTCCTGTTCTCCTTGTCCCCGTAAGTGTGTGTGTGTGTGTGTGTGTGTGTGTGTGTGTGTGTATAGTCGTTGTGTTGTCCTTTTAGTGGGACTAGAAATAAGTACTTGTATTTCATCGTTCTTTAGGAAAAGTCTACATGTATTCTTTTGCAACTTCACACATTATGCTTTGGGGGATTGATCCACGTTGATTCATGTAGATTTACTGGGTCAGTTTTCTGTTCTAGCCCATTGCCCTGTGACTAACCCACCGTTTTCTTATCCAACACTCTACAGAGGAAGAGTCTGATTGACTATTAGGTGCTGCAGCCAACATCCCTGTACATCCCTGTACACGTGACAGGTTGTCTACGCAGACGTGGGATTACCGAATCACAGAGCACCAGCATCCTCCACTTACGCGTTATCACCTCCTCTCTCTTCGAAGCAGTCGTACGAGTTTACGTTCCTGACAGCACTGTGAGTTACCCTTCCCACGTCCCCACAAAGAGGGTGTCCATTGCTGCCAGTCTGGTGGGCGGAAGCAGCTGGTCATCTAGCCTGCGTCTCTCCCACCCCTCCGTGAGGTGAGCATCTCTTCACACGCTCACTAGTCCGGCTCCCTTCCCTGTGACACTCAGACTTCCTGCTCTCAGCTGCTGCCTTTCACTCACCTGTAAGAGTTCCCTACGTGCTCAGTCACTTACGTACGCTGCAAGTATTTCCCCAACAACGGCTCCTTTATCACTGTGTTTATAGAAATGTTTAGTTTGAATTTAGTCAAATAAGAGTATCGTCCTTGATGGTTTCTGCTTTTCAAATCTTGACATCCTCTTCCCTTCCTCAAGGCCATCAAGTACTTCTCCCCATTTTTACAGTTTTTTGAGGTATTTAATCCATCGGTAATTCGCATGTGTACGGTATGGGAGGTAGGAATTTAATTGTATCTTTTCCAGCACCAATTATTCAACAGTTCATCCTTTTTCTATTGATTTGCAACACTGCCTATCTTACATCCATTTTCCACGTGGGTCTGTTTCTAGGCTCTGGACAAAGAATGCATGATTTTTTTTTAAAGACTAAAGAGAAAAAAAAAGAACTTACATAAAAATATGAGAAAATGCTTATGTAACAATGCTGATTAAAACAAGGCAGGATTGATCTTGACTATGGAAAAGAACATGCACACACAAGACCGTACTAAGATAAATTAAACATAAAGAAGTCTAGCCCGGCTGGTATGACTCGGTTGGTTGGGCGTTGTCCTAGCACCGAAAAGTTGCCAATTCGATATCCTGTCGGGGCACATGCATGGGTAGGGGGCGTGAAGGAGGCAGACGGTTGATGTTTTGCTCTCACGTGGATGTTTCTCTCTCTCCCTCCCTCTCTAAAAATCAATTTAAAAATCTTAAAAAGAAAACAAGTCTAACCTAGCTTGTTGCAATGCCCATCGACCAACATACAATTCCCCCTTGCTATACCATCTGGCCCCAGGAGCGCCCCTCCAGCTTACAGAATCTCCATCTGAGTTCAGATTTAAGCTGCGCAAAATCGGAGAGCTGTCAGTTTGGACAGAAAGGGCTACTACTGCCTGGGACTTACCTGGAGTTTTGCTACTTCCTTCCTGATCAGGAAGCTGACTTGGTCCCGGTCGCTCCTGGAGTAATAGAGGCGGCACCAGGAAGGCTGCCCGTCCCTGCCCGCCCGGCCAGACTCTTGGTAGTACCCAGCCATAGACTTGGCAATATTCCAGTGGGCGACAAACCTGCAGGACCCAAAGGGGCAGCAGCATGAGACGTGGCAGGAGACCTGAGGGGAGGAGTGATTCTGAGCAGGTGGGGCAGGGCTCTCCAGTGAGCAGGGCTGGGTGGGCGAGCAGGCAGAGAGGACCCCAGGGTGAAGTATGGCTAGGGCAGTGGTCTGCAGACTCATTAGTCACAGAGCCAAACATCAACAGGACAACGATTGAAATTTCTTTTGAGAGCCAAATTTTTTAAACTTAAACTTCTTCTAACGCCACTTCTTCAAAATAGACTCGCCCAGGCTGTGATATTTTGTGGAAGAGCCACACTCAAGGGGCCAAAGAGCCACATGAGGCTTGCAAGCCGCAGTTTGCCGACCACTAGGCTAGGACACCTGCAGTCCATCGGCAGGCCTCCCTGCCATGGAGCAGCCCAGGTCAGAGCCATAGCAGTCAAGGGGCAATTCCAACCCATACGAGAGACAAAAACCCTGGTCAGAGGTCCCGTGGGGAAAAACATACTGGACTTAAACAAATCAGATTAGGCCACTTAGGAGCCCCACAGCCTTGATAAAGGTCCTTGTGGATCTCTCTGGAGAGGGAAAGGGATAACACTGAGTACCTGCTAGGAACCAGCGGACATATTTGTCTCATTGGATTGTTACAGTCACCATCATGGGAGGCAGCCCCGTGCCAGAGACAACGAGCGTGAGATGCAGAGGTGAACTGTACAAGGGGACACAGCAAGGGGACAGCAGAGCTAGAGTCTCAGCCTGGGGGTGTCTGACTTCAAAGTTGGCCCCTAACAAGACACAGCCAACCCAGCATCCAAACTCAGGTTCCCAGGTCCGTGTTCGGAAGGAGACTGGCCTTTGGGTGGTGAACACAATACGACAGACAGATGATGTATTGTAGAACTGTACACCTGAAACTGTATGTAATCTTATTTACCGATGTCACTCCAGTAAAATCACTAAAAGTCTAAAACATAAAAAAATGTCCGTGTTCTCTCAAATGCAGTCCGCAGACTGATTCCTACCCTGACCAACTCAGTCACTGACAAGACCGCGTGTGCAGAAGAGCTCCGCCAGCCAGCACGGCATCACTGCTGGTGTTATTCCGAAGCCAGCGCTTCAGTCTGGAGCCCAAATGTCTCCCCAAGGTCAGAGCAAACCGCCGCCAGCGGGGCCTGGGAGGCCGCTGCACTCGTCTCCTCCGGCCCGTCAGCCGGCAGTAACAAGCAGCGATGGGAACAAGCGCTTGGCCTCCGACTTCCCGCAGGGAGCAGGTTAAGATGGTCATTCCACCCCTCACAGGGCCCTCCGCTAGGACGTGAGTGAGCGGCGCTGTGTTAATGAATGAGCCTGGTGGTCTGAGTGCGGCCCATCTCCTGGGGATCAGCAGGACGTGCTGTGCCATCACTGTGGCCTGTGACCCAGGGACCCTCCCCTGGGGCCTCCTTCCCCGCTGGCGCTAGAAGGAACACAGGGACCTGGTCCTCCTGGCAGCCCACGCCCAGCCAGGCCCTGACCAGGAAGGGAAGACAAGAACCAGAGCTCACCTGACGTTGGCTTTGTCCACTCCCATCCCGAAGCTAATGGTGGCAACGATTACGGGGACCTTCCCCTCCATCCACTCGTTCTGCACCAGCGTCCTTTCAGAGGCCTTCAGCCCTATAAAGGGGGGAAGGTGGAGAAGGGAGCTCGCATTTCCCTTGGGGTTCCCTTGGGGTCTGTCTTGGGTTTGACACTATGTCGGGCACTGTACACACACACCCCCTGAATCCATTACTTACCTGCTGTGTGACCATGGGCCAGGCACTTAGCCTCTCTGAGCCTGAGCTAATAAATATAAAGGCCCGGCCTGCGTTCTCAATGAATGTTAGAGCCAAGGTTCAAACCCAAGTCCGCTGGCCTCCAAAGCCTGTGCTCTTTCCACACCAGCAGCCGGGCTTTAACAACTCCTCCCCGGCTGCTGGGCACAGGGCGAGAGAAAGCGTCCCGGAGCCCCGGTCTCATTTTAGACCCATTCTTGGCCAGACTCCTTCTGGTGGATGTGAGTGAACCACTTTAGCTCTGCCTGGGAAGCTAGACCAGATGGCAGACCACCTGATTTCTCAGGAGCCACAGGAACAAGACACGCGCCAAGAGGCCTGTGAGAGCGGAGCGGACCATGTGGCCCGGGCGGCCCTCACCTGCGTGGTAGGCCTTGGCACTCAACCCCCTGGAACTGAGCTCTATCGCCAGCTGTTCACAAGCCTCTCTGGTCCTGCAGTAGACGATGCCGCAGCCGGACAGCACCTGAAGGCGAAGACAGGACAACGGGAAGGAAATCAGCGCTGGGAAAGCGAGCCATCAGCCCGTTGTCCTGCGGCCTCTGTAACAGGAGCTCTGCACCGTCTCCCATCAGCCCCACGTCTCCCTGAGGCAGGCCGCCCAGCAGGGCTCTGCCCCTCTCACAGAGCAGGACCGAAGCGGCTCAGCGCCCCCGAGGCCCGGCCAACCAAACTCCTCTGCCTCCTCCCTCAAACCCTGACTAAGTCTGCAAAGGCCACAGTCAGAGAATTTCCGGACAAGGAAAGCCCAGTGAGGGGACGCCAGGAAGCCAGAGGGACGAGTCTCTGTGCTTTAAGCAGCTACAGCTCGTCTGGGCTGAGGAAGCCAGAAAAAGCAAAGGTCTTAGAAAAGCAAACCCAGCTCTGGGCTCCCCAGAGCTCAGTGCCCTCACCCCTTTCCCAGCCTGCTGGCCAAGCGCCTTAAGGCAGAAGTCCCTCAGGCTCCCGTAGGGATCCGAAAGCAGTTCCTTGAACTGCACGTCGTAGAAGAGATTGGCCCGGAAGCAGGGAGTCTTGAAGGCAGCAACCGGCTGCTTGAGGTGCAGAGCCGCAAACACATCCTCACGGACCTGCGGGGTGGCCGTGGCGGTCAGAGCCACACACGGGGCATGTGCCAGGCGGGAGCGCAGGGCACCCAGGCGCAAGTAGTCGGGGCGGAAGTCGTGCCCCCACTGAGAAACGCAATGAGCTTCGTCCACCACCAGGTAGGAGAGCAGGTGGCGGGACACCAGGGAGTTCAGGGTGGGCTGGAAGGAGGCGGAGGCTGCCATCTCGGGCGTGATGTACAGGAGTTTGGTCTGGGGCTTCTCCTGCTCCAGGTCGGAGAGCAGCTCCTTTTTCTCCTGTGCCGAGAGCTTCGAGTTCAGGGACCGCACTCGCACCTTCAGGGCCAGCAAGTGGTCCACTTGGTCCTGAGGGCAGAAGGGGAGACACACTGAGGGGAGTCAACTGGCCCTCAGCATCTCGGGGGCATTTCCCAGTCATACAACGTCCTCCTCCCACCCTCCAACGTGTCTCTTCTTTGCCTGCAAGAAGGACTGAGGGTGACGTGGTTGAGAGGACAGGCTCTGGAGCCAGACAGACCTGGATTATTTTTAAATATATTTTTATTGATTTCAGAGAGGAAGAGAGAGAGAGAGAGAAACATCAATGATGAGAGAGAATCACTGATTGCCTGCCTCCTGCATGCCCCCTACTAGGGATTGAGTCCACAACCAGGGCATGTGCCCTGACCGGGAATCAACCGTGACCTCCTGGTTCATAGGTCGACTCTCAACCACTGAGCCACACAGGCCTGGCAGACAGACCTGGATTTAATCCTGGCTCACTTACCTGCCACATGTTCTTGGGCTTGTTCTTAACCTTAGCCTGTCCATTTTCTCACTCTCTTTCTCGCTCTTCTATAAAAATAGTGATACCTGCCCTGGCCGGTTTGGCTCAGTGGATAGAGCATCAGCCTGCGGACTGAAGGGTCCCGGGTTCAATTCCAGTCAAGGGCACATGCCCAGGTTTCGGGCTTGATCCCCAGTAGGGGGCATGCAGGAGGCAGCCGATCAATGATTCTCTCTCATCATTGATGTTTCTATCTCTCTCCCCCTCTCCCTTCCTTTCTGAAATCAATAAAAATATATATATATATTTTTAAAAATAGTGACACCTAATAGGATTGTTGTGAGAATGAAATCTTATGTCTCAAAGGTGTAATGAATGCACATAAAGCTCCAGCATAAAGCCCCAGCAAACACCCATTAAGCGCTCTTATCGTTCTTTCCTGTCTCTTTCTTCACAGTTGATAGCTCTTAACCACTATTACGTGGCTACACTTCCTCATTTCTGATTCTAGCAGCCCATTGCAGGCCTCAAATATAGTCAGAAGTGCAGAGCAGGTGTTAACAACATCCCAATCGGCCTCTCATCCCTTTTTCTTTCATAGGTGCGCCCTTGCCAGAA
Organism: Eptesicus fuscus; assembly: GCF_027574615.1. Lineage (NCBI taxonomy): Eukaryota > Metazoa > Chordata > Mammalia > Chiroptera > Vespertilionidae > Eptesicus > Eptesicus fuscus. The sequence goes on from NC_072492.1 coordinate 48,525,361, forward strand.
TAAAGCAGGACACCAGGGATCCCCCATCAATTTAGCCCTCTACCCATCTGCATGCATGTGCACGAGACAGTTCCACATTCGTCTGGACAAAAAGTAACACAGGAAGGTAAGAGACCACACAGCACTATGCACTAGTGGAGAAGCCTGCGTATGGGCAATTCGGGTACAGAGAGGGGGATAAGCAAATCAAAGAATGTGAGAGGCAAAAGACCAAAGAAAGCAGAAGTGAAATTTCCAGCGATAAACAACCTTCCCCTAAACTTTCTGGGCCAGCATCTTCATTTCCCTAAGCCTCACCTGAATCAGTGCAATGAGAGGAGAGATGACCACGGTGATGCCTTTGGCCAACAGAGCAGGGAGCTGATAGCAGAGGGATTTTCCTGCCCCTGTGGGCATGCACACAAAAACATCCTTGTCACCTGAAAAAATACAAGAAGACAGCATCTCAATGCCTTCTGCCTTTTATCTTTCCTTCGTCAAAGGCTGTTAGGAATTAAATGAGAGTGTAGGAAAAGCCCTAGCAGAGTGTCTGGTACAATGGCGGGGGGGGGGGGGGGGGGGGGGCGGGTCTCAATATATTCTCAATTCCCTTCCCATCCTTTCTATGAAAAGGGTTACAGGGACATTTGGAAAAGCACACGAACCATTTCTGATCAAGGCAATAACAACTACAATGTTTCAAGTAGCCATGAAAGCTGATGCTTCTACATGAGTGCGCATATCTGTGTAGACATGGAAGCAACATCGTTCAGATGTCTTGTTTATAAACATCACAGTGTAGTTAACTGTACACAGCTGCTCCCCTCTTGACAACCTCCATGTGTCAACAAATCTCAAGTGGATAATATTACGAATCCTTCCTTCCCTAGTTGGGACCCAGGCCACTCAATCTTTAACAAAGGGATTACCTAGGTCAGCGACTGGATGAGGCCTTTGCGGCCACTCCCACACAAACCAAGAGGCATCTGTGAACTGTTTTCAAAGACAGTCTGTAGCTCTGGCTATGAAATGTAAGAAACAGAACAGTTGGGTGGTTCTGCCCATAAAACGGCAAGTTTGGGGTCGATCAGATTTCCAAAACCGGTTATGGACCAAGGGTGGGGAGGTAGGAGGGGTTAGGAGGAGGGTGTTGGACGGCAGTGCTATGGTATAGCTGGGGTAAATGTAAACACAGGAAGTGTGGCCTTGTTACCTTTCACTACAGCCATGGTCGCACTCTCCTGTAAAGGTGTCTTAAAAGAGTCAAACCCGAAGACCTTCTTCAATGTGCTCCGGACTCGACGCTCAGGGTCAAAGGGAGAGGAACGGTGGGTGCTCATCTTAGCGACAGACAGTAGCCAAAGGTTAAGGCCAAGGTGATGACCACAGGGTTGTGACAAAAAACCCTGTTCTGCTTTTAAAATACTGCTTATTTTTTCTCTTTAGTATAAATTTGCTTGATTACACTACTCAAGCAATATATCATTTTCAAGTCATACATCAATACATTCCTGGGTAATTAACATCTCCACGTTCACAGCAGTGAAAATAAAAACACTGAACTATCCCCGGCCACCGTATGCACAGGGGAGCCAGATATCAGACGAGCAGAAACACAGACGTCTTCGGAATCGTTTGGAGAAGGTGGAATTGGTTAAGTTCCACCTTCTGCTCCTTCTATAAGCATAGCCATGACGCCCATTCTTTTCCCCCCAGACCCGGATCCCTTCTTCCCAACTCCCGGAGTGAGAGCTCCTCCCCTTTCCTTCTCTGAGCCCCCGATCCGCTTCACCCCAGGATATCAGAGCTGGCCGTGGGCCGCCCGGGAGCGGAGGGCTCTAGTTCGGGGGGGGCGGCCGACGCCTGCAGGCTCGGGAACTACTCGAAGACCCCCATCGCCACCGCCAACTCTGAGAAGCCAAACAGCCGGACAACCACAGCCGGGCGAAACCCCAGCAACCTTGTTTCCGTCGTGCCGTAATGACGTCGCGCGAGCGCTGTGTGAGGGGCGGGGCCAGGCGCAGAAACAGCCGTCCTGATTGGTTCCCGGTTTGGAACGGGCGCGGGGCCTTCTGGGATCCGGAAGAGGTCGCCTTTCGGTGCGGAAGTCGGCTCGCTGGAGTCAGCGCCGTGAGCCGCCCCGCGGCTGTGGGAATAAGATGGCGGGGAAGAAGAGCGTCCTGTCTTCTCTGGCAGTTTACGCGGAAGATTCAGAGCCCGAGTCGGACGGCGAGGCTGGAGTGGAGACGGCGGGCAGCGCGGCTGGTGAGGCCCGAGCGGGGGAGGCGGGCGGGGGGAGGGGAGAAGCAGGTGTTCGCTCGGAACGCTGCTCTCCTTGGGGGGCGGGAGGGAAAGCGATGGGCATTGTGCGCCAAGTATCGGGCCCCCGAACCCCACAGCGCGATCCGAACACTCGGTGGGTAAGAATGGGTCCTCTCCTTCCGCTGGTTCGATTATTCTGCTGAAACTTACTGAAAATCTCCGCGCCGGGCATCCTGCTAGGCAGAGGGCTGGACAAAGGGTGGAGAGGGTCCAAGGCTGCGGAAACACTACCCATTCTCTCCGAGCGTGTTTGATGGGAGAGAGGGATGAGTGAAACGTAGGTGGAGGGTTTCTTTTTACTTTGATAACTTTTAACTAGCAATGTGCCTTAGACGCATCTCGGAGCTTTTAAAACATATCTGGTCTTCGTTGCGAGGTTCTGTAGATCTGGGGAAGGATCTGGGCTACAGGGAGAGGGATAAGCAAGGACCCTCGGGATTCCATTATTTTGTGAGTTGTTAAATCCCCTCTGATTTTGTTGCCCTGCTCAGGTTGAGAATCACCATGTTAGGAAGTGGGCACAGATTTACATGGGAGCAGAGAGAGGCATGAGTTACCTAATACAGCTGGGCTTTGGTTTCTTCATCTGGAGAGAGGGGGCTTGGACTAGGTCGGCTCCTCTCTGTTTCGTGTGGTCTTGGCCAGTCAGAAGGTTCTCTGGTGGTTTCCCAGTCATTTGTATTGTTTGGGGGAGGGTATGTGTGTGTGTGTTTTGTCTTGAATGTAGAAAAAGATTGTTTCTCAAGTAGGTATGATTGGGAACCCCTTGGAGTACCCCCGTTCAAGGTCCCGTTCCTAGGGGAGGACACACAAAAATGAGGACGACAGAGTCCTTGTCCTGTATGAGGAGATGAGTTCGCTGGTGCCTGTGATCCAATGTAGACATCACTAGAGGCTCTCAAACAACAGAATCTAGGGCCTGAGGTCATTTAACAGGAGACTCAGGTTCCTTTTTTACCTTAAGATATAATCCTAGTCACTCACATCACCGAACGGTTTTCTTGCATCCCCCCCCCCCACCCCCCAATCTGTTCATTTTTATTTTTTCCCCTCTGTTGAAGAGGAGAAAGGCGGATTGGTATCTGATGCCTATGGAGAGGACGATTTTTCTCGCCTCGGGAATGATGAAGATGGCTATGAGGAAGAGGAGGAGGAGAACAGCAAACAATCGGTAAGTAGCTCTGTTCCCAAATCCAGAGCCGCTCATAGCACCATTCCACTTGTTAGAAACTTTCCGAACTGTTCCAGCAGCGTTCCATTTCATACCTGATGTCGTCCCCTCTCCTCCCACTCTGTTTGGTGTTAATTAAGGAAACTGGGTTGGATATTGGCAGTTCTGTTTGAAAATCAAATTTGTTTTCACCTGGACCATTTTGTATTTATCTTTGAACTTAAAATTTGGGGGGAAAATAGTGAATTATTTTATTTGACCCAGATATCAGTGGGTGTTTTATGTTCATTTTCCCTGTTTAGATCATTTATTCCATTTGCAACAGTATAGTCATTCTAATTGGTGTATCATTTATATCTGCAATCAGCTCTATTATTTTTAATCTTGGTTGGGGCTCATTCAAATCTATCCATTTATTCATAAGATTAGGAAAGAAAATTATTATTGTGTGTGTATCATTTATTCCTTAACTTCTTTCTTGACATTTTACTTGGCACTTTTTATCACAGTGCCGGCTCCGGATCACCAGTCTTGCCTGAAATTTAGTATGCGTGGCTAACAAAAGAGAACTTGTGTCTTTAACTAGAAAGACTTTAGATACACTATCGCATAAGCATCACGAGCCAGAATTTAAGTTTTGGGGAAAAACAAGGATTCCGCTGGTGCTTAGCACAAAAACATACAAAGTTGAATGTGGATATTTGACAACAGCCCTAATTGAAACATTCATTGTACTCTTATCATGTGTTTGAAGACTTTGCTACCTGTTGAGATTTAAATGTTACCATTAAAAATGCTTTCCAAGTTAAACAAAACTGTACTTTGTATTTTATGCTCTTTGGAAGGTATTTTCATGCCCTGAGCCCCACCATCAATGCTAATAATCCAGAATGGACTGAAACTGGTTAGAAAAGTTTTGCAAGTTATGTTCTTTCCCTGACTTTTCTTATGTGCAAACATTCTGGCTATTTTCTTCCATAAATCTGCATAGTGTGTTTGGAAGTGTTACTCCACATTTGCTTTGCTTAGGATTTTCATCATATTTAAGCTTTATTTCATATTTTAGTAAAATCCTTTCATCAAATCCCAATATAGACCTTCTAAAATGTGATTGTATTTGGCTGAGCCACATCTCTGATACTTGTCCTGATTGGATTCGTTTTAAGGAGATTGCATTTAAAACCGTTGGCTCATTTAAAACGCCTTACAGGACAGTGAAATCTCAAACCCATCAGTATAGTTTATTCACGTCTCTCAGGTGATGTGTATGTTAACATCTGGACTGCTGTTTAACGTGGGGGTTAAAATGTAGCTCGATTGAAGAAAAAGTTTCAAATGACACTTAAGTTTTTCCTGGTGGTAAGTTAAAGGACCACACGTTGGGGGGTTCCGGGTAGTGGCGCTGTCTGTGGCCTTGGTTCGCATTCAGGGGCATGGTGGGCCTGCTCTTGGAGGCCAGCGCAGGCTTTGGAGAATGGTGCTTTGTGTGGAGCAGGCCATTTGGATAAGGAGCAAGGCTGGGTAGAACGGTAAAGGCAGTTCTGGGCGAACTTGGCTGGAAGCAGGGCGCACTCACCTGGGACCCAGAAAAGGCTGGGCACTGCTCTGTAGTCATCCCTTTCCCGAGTCATTTGACGCCTGGGCATTTGATGCCTACCTTCCTGGTGTTCATGTTGGTGCAAACAAATGCTACTGGGTTGGACTGCCGGGGTACAGGTGCGTGGGGGTCACGGCACTCTGGCAGTGATCGGTGTCATGGTCTGAGTCAGATTATTTGTGTATATGAAAAGCAAAGAGGAAACCGCTTGTGTTTCTGGTTTTAAGTGATGGATATTTCATTGGGAACAGTATGTCTTTATCCTGTGGGGCCTGACCTTACCCTTTTCTGAAGCATCTTGTGGCCTTGCCTCCACTTTTCTGTTGGCGATTTTTCATCTCGTGTAGACGACGGTACTGCTGGAGTATCTACTTTGAGCTGCTGATGTTCTTTCTCCCCCCAGAACATCTCCTCCTTCAGTTCTGGGTCATATGGAGGGGAGGGGTCTTGGTGGGATGACCCAGGCTAAGTTTGCTCCAACCCCTAGTTGTGCATATGTGAACCCTCAGGCCCGCTCCTTTAAGCTTAATCCTCTAAATTCTTTGTCTTGTAGGAAGATGACGATTCAGAGACTGAAAAACCTGAGGCTGATGACCCAAAGGTACTTGGTGTTGGCTGTGGTGGGTGGCTGGATGCGAATAAGGCATTTTAACATTGTGGCTCAGTTCATATGTCTGGTCAAGGTCCGTCCCGCTGACACACTGTGCAACCATGTGTAAATGTTCTGGGATGAAATCAGTTGCATGAAGAAATCTGGAGGCCACTCGAAGGAGTAAGTCCTGGAGCAGCCTGGACCTCTGGCCTTGTAGGTAGTGCCCCATCTCCAGCTAGAGAGCCTGGAGGCCTGGCTGAGCGCAGCAGCCTCCCTGTGCTCTGCAGAGTCCAGGTGTGCTTTGTGGGTCCCTGCTCCCGCAGGGTCAGATGTGAGGATGTTCCCAGAGTCAGGAAGCACGAAGGGCCGCCTTGTATACTCTGTTCTCTTCAGTTGTCTAGACGTGAAGACGGGCCTGAGAGGGTGAGACAGAATGAGGCCTCTCCCTGCTGTTGGGGGTGCTGAGCCGAATCATTGTTTCCCAGGCTTGTGCCCCTCCACTCGGGGGTAAACCATACAGGATGGTCCCTTGAAACAACATAGTTTCTTATAGTTCATCCAAATAGCAGCTGAGAGTAATTACCACACTCCTTGACTCTGTCGTGATAAAGGTTAAGAGTAGGTTTGCCGTGCTGTGTGCTGAGCATCAGTACAAGTGTACCTGCCAGGGAAACATTCTTTAGGGACAAACTTTTTTTTTTCCCCCCAAAGAGAAAAAAGGCTGATTCCATCACTCTGGGCCTGGGGAATAGGGACCAAGTTTTGTGACTAAAAACTGCTTTAAACCAGCTGAGGCTGGCACACCCCCTCCAAGAGCATGCCCATCCCTTTCTTTCCCCACAGGCCTGCATCTCCTAAACTCTGAGGGTCCCCACGAGACTTGCAACCAGGGGAGCAGTGGGCAGTGTCACCTTGTCGCAGGCTAACCCCTGAATCGGTCTCCAAGGCCCCCTTTCCTCTGACTTCCCAGTGAGCCAGAGCAGCCCGCCTGGGCTCTCCTGTGGCTGCTTCTGTCTTAAGCCCCTCCTGTTTCCCTGTCTCCGGCTTTAACAAATGCACTCTCAAATACTAAAAGCAAAAAAACAAAAGCCCAGCGGAGGCCTGTAAGGTGATTTAGTGGAACTTAGGAAAATTATACCCAGTTAGGACCTAAAGTAGCATATTTGAAAATACAGCATCAGTTGTTCCAACTTTGAACTGACTCTGTGATTGGATAGGACTTTGTGCAGGCACTGAAGTCAACCCATGAAAGGCTGGGGATGATGCAGAGAAGAAAACACTTTACCAAGAAGTGTTGGCATCAGCAGGAGAAACAAGGTATCCTAGGGACCGCAGACGCAGGCTCCTTTCTGTGCTGGGGAGGAGCCCAGGCCTTCTCGTCAAGCAGTGCTGGCGAGAGAGTAGGCTGTGGCCTGGAAGGAAGGGAGAGCTCCCTTGGGCTGGCAGAAGAAAGTGGTTAGTAATGTTAGTATTTGGCTTCTGTCTTAGTTTTTGGGGTGTGTGGGCCTTTGGGCTCCCCAATAGGGACAGGAATTGTTTCTTTATGCGTGGTCCTTGGCAGGAGTCTTTCTGTGCCCGATTTCCTTATAGGGCCCTGACTTCCTCGCTAGCCTGCCATCAGCTCTTCCTGAGGGGGCCTCCACTCAAACCCCTCTCAACCCTCCCTCTGTTCTGGCACATTTAAGCTTTATTTCAATTGATATTTAACAATGTTTTTGTATGCTAAACCTTTGTTTTCAAACTAGAGGCCTGATGCACAGAATTCGTGCAAGGGGCTCGGCCCTCACAGCCGTGGCGGCTTGCCTCGGCCCTTGCAGCCAGAGCTTCATCTTTAAGGTCGCCCGGCTGTCCAGTCTAATTAGCATATTACACTTTTATTATTATAGATGTTTCTGCCTTAAGTATGTGACATTTCTAACAATAGGATGTCATTTATTTTGCTAACAAGTGGATTGATGTCACATTTGTCTTTTCCACTAGATGGCACTCCTTCCTACTTTGGCTTTTAAAGATCTGCTTTTGGTTTTTTGCTGTGGCAGCTCTCAGAACATTTTGGCTCCTTTACATACACAATTAAAAGTTAGGATCCCATAGAGCTTTTCTTCATTTTGGCTTTGTCTGTTGACAGTTTCTGAGCAGTTAAAACAGAGGAAAATGTTAAATATTTATTTTAAAATAACAAGCCTATTTAACATAAATAACATTCTTATGGAAAATTACTATTTCCGAAATTTAAAAAAAGTTAGTACAAAGAGAGGAATCGTTTTACTATTTTACAAGTTTCCTTGGTGTCTAAAGTCTAGCTTAGTAGACAGCTAGGTTCTCGTCACTGCTGCATTCAGTCTGTTGCAGTCTGCTGTTTAGGTTGAAGTATTTGAAGAAACTGTCTTCACACAGACAGGTCGTTTGAAAGAGAAGTATTTTAATAGATACTCGGGTACTTGTGGATTTTCTCCTCTGATGCTTGATCAAAGCTCAGCAAGCAGTCATTTTCTAAAGGTTAATTGGTTGCCATGTGGAACGGGAAGCCCAAGTAATGAACTTTTGTACTCTGCTGCATTAAAACCACGGTCTCTCTTGCACTTGGATCGGCCCTTTCCCCAGGCACGGTACCACATCATCGGACACTGGCGATTTGGAAGGTGGTTCACTGAGTTACGCAGATCTCCTCGATGCTGACACATTTGCTTCTATAGTAGCCCCCCAAATCATATTTGACAGTGACATTACTGACCTCGGCAGACAGGCCATTGAGTGTTAGGGAGCTGGCTTGCTCACAGCGGGGAGGACACATTTCCCCAGATTCTAGCTTTTGCTGGAGAGCTGGGATGTTATCATTGCCAAGAAGTACTCTCAGTGTTCCTGGAAGTGACAGGCTTGGCTTTTGAGGAAATGGCGGCCAAACTCCCGCCTCGGAGTGACCGTAGTTTGTCAGTCATTCTTTCAGGTAAAATGGTGTTCTGGGGAGAAAGCCGCTAGGTCAGCTTGGAACGCAAATAACCACATTGGGTGCTTGTCCCTCGATGTCCAAGTTCATGCACAGCTCTCGTCATCATACAAAATGCTAAAAAAAAAACAAAAAAACTAAAGCGTCAAGGACATGCAGAAGTGAAATGGGCTTTTTTTTTTTTTTTTTTTTTTTTTAACTGAGAGTATGATTCCTGCTAGAATTTGGTGCTGCTGCCTTGATTTGTTCTAAAGGGCCAACAAGTTGACCCACCATTGCTCCTGTAAATGTCACCACGGTGAAACAGGTAAATGTCTTCATGTTATGAAAATACTTTCGGCCTTGCAGACCTCCCGGGGTCCACAGCTCAACTTTGAGAATCACTGTTCTTCACAAACAAGATCTTGGGTGGGTAATATAACATAACGGTGATAACTGCATTCATTGCTCTGCATGTGTCCATGAAGCTGCTGATACCCTTAAGGGGCCTTGAGCTGCCTGGGGCCAGTAGAGCCCCCAGAGGAAGAGGAAATGGCCCAGGTGGTGGGGAGAAGGTAAAGCCCTGGGGTTAGAGACCTGGTTTGAATTCCAGCTGTCCTTGGGGAAGTCCCCTCACCTCAGTGTTTCTCATCTGCAAAATGGGCATCATGATCAAATCGGCCTCGTTTGTCTTACAAGGCGTAACTAAGTAAAATGTAAAGAAATACTTAGCTCCATAGTGTCTGGCATGTCTGTGTTCAGTAGTGTTAGGTACAACGACCAGTACTCCTCTGCTCCCTCCCCAGGTGGTCACTCGTGTCGTTGAGGCGTTTTTTGGAATATTGAATTCCGCATTTAAACTGGAGTACACTCAGAGGAGCGAAAGCTTCAAGGTGAGGGGACTTAAAACCACATCATGTGAGGACAAGTGAAGGAGCTGGGAGGGGGAAGATGGGGAAGAGCTGGTCGCTCTGTCTGCTGTTTGGAGGTCCGGTGAGGGAAGGGAGGCGGCGGCCACATGAAGCGAAGCGTAGAATTACACGGCAGATGTTCACTGTCGTCTAGAACGATGAACTTTCTGTTATCTCTAGCCAAAAGTGGGTCGAGCTGCTTCTGGAGGTAGTGAGCTCCCTGTTCCTGGACCTCTCTGACAGGTTGAAGAAACCACTTGTCCACTGTGTCCTAAAAGAAATGTGTGGGCTGGGGCTGGACCAAACCCCCAGAGGGTTTCCTGGGGAAAGACCAGCATTGTGGATGAGCAAAGCTGAGTGTCCCCTGACTTCCTTCTTCCCACTCTGATGTTTGGGGTTACCAACGAGTGCAAAGTCCCATATTTGGGGGTTTGAGTAAGAAATGACAACTCCACACCACCTCTCAGGGGAGCCTTTGGTCCTGATCCATCGGCCTGGGGTGTCAGGGATGCTGGGGTGGCTCTGGGTTTCCTGAGTTGGCCCTGAACTAGAAATGGAGGCTGGAGGAGGTGGCCGAGCGTTCCACGGAAGCAGAATGCTTTGGCACCTCTGGCCGTCATATGTCTTCTCTCACTTCAACTTTCTGGTCTTACCTCTTTAGTAAGCAGCCGACTCCGATGTTCTGATTACTGAACAGAAGGTGGCGCTGCTGTCCCAGGAAAAGCAGACAAGACAAGGAAGCCTGGTCCAGCTCCTCACCTCAGGGGCAGGGTGCCTGCTGGCTTAAGTGTTTCCTGCATCTGTTTGCCCTTGGCACACCAGCTTCCCTTTTCACACTCTCCTTTGTCCGGGCTTTACCTCGGTTGCCCTGGAACATTTTCCCTTGTTTATTTTTTTCTCCTGCGCACAATTCCTGTGGATGAAGGTATTTCCACTCACTTACTGCCCCTGACACACCCTTCCTTTGAAAACAAACACGGGCATCAAGGGCCTGGCTCAAGATAGCTGGAGTGGCCCGTCCAGCTACCTGGGTGGGCTCGGGGCTCCCCGAGGTGCTGTGTTAAGGCTGCGACCCAGGGAAAGAATCCTCCTGGCCCAAGGAGCTAACATCTGTCAAAACAAAACTGTCTCGGGTCAAGGAGGTGGCACATGGTGTGAGAACAATTGTTCCAGCATTTTTTAAAAGGCGTGTATAACCCCAGTTAAAAGAAAACATTTAAAAAGTCCTGTAGGCCCAAAAGTCATGCAGAAATGTGGAGTTCAGAGCTTGGAGCCAGTCTCGTGAACTTGGAGTCGGAAGGCCTGGGTCAAGTGTGGGTGTGGCCTCCCTGCAGCTGTGGACCACAGGCCCACGACGTAACCTGCGCTCGCTGTCTGTGGAGCCAGGGCTCCGGGCCCCCTTTGCCAGCTGACCGTGGCGGCGGCACGGGAAGATGTGAACGTGCTCTGGACAGTCTGACCTCCAGTATCTGCTGTGGGTTTGAGACAATGGGGCCACGTGTTACCAGATTAAGGAAACGTGTAAAATGCAGTTGTTAGCATTTCTTAGCCTTTCGACCCAATCTCCCGCCCTCATCCTGTGGGTCAGAAGTTGCCACGTTTCTTGGTTCCCGGCACCCTCGGGGATTTTGCACAGAACTCCTAGACCCAAAAACCCCTAAATTCTGCTCCGGTAACTGGCTCCCACAGTCAGCATTACTGTCCACACCTCAGGAGCCGCTGGGAACAAATGGTCCGCACGTTTGTGCAGAATCTGACAGATGCCGAGTAGCGCTCTGTTTCCCTGGACATTGTTAAATGTCACGGCACTTTTGTGAGTTCGCTGTGGCACCCTGGGGTGCCTTGGTGGGCGGTTTGGGAACTGTATGGCAGTTTGTTTTAGAGTTCTATAGTGGCGGAGCTTGTAGAGTTCTCACCCTACCCAGCAGGCCTGGCCAGCCAGGGGATGGGCCTCTGCCTCGGCGGCCGTACAAACCTGAATTTCCCATAAGGTCGGGTGCTTCGGCTGCCATGTCATTAGTGGACTCCGAGTCCAGATGAAGGATTTGTGTTGGGCAGAACTGACCCAGCAGTACTATTGGTCTTTTAAAGTCTCAGAATCAAAGATCTGGAATCTGAGGACTGCCCGAGGAGCTTGTCTCCCAGGAATTTGCTGTTGATGTACTGATTTTCGGAAGAGCTTTCAGGAGCCTGCCAGCAGTTGCGACATGTCAGGTGGAAATCTTACATCTTTGTTGACCGTGTCAGGAAAGAGGCTGCAGGCGTGTGCCAGCTTCTGCAGGGTCACCGAGCCGGTGTGGGCTGCGTGCGCTGCGAGCTGCTTGCTGAGCTGCAGGACCCGAAAGCAGAAAGGGCGACGCTGAGGCTTTAAACACTCAGCTGAGCCCTGACCGGTTTGGCTCAGTGGATAGAGTGTCCGCCTGTAGACTGAAGGGCACGGGTTCGATTCCGGTCAAGGGCATGTACCTTGGTTGCGGGCACATCCCCAGTAGGGGGTGTGCAGGAGGCAGCTGATCGATGTTTCTCTCTCATCGATGTTTCTAACTCTATCCCTCTCCCTTCCTCTCTGTAAAAAGTCAAAATACATTTTTTTAAAAATAAACACTCAGCTTAGGGTTCTGTTCAGCCAGAAGGACGCTTTGGGGGGCACGTTGCGTGGTGTGGCGTGGAAGCCGAGTCCCTTTCCAGCCTTTGAAAATGGCTATGTGCCTCTGCGCGGGGAGCTTCTGGGGGACCCTCACTCGGGGGGTGTTTTACTGAGAGCTGTTGTACAGGCTGTGACAGCAAAGGTTGTCTGTCGGAACTTCCACTTGGACTTTTCCTTAGAGGTCTTTGACTTGGAAAGGGTTATGTGGCCCTTTTTTCTGGTGTTAACCTGTGGGGTTTGTTTTGTTTTGTTTAAATACCTTTGACGGAAGAACGGTCCTCTCTATCGGGGAAGGTCGTCCTCTTCACCCGAGCGTGGAGAGACGAGCGTGGAGAGACGCACTGGGCGCGGTGAGGGAGGGAGGGGCAGCCGAGTCAACCCCAGCAATCAGTGGGGTGACAGACGGTCCCAGTCAGATCACCCTCGCATCCTGGTTTGTTTTTATATCGCACATATTTTATTGTCAAATAATTCTTATAGCAAGATTGACTGTTTACAAAAGGAAGAAGCCTCCTAATTCCACAGTCCTCACAGTGCAGTCATCTGTTCTCACATCCTTCTGTTTGCCGAATAGCGAGTGTGTATTTTCTATCCAGCTTTGTTTCCATGTGTATTTTAAACCTCTTCAGTGTTGCTGCAGTCTGGGTAACTTAACATAATGACACGAATGAACAATTGAAAACGAAACACTTAAGAATTGTGTGATATGTGAGGCATATCTCAATAAAACTGCCCAGAAAAAAATTATTTTAATTTTTTAAATACTTCCATAGGAGGAAGTATTTAAAAGCTGAAGTTGAAATCTACCAACTTTTGTTCTAATACTGATACCAGTCATTAGCAGCACAATCTCCCACATCCATTTCTTTCCTATTTTCAGCCAGCGTGGGTAAAGCCCAGAATTAGTACACTGGTGTAGAGACTGAGTGTGTTGTTGTGGCTGTTACTGACTAAAGTGCTGTGTGGGTCGTGTCTTTCCAACGAGATTCTCAGAGACAGGAAACGTGCCCTGCTCTTGACATGGGTCAGAAGAAACAACAACTCCTTTAAAACTTGAGTTCTCATTGGAAGTGCCCATGATTGTTCTCCCAGTAAGGGAGAAGGGCTTAGTAGAAGCTGGGGTTGGGTAGCATTTTTTCTGACACCCCCAGGAAGTCTCTAAGCGTAGGACAAGGGTGGCGGCACCCACTGTTTATATGATTAAGTCTTGTGGGCCAGCCCTTCCATTCAAGTCACCTCAGACATTACTCATTGGGGCATCATAGAATCTTGAGCTGTTTCGCCTGATCCTTAGAGTTAAAAGGTAATAAATTTGGCCCTGGCCTGTGTGGCTCAGTTGGTTGTGCGTCATCCTGTGCACCGAAGGGTTGATGGTTCACCTCCTGGTCAGGGCAAATGCCCGGATTGCGGGCTGGTCCCTAGTAGGGGGTATGCAGGAGACAGCTGATTGAGGTTTCCCTCTCACACCAGTGTTTCTCTCTCTCCCTCTTCCTTCCTCTCTCTCTAAACATCAGTTTAAAAAGCTGTTTTTTAAAAAGGTAATAACTTGGGCCGACTTCCCCTTAAGTTGAAGGTTGAACCCCTGCTTTGCTCTGTGGCTGGCTGTGGCGTCTTCCTGAAGACCCTTTCCCTCCTCGGTCTGTGATGTTGGCTTCCCCAACGGTTGAACCAAGGGCTTCACAGAAACTGTTATTCTCTGCAGCCTCCTGGTCCAGAGGGAGGAGGTGAGACATCGGAAGGTGGTATCCCTGGGCTTGGGAGTCCGACAAACACAGGTCTGGATTTTGGCGTGGTCCTTTGCCTCCGTTTCTTACTCATCTGTAAAATGGACATACTGAGGTCTGCCTCGTTGAGTTTAAGTGCTGGTTATTAAAAACTTGCAGTGTGACTCACCTAGGACCGGAAAAGGAAATGGCCCTTGACCTTTCTGGATTGGGAGCCATCCGATCTGAACTTCTCGCTGGATGTTGCCATGCGGCCTTTGAACTGTTGAGGCTGATGCCAAGCCTGCTTAGCCTTTGGCATTTCCTTTCTCTCACCAAAGCGAATGGCCTTCTTTAGACTCACTTTTAACAAGGCCAGGGTTGCCCTTGCAGAAGTGGGTGACATGACATTTCTGTGCTGGGAGAACTTACCCACCCAGGCTGGCCTCTGCCGGGGTGTCTGGGTGGTGAGCTGAGCTGAGCAGCCGACAGGACAGAGGTGGGGCCGCTGTGGGAGTCGTTCCTTTGTCGTTCAGGCTGAAGAAATCCAAGCGAGGTCCTTTGTCTTGCCATCTTCCAAAGGAGGCCTGGCGACATCTTAAGCTGAGCACTGCTGGTAGACACCTGTCATTGCTGGAAGTTGTCACATGCCAAGGGGACGAATGACCATTATTCTCCCTCTGACACCCCCTCCACCCCCCGCCCTTGGCTCCCTCGCAGCCAGCAGGGCCTTCTTGATCGCACTTGCTCCAAGTCAGCTGGAGCTCAGATTCCCAAAAGCCCCACCCGCTCCTGCATGGGCTGGTCCTGTAGCCAGAAGGAGCCGTGCCTGCCCAGGCTGCCCGCCCCCTCGCCCTGCAAGCCCCAGCACTGTTCCTTCCCTGTGGGCCCAGATGCCACAGATTGCTAACCGAGGTGTGGCTGCCCCTCCTTCCCGGTTGGGATTTATCTCTTTGGAATTATGTGATGCAGAAAGCAAGCTGTCTGTCCTCAGGGAGTCCTGCTCTCCCCTCTTGGTTCTGTGTTTTTCATTTTTTGTTTTGTTTTGGAATATTTTTATTTATTTTTACTTCTGTATAAATGTCACTAATTGATAGGTACTTTTTATGATTGCTACTCAGATGAGATCATGATGATTTAAAAAGGAACAAAGCAGAATATTATTTGATTCCTAAGTTATCAGTTGGGCAGCCCCCTCTCAGAAATGGAGTTATTACTTGAAAATTATAAGTGGATTGGTTGTCTGAAACTTGGAATATATTTTCTAATATAAACAACACCCTTTAAAAAAAGATTAGATGCCCTGGCCAGTGTGGCTGAGTTGGTTGAGCGTCATCCTGTGCACCAAAGGCCACCGGTTCAATTCTCAGGCAGGGCACCTGCCCAGGTTGTGGGTTCAGTCCCCAGTCAGGGTTCGTACGGGAGGCAGCCAGTGTTTCTCTTACATTGATGTTTCTCTCTCTGTGTGTGTCTCTCTCTCAATCTCTAAGAAAGCAATAAAACCCTAGCCCCGTGGTAGGCACACTGCGGCTCGTGAGCCACATGCGGCTCTTTGGCCCCTTGAGTGTGGCTCTTCCACAAAATACCACGGCCTGGGCGAGTCTATTCTGAAGAAGTGGCGTTAGAAGAAGTTTAAGTTTAGCCGAAACCGGTTTGGCTCAGTGGATAGAGCGTCGGCCTGCGGACTCAAAGGTCCCGGGTTCGATTCCGGTCAAGGGCATGTACCTTGGTTGCGGGCACATCCCCAGTAGGGGTTGTGCAAGAGGCAGCTGATCGATGTTTCTCTCTCATCGATGTTTCTAACTCTCTATCCCTCTCTCTTCCTCTCTGTAAAAAATCAATAAAATTAAAAAAAAAAACCATTCTTTGTGTTATCTCTACTCTTAACCCTTTAAAAAAAAAAAAAAAAAAAAGAAGTTTAAGTTTAAAAAATTTGACTCTCAAAAGAAATTTCAATCGTTGTACTGTTGATATTTGGCTCTGTTGACTAATGAGTTTGCCAACCACTGCCCTAGCCGGTTCAGCTCAATGGATAGAGTGTCAGCCTACAGACTGAAGAGTTCTAGGTTCGATTCCAGCCAAGGGAACATGCCTGGGTTGCAGGCTCGATCCCCAGTAGAGGGTGTGCAGGAGGCAGCCAATCAATTATTCTCTCTCATCATTAATGTTTCTATCTCTCTCCCTCTCCTCTCTGAAATCAATAAAAACATATTTTTTAAAAAACCAATAAAAACATTTTTTTTAAAAAGTAGATAGCAAAGGGCATTCAATCAATACTTATTTTTACCCTTGACACAGCTGAGATGTGTTGTACTTGCTGTAAACAATATTATTATAAAATAGTACTAAATAAAATGGACAATGAAATTTGAAAACAAAAATCCTCTTAAGATCTAAACTTATCAGCAGCCATGGAATGGTTCTAAAAAAACATATGTTCTGGCCTGGCAAGTGTGGCTTAGTGGTTGAGTGTCATCCCATGCACCAAGAGGTCACCATCAGAGCACATGCCTGAGGCAGCAAATCGATGTCTCTCTCTCCCTCTCCCCCTCAAAAAAAAAAATCAATTTTTAAAAAGTAGGCTCCTAAAGAACAATGTTCCTTCTTAAAGAGCATTCACACAAATGGTATCATACCTCAACCAAAACAAACTAAATGTCACACATAATGCGGTAAGATGCAAGTGTGTGCAGGAAGGGTATACACAGTTATTTTTGAAAAGGCGCGTGGGATCCTTGAGGCACATGGGGGCTGTATCTATAGCTGTAATAGCTGATTACCGAAGGAGGAAGGAGGCTAGAGGAGGAAGAGAGGAGAAGAAAAGGAGAGGAGAGAAAGCTGAAGTATTTTTAAATGCTTATATTTAACAGCATTAATACACTTGATACAAAATTGGCAATGCAGTATAGTTAATGACATAAATCACAGGAGAATTAGAGGCTTTCTTTGAGAAGTACTCGTAGTATTCTCTGGAGTCTAGACTGTTGGTCTGGGATGGCATTTGGAAGTCGGGTGGCAGAGTCTCCCCTTTGGAAATGCTCCGACCAGAGCTGTGCGTTTACATTGAAGTCTGGCTGGTCCCTGGGGTCAGCGCTGTGCTGAGCAGTGCGGGCTTTGTTGCAGCAGATCGTTCAGATAGAGAAAGAGACCGTTTCCTCCCATCTCCCTGCCTTTTCTTCGGCTACCGGGCCAGTTCCAGAGCTGGCTTCATTTGTTTTGGCAGGCGCCCCGTTAACCCTTTCCTGTAGAGACCTCCTCTGCTTGGGGAGCTGAGCCTTCCCGTCAGGACCCTGGGATTGAAGGCGGTTCATTGAATCTAAAGTAGCCCCACCGACTTCCGCCCATTTTTCTGTAAATCGAGTGTTTCCATCCCAGGCAGGCAGCAGGCCATGGCAGTGGCCCGTCCTGGCCAACAGGATACAACTGAAGGAAATGTGCTGGTGACGGGCTTTCTCCGGCGCTCTCCGGTGCATGTGGTGAAACAGCCCACGCAGCGTCTGCCATGGGGCCGTCCCCGCAGCGTGGTCTTGGTGACTTCCTTGGAGCCTTGGGGTTACTGACAGCTCTCCATCCTGTCTGTCAGGCTACAGTAATTTTGTTCTGGAGCTTGGAGGTAAAGGTTCCAGAATTTTTACTTTTTTATATATATATATATGTGTGTGTGTGTGTATATATATATATATATATATATATATATATATACACATATATATACATATGTATATATATATAAATTATTGATTTCAGAGAGGAAGGGAGAAAGAGAAAAACATCAATGATGAGAGAATCACCGATTAGCTGCCTCCTGCACATTCCCCCACTGGGGATCCAGCCCAAACATGGGCATATGCCTTGACCAGGAATCAGGCTGACCTCCCTGGTTCATAGGTCAATGCTCAACCACTGAGCCACACCAGCCAGGCCAATTTCTGCTTTCTTGGCAACATGAAGGGACTCACATCTCAGAAAACTGTCTTGACTGTCATTTTGATGCCTTCCCAGGCCCATCAGTGGCTTCTGAAGCAGCAGTATTGTGCCCACAACTTCATGGGTTATTGTGAGAATTAAAGTGCTTAGCGTCATGCCTGCAATTATTCCCCTAGGTTGAGCTTTGTCTATATTACATCCCCAGTGTTTGGCCATTGCCTGGTCCATAGTAAATGCTCAATAATTATTTGTGGAGTAGATAAGTGAGTTAACTATATAATAATTCTGTCTTTTTGTTTTAGGATTAGGAGTAGCAGGCTTGATGTATGTTTTTTTCCAGTTCAGTATTGATACCTCTCCCTTCCTTCTGCCTGTCCCCTATCAGCCTTTATTGCCAGTCCAGCCCCTTCATTAGTCCTCTTCTGCCGCCTCCCTTTCTGATACTGAGTCCGCACCGTGAGAGTAGCAATGGACTTGAACAGTTTGGAGTCTGGGGAGATCAAAGTTCTGCTCTGTAGCTGAAGCTGGCTATGAAATCCTAAGCTAGCCCAGCCAGTGTGGCTCAGTGGTTGAGCATTGACCTACAAACCAATAAGTCACAGATTCCTGGTCAGGGCACATGCCCAGGATTCAGGCTCAATCCCTAGTAGAAGTCGTGCAAGAGGCAGTTGATCAGTGATTTTCTCTCATCGTTGATGTTTCTCTCTCTCTCCCTTTCCCTTCGTCTCTGAAATCAATAAAAAAGATAATTTAAGAATAAAAAGAGAGAAACCAAGATGGCGGCATAGGTGAAACACCTAACCTGCAGCCGGGCACAACAATTTCAAAGGCACAACTAGAGGTCAGAACGGACATCGTCCAGAACCACAGGAGAGCTGGCGGACTGAAATGCCCACAGCTGGGGGGAAGGAGAGGGCCACGGGGACAATCGGGGGAGCCGTAAAAGCCTGAGGTATGGAGAAACTGGCGGAGACACGAGCGCGCGCGCCTGCGGGGAGGATGGAGCCGGAGAGGAGGGGGCGGCTGACGGCCTGGCCGGCGTTCACTGGCAGGAAGGAGATAAAGGCTCCGGAGTGCGCTAAGCGCCGGCTCCGACTGCACTGAGCGCCAGTTCCGGGCGAAACCCTGGGAAGTCAGGCGCAGGCTGGGGGAATGAATCTGGGCTGTGGGGCGCAGGCACAGAGGAGCGGGGGAAGGCAGAGCTCCAGAGGCGCGCACGGGAAGGGGCGCAAAGGACGGACTGTTGCCTGCGCCACTGAACTGCCCTAGCGGGAAGGAGACATAAGCTCAGGACCGTGCTGAACCCCAGTTCCGACTGCACTGAACCCCAGTTCCGGGCGAAACCCTGGGAGCCAGGCACACGCTGGGGGAATGAATTTGGGCTGTGGTGGCGGAGGCACAGAGAAGCGGCGGCTCCAGACTCGCGCACTGGAAGGTGCGCAGAGGACGGACTTTTGCCTGCGCCACTGGGTGGCCCTGCTGGGAAGGAGACAGGGACGCCAGACTGCGCTGAGACCCAGTTCCAACTGCACTGAAACCCAGTTCCAGGCGAGAATCTGGGAGTCCAGATTCATTAGGGGAGGGACTGGACTGTTTGGCAGTGGGCGAAACTCCAGGGCACGTTTCTCTCAGAGGTGTTTGCAAGGAATACAGAGGGACACAGACACAGGAGCCTCATAGGGCGGGGCTGACAGGAAGCCAAGGTTGTAGGCTCCACCCTGTAGCTCCGCCCCAGCCAAGCTGAGCAGAAGCTTTTTCCCGCTGAGTGCCTCAGGTAGTGGCTGACCCACACTGCATTGGAGACCCAGAAACGAGGGCATCTAGTGGTTGTTGGGAGATGACACCAGATTTCAATCACTTGCATAAGGGAGGCATTCTAGAGGCAGACTCAGTGAGCGCCAAGGCATTGCTGCATCAAGACCCGGCCCACAAACATGTCTCCTGCACAGCAACTCTTCCTATATGGACAAAGAGGGTCCTCACGGCCAATTGGCCTGGAGGACAATTCCTCCCAGTGACACCAACAACAATCAAGACTTAACTGTACAAAGGAGGACCAAGATGGAGACATAGGGCGGCAGCCTGATCGTTGCCTACCACAACAATATTGAGACTACGACGGGAGAGCAGAGCAGACACCAGCCAGAAAGACCGGGGGGCTGGCTGAGCAGATGCTCTACAACTAGAATAAAAGAGAGGGGTACGCAGGATGATGCTGATGCCGGTGACCCAAAGTCCACACTTTAAGAACTATGGCTCAGGCGACACAATGGTGGCCTGGAACGTGCTCGGCGCAGTTCCCCCGGCGGTCTCCGGCTGAGGGAACGGCTCCACTCGCTGCCGAGCACGGACAGACGAGCCCCTGGGAGACATGGGGTGGGAGACTCCGTGCTTGCTGACCTCCGAGTCCTTCAAGAATCTCAATGCCCCGAAGTGGCCAGGTGCGCACGCTCAGCGACTGGCCACCGTTGCAGACCCAAGGGCCGACGCAGCGACACCGGACCAGCCCACCGCCAGGCACCGGGCACACCGGAGCCTTGCCGAGCCCGCCGCCCAACGAGTTCTGCAGCAGCCGCCCTGGAGCTCTGAGAAAATGACCGAAGGAATTGCTGAGAGGGAATTGACCAACAGGAATTGGGATCAAGAAGACGAAACCCCGCTGAGACCCAGTCCAGGCGAGCCTGCGAGCCTCTGGGCTCAGATGTGGTCACACGCCTCTGGGTCTAGGTGAGGCCTCACGCCCCTGGGTTTGGGTGAGGCCACACGCCCCTGGGTCCAGGTGAAGCTGGATTCCGGGTTCGGGTGAGGCCATGTGCCCCTGGGTCCGGGCGAATCTGAACCCTGGGTCCGGGTGAGGCCGTGGGCCCCTGGATCCGGGTAAGACTGGGTCCCGAGTACGGGTGAGGCCGTGAGCCCCTGGATCCGGGTGAGACCACGCGACCAAGGGTCTGAGAGAGGTAACGCGCCCCTGAGTCCGGGTGGCTTCGTGCACCTAGGTCCAGGTGAGGCCACGTGCCCCTGGGTCTGGGGGAGGCCAGGCGTCCCTGGGTCCGGGTGAGACCGTGTGTCCCTGGATCCGGGTGAGGCCTCGTGCGCCTAGGCCCGGGTGAGGCCACGTGCCCCTGGGTCTGGGGGAGGCCAGGCGTCCCTGGGTCCGGGTGAGACCGTGTGTCCCTGGATCCGGGTGAGGCCTCGTGCGCCTAGGCCCGGGTGAGGCCACGTGCCCCTGGGTCTGGGGGAGGCCAGGCGTCCCTGGGTCCGGGTGAGACCATGTGTCCCTGGATCCGGGTGAGGCCGCGTGCACCTAGACCCGGGTGAGCCCAAGTGGCCCTGGGTCTGGGAGAGGCCAAGCGTCCCTGGGTCCGGGTGAGACCATGTGTCCCAGGATCCGGGTGAGGCCTCGTGCACCTAGGCCCGGGTGAGCCCAAGTGGCCCTGGGTCTGGGAGAGGCCAAGCGTCCCTGGGTCCGGGTGAGACCATGTGTCCCTGGATCCGGGTGAGGCCGCGTGCACCTAGGCCCGGGTGAGCCCAAGTGGCCCTGGGTCTGGGAGAGGCCAAGCGTCCCTGGGTCCGGGTGCGACCATGTGTCCCTGGATCCGGATGAGGCCTCGTGCACCTTGGCCCGGGTGAGCCCAAGTGGCCCTGGGTCTGGGAGAGGCCAAGCGTCCCTGGGTCCGGGTGAGACCATGTGTCCCAGGATCCGGGTGAGGCCTCGTGCACCTAGGCCTGGGTGAGCCCAAGTGGCCCTGGGTCTGGGAGAGGCCAAGCGTCCCTCGGTCCGGGTGAGACCATGTGTCCCTGGATCCGGGTGAGGACTCGTGCACCTAGGCCCGGGTGAGCCCAAGTGGCCCTGGGTCTGGGAGAGGCCAAGCGTCCCTGGGACCGGGTGAGACCATGTGTCCCTGGATCCGGGTGAGGCCGCGTGCACCTAGGCCCGGGTGAGCCCAAGTGGCCCTGGGTCTGGGAGAGGCCAAGCGTCCCTGGGTCCGGGTGCGACCATGTGTCCCTGGATCCGGATGAGGCCTCGTGCACCTAGGCCCGGGTGAGCCCAAGTGGCCCTGGGTCTGGGAGAGGCCAAGCGTCCCTCGGTCCGGGTGAGACCATGTGTCCCTGGATCCGGGTGAGGCCTCGTGCACCTAGGCCCGGGTGAGCCCAAGTGGCCCTGGGTCTGGGAGAGGCCAAGTGTCCCTGGATCCGGGTGAGACCATGTGTCCCTGGATCCGGATGAGGCCTCGTGCACCTAGGCCCGGGTGAGCCCAAGTGGCCCTGGGTCTGGGAGAGGCCAAGCGTCCCTGGGTCCGGGTGAGACCATGTGTCCCAGGATCCGGGTGAGGCCTCGTGCACCTAGGCCCGGGTGAGCCCAAGTGGCCCTGGGTCTGGGAGAGGCCAAGCGTCCCTCGGTCCGGGTGAGACCATGTGTCCCTGGATCCGGGTGAGGCCTCGTGCACCTAGGCCCGGGTGAGCCCAAGTGGCCCTGGGTCTGGGAGAGGCCAAGCGTCCCTGGGTCCGGGTGAGACCATGTGTCCCTGGATCCGGGTGAGGCCGCGTGCACCTAGGCCCGGGTGAGCCCAAGTGGCCCTGGGTCTGGGAGAGGCCAAGCGTCCCTGGGTCCGGGTGCGACCATGTGTCCCTGGATCCGGATGAGGCCTCGTGCACCTAGGCCCGGGTGAGCCCAAGTGGCCCTGGGTCTGGGAGAGGCCAAGCGTCCCTCGGTCCGGGTGAGACCATGTGTCCCTGGATCCGGGTGAGGCCTCGTGCACCTAGGCCCGGGTGAGCCCAAGTGGCCCTGGGTCTGGGAGAGGCCAAGCGTCCCTGGGTCCGGGTGAGACCATGTGTCCCTGGATCCGGATGAGGCCTCGTGCACCTAGGCCCGGGTGAGCCCAAGTGGCCCTGGGTCTGGGAGAGGCCAAGCGTCCCTGGGTCCGGGTGAGACCATGTGTCCCTGGATCCGGGGGAGGCCTCGTACACCTAGGCCCGGGTGAGCCCTAGTGGCCCTGGGTCTGGGAGAGGCCAAGCGTCCCTGGGTCCGGGTGCGACCATGTGTCCCTGGATCCGGATGAGGCCTCGTGCACCCAGGCCCGGGTGAGGCCACGTGCCCCTGGGTCTGGGAGAGGCCAAGCGTCCCTGGGTACGGGTGAAGCCAGATCCTGGGTCCGGGTGAGGCCGTGCGCCCCTGGATCCATCCGGGTGAGGCTGGGTCCCAGGCCCGGGTGAGACCACGCGCCCCTTCGGTATGGGTGAGGCCACGTGCCCCTTAGTCCGTTTGACGCCATGCCCCTGGGTTCGGCCGAGACCAAACCAGAGGGAATCGGACCTCCATTACCACCATTTGTCCACCATCCAGAGCTGAGGGGTCAGTGCTGACATGTACACATAAGGAACTACTGGACATTGAAATTGGGTCTCAAAAGAACTGTTGGTCCAGGGGGAAGCTCGCTACAGATTGATTCATTTGCCTGTCAGCATAACTATTATTGCTCGTCTCACATTCAGTTCTTATTAGTATATATCTAGTGACATATGATCTCGCTCATCTAGGGGAAATGATGAACAACATAGACTGAGGAACAAGAACAGAACCAGAAGCAAGGAGGCATCGATCGGACTATCGGGCCTCAGAGGGAGGATAGGGGAGGGTAGGGGGAGGGTGGGGGGAGGGGGAGAGTTCAACCAAAGGACCTGTATGCAGGCATATAAGCCTATCCAACAGTTAAGTTCAACAGGGGATTGGGGCATGCGTGGGGAGAGGGGTGGGATGGGAATGGGGGGATGAGGACAAATATGTGACACCTTAATCAATAAAGAAATTTAAAAAAAAATAAAAAAAAAAAAAAAAAAAAAAAAAAGAATAAAAAGAAATGCTAAACTGGACTGAAGAAAATCTGACCACTGGCCGGCTAGAAAGGGCTGTGTGTGCGGATGTGTTTGAGTGTGTGTGCCTGTGGCGGGACGGGGAGTCAATGTTCGAGCACCTGCTTGGGCAGGGCACTGACTGACTGCAGGTGCTGGGGCCACCACGGTAAATGGGACAGGGAGTGCAGGGTGGGGCGCTGTCCTCGTTGGCTGAGCTGGGTGGGGTAATAGAAGGCTTCCTTCAGAGTTCTGAAGTCTGAATGGGGCTTACTAGGAGGAGACCGGAGGGGAGATGTTCCAGGGAGCAGGCTTTGTGAGCACACACACACCCCAGCTAGCACCCTGCGGGAGGAGGAGGCTGAAGTGGTCACAGGGAGTCCCCCAGGGCCTGGGCCACAGCCAGGATGGAGGATGGTTTATAAGCAGGTGGTCTGCTCCGGAAGTGAGGTGTAGGCAGCCCCAGGTCTGAGCACGTGAGGGTTGGAAGGCACTGTTTACTAATCTCCCTCTCCAGCTGCCTCCTACTTGGGAGACTCTGATGACATCACCCAACAGAGAAAACGTGCAGTCTGTGGCCTTCTCCCCCTGGGGGCGGGGGTGGGGCTGCCTTTTGCCCTCTGTGCCTAGGCTTTCTCTGTGCCTAAGGCTCCCAAGGCTGAGGAGCTAGGCTTGGCACAGCCCAGTGGAGCTGCCTGAGGCTGGTTGCTTTGTCTCAGTTGGACCCTGGACCTTTGAGTGTGCTCTGTGGGGCAGGTTCCAGGAAGGACTGGTGAATCATTGGCTGCAAATAACCCTCCCTCCCTCCCTCTGCTGGGCCTGCCCTGAGTCCATCCTCGAGTCCATCCTCGCAGCTCACAGCCTGGCCCGCTTCATGGGGCGTGTCATTTCCACCCCGTCCTCTGCCTTAGCCTCAGTGGCCGCTGGACTTCGTATTCTCTGCAGGGCGACCAAGTCCACGTTCTGTCCTTCCTGAACAGGAGGCCCCTGCTGGGAATGCTGCATTCTTACAAGTCTCAGACACGATTGATTGAGAACCAAAGTCTAGCGGGTTCGAATCCGTGCTCTCCAGGGACAGCAGGCCTGCTGCACAGCCTCGCGCCTGTGGGCTCGGGCTGCCTGGGGAGGCTGGCGGGCGGACAGACGAGGGGCCTGCCTCCGAGTTTGGTTTCTCCGGCGGTTCAGTGCTCTCGCTCCTCGTCCTCTTGGCTTCTTAGGAGGCGGTGGGCTTTGTTTGGTTTTTCCTGGTGTCTGAGTTGGACTTGAACTGTAGCTGAGGCCGTTTACCTGGTCTTTCTCCAGGAGCTGCGAGGTGAGGCGCTTTGTTTTCACCTTCCTCGTGAACTGGGAAAGCCCTCAGCCCCCGTGCGTCTGAAGGGCGCGGCTCGGTGTCCAGGTCTGTCCAGGTCTCGGCCCATCCCTCCCAGCTGACGCAGACACTCGTGTTGTGGTAGGCCTCCAGACTGAGTTCAGACTTTGACCAACGGCAGTATCTCCCTGCAGGCCGCGAGGTGGATTCCTCCAGTCCAGGTCTGTCCCTGCGCGTACAAGTCAAGACAGGTGTCCCTGTGCATTTCGAAACCCTGCCTTGGGGAAGAGGAAGAGAAGGAACAGTGGTTCCTTGTTGCCCTTGACTGCACCCCTCACTGCCCCCTTCCTGCCTGTGTGAGGGCGCAGAGAATCGCCCGACTGCAGCTTTTACCAGACCGGTTTCTTGAACTACCGACGGTTGAAGAGCGTGAACCTTTGTCTACGGTTGAAGAGCGTGAACCTTTGTCTGTCATTTTAAACACTGTCACATGTTTGTCCTGACACCCAGGCTGGCTGCCCAGATCGCTGTCGTGGGCGCTTGCTTCTTCTTTTGTACCGAATTCCTGGTACGTGACTGGCCGTGACTGGGAGGAGGCTGTCTCCGTGTCTTCATCGTGCGTGTGGACACCCTTACCCCACCCCCAAGTCCTGTCCTCCCCGGAGGCTGCTTTCGTTGGCTGAAACTGACCTCAGAGGCCAGTGGTGCGTAATGGTTCTGAAGCGCATAGTTTGGGTGTTTGACACCTGTCCTCACCGGTCTCACCAGACACTCTGACTCCTTCCTCGTCGCTCGAAGGCCTGGGCCCAGCTGATGGGGCTGCAGGGCTGGGCTGTGGGGCATAATCCAGCCTTTTCCTTCTCGTGCTCAGGGCAGGGTGTGGGGTTAAGCAGCATTAGGGTCCAGAAGAACTTGGGTTGCTGGTGTCCTTGTTCAGGGACCCGCTGGTACAGTGACATGAGCCGGGAGCTCGCCACCCAGTGTGTGTGTCAGGGGGAAGAATTCTCTTCTGAAACAGGACAAGGTGTGGCCACCGGGGGGCACGGGTTCCCATTGCTTGAAGGATCAGAGAGCTTTTCCTAGGCCTTAGACGTCCCACCGGTGCCTGTGACACAAACAGGGAATCCGCACAACCTGAGATTCCAAGTGTTCTCAGGAGACGGTCGTGCAGAATTGTGGCTTCTCACCTGTGGGGGCTCATTTACACGTTTGGCTGTCAGGGTTCTCTTAAGGAGGACAACCTTCTCGCACTTGGCACTGGGTCCACGCCCGCTGGTTGGTCCTTTGGAGTGACCCTGGAGCTGGATTCCGCTGCGGAGAAGTTGGGGTGGGACTTGTTCCTGGGGACATGGGGTTGTGATTTAGAGTCCATAGCTCCATGGGGCTCAGGGTACACTCAGGGCACGCATCGTGTGTGTGTGTGTGTGTGTGTGTGTGTGTGTGTGTGTGTGTGTGTGTGTTTGCACATGAACATTTTGTGAGGGTAAAAACAAAGACTAGACTAGCTGGCAAATCGAACCAGCTGTTTTTATTTTGTGGGAGCAGAGTGATTAATTTGGGGGGATGGGGAGCCAAGCCACAAAAGGAAAGACGAAGCCGCCTCAGCTAAGCCAGGCGAGGACCTTGTGAAATACAGGGATTCCCAGCCTCCCGCCTCCCATTGCTCCGGATCGCAAACCTACAAGAAGCCCCAGGGCGGCTCAGGGCCTTTCACCTGCCCAGGAGCCTCCAGAGTAACCAATCCCCTTTGAAGAGACGCACCTGTTTGGTGCCTGGCTTCCTGTGCCTCTGGAGGAGACACCCAGAATTCCAACAGTTCCCACCGGACAGCTTGCCTCCTTCCTGGGCTCTGCATTTGGGGCTTTGGAAAGAGCCCCCAGGCGGCCTTTGAATGGCCAGCGGGTCAGTACTCCTGTGACCAGCCCGCTGGCCCCGGGGAAGAGGTGGGATGGACCGAGCTGATGTTTTCCCACAATGAGCACCCAGAAGGCTGTCCCCTACAGGGAAATTTAAGAGCCTCTCCCCCATTTCGTTACTGTCACGCTCTCTAACATTTGTTGCCCCGGAGTCCCTGCCACAAAGGGGTTGTTGTGGAGCAGCTGATGGATGACCAGCCTGGATTAGGCATGGCAGTCCTCCAGGCACGCCTCCGACCCGCTCGGTCCCAGCACAGGCCGCGTTCCTCTTTGCCCACCTGATTGGCAGGGGTGAGGGGTAGAGAGAGAAACAGGTTGCTAAGCAGCCTGGTCCGGACATGGTGCCGGTCCAGTGAACAGCCGCAGTGTTCAGGGGAGTGGGAGGGTTTGGGCCTGTCCCACACTCAGGAGGGACTTTTGGGGGAAGGGGCTGAGGTCTTCTAGTCTGGCTTTAGCGTGGGACCACGGCGTGGGAGGTGAGGTGGCCTTCTCGCACCCCACTTTCTGACACGGTATCTTGGTGTGAGATTTCCTCATGAGTGGAGTGCAGAGCTCTGCTGCTGTTTCCACGTGCCAGCCTTGCCCAGAGCCCTGCTGTCTTATCTCCTCCCTCCCCGACCGGAGCGAACGGAAATGGGGTCCAGCAACTTCCTGGGAGCCCAGCGTCCGCCACGTTAGCGTGTGGTGGCACTTGAGGGCTGAGTTTCTAACTGTTCAAGGGGCTGAGTTTCCCCAGAAATGGAGAGAGGAGGGTCCCTGCGGTGGACATTTGGGACAGCGCAGCCAGGGAAGGCCTCCCTCCCCGCTGGGCTTGTGACGCGGCTGGGCCCTTCCTTCGCCAGGTAGACCCAGGGAGGGGAAGCCCCGACTCGGCGGGAAATGCGCAGCAAGGCTAGGACACCTCTGCTCAGGGACCTTCGCTCTTAGGGTTCTGCGCTCGCCTAGAACCAGGGCCATGGAAGTCGGTGTGGGGGCAGTAGTTTGCATGAAGGATCAGAGAGCTTTCTTTAGCGGGAATATAAAGCCGACGGGAAAGAGCAAAAGGGGAGCAGAGAGAGCCAGGAGAAGCGCCTCCGGTTAGTCACTGTGATCAAAGGCCGTCCGGGCCTGCTCCGGGTCCATGGGCTGCCCCCTGTGATGAAGTCTCCCCTTTTTTGCTTAAACTAAAAGTTAGAAAAAATCTCTTCTGAGTAGTCTTTTGTGTTTAGTGTTGGTATTTCATGTTGTAAAGTAGCCCCCTCTTGCTTCCTCAGTACCAGGTTGGGGTGACTGTGTTCTGGGGTGACTGGCCAGGGGACAGCATCGGGAGGGTCCAGGTGTGCGGGTGACACTGGCTGGCGTTTGTTCTCCGTCGTGGTGGTATTGGCCCTGCTGGAGGCCGTGAGGAGAGACTGGAGCATCCCAGCTGCTCTGATGAAGGAAGAAGGGGGGTCAGGGATCCCCAAAGCCCCTCCCCCCAAGCATCGCTCACTCTTGGGATGCCTTCACCTTCTTTCCTTCCTCGATTATCCTGAGCGGTCTCTGCGTACAGCAGCTGTGGGCTGGAGCCAGGCTTACCTCCTTGTGTTTCTGTTTGTCTTTGCAGGATAACCCAGAAGTAGAAAAGCGGGATCCGCAGGAATTAGTTGGTAAGTTCCCAGGCAGCCTCGGGGCATATTTCTGAGCCTTGCTGGGGCCTGTGGGCATGGCTCCTCTGCTGTGATCCTTGTCTCTCCTCCTCTCTCTCATGGCCTTTGGCATTTCCTACAATGTCCTAAGACACCCACAAACAATTCTTCTTTGAAAATCATAGTCATGTGTGTTTCACTGGCTCTGGTCAGTTGCCAGTGCTGTAGGGGGGACGCAGGGCCCCATTCAGCCGGGAGCTCATTCCCCTGTTGCCCTGGGCCCGTCCTCCGTCCCTGTACCCCCTTCTCGCCCTCTGCTGGCATATTCATGTGCTCAAGGAGCAGACACGTGGCCTCTGCTGGCACTTGGCTCTGTCCCCGGGGGAGAGCATGCCTCCCAGTCCTGGAGTCCGGGATCCTTTGTGACTGGAGAGCAGGGCAGTTTACATTTCTGGAAAATGGCATCCAGGTCTGTTAAACCCCAGCCTCCTAATCCTTTTGCAAGCCCCTCAACTCCTTCGGCGTGGCCTGGACTTCGTACCTGCTCTCCCAAAGCCCGGCAAGCCTCACCCAGGGGTGGCCGGTCCTCCCTGTGGCAGCCCTTTTCTGCCTGCTGACTCTTCACACCGCCTGGAAACACTGCTTCCGGCCGCGCCTCCCCCGTCCTTCCCTGGACAGGGTCCCTTCACCGGGGGTGGGAGGTGAGGACCCATTCTGGTTTTCCTACTGGAAGAACCGAAAATGATTCCTGTTTGTCTTCCGAGGAAGGATTGGGTAGGAAAGTGACCACTCTGAGTGGCCCTTTATTCCTGAATTCTCTGATGGAGTGTGAGTCCTTCAAATCCTGTGAAAATCACACCTTTCCTAAGACCTTAGGGTTTGCTCTTTAGAAAATGGCGCTGTGGGGGCACTAGTTGGCTTGGTGGCAGAGGAAAAACAGCCCCTGCCAGGATGCCCGTGGCCTCCCCGAGTGGGTGGTCCCTGGTGAGGACAGACTGGAGCCCCTCCTGCGCCCCATCGTCTTTGCTGTTTACTACCAAGAAACTGGGGGGGGGGGGGTCAGAGAGCAGCCCAGCCCGGAGCCCGAGGCCACATTGTCCTCCGGTGGAATGTGTGTGGGCATCAGCCATGTCCGCCCCAACTTCCACGACCAACTTTCACTTTTTCTCTCCTTGCCATTTTAGAAAATAGCTGTGTTGAGGTTGACTTACCCAGAGTAAGACTCACCGGTTTAAGGTGTGCCATCTGGTGCGTTTCGACAGGTGGTGCAGTGGTGAGCCCCACCACAGACGTGGTACAGAACACCTCCGTGACTCCACAGTGTCCCCTTGTCCCCTCCCTCAGCCCAGGCAGGCAGGGCCTTTCTTCACGGTGGTTTTCCTCGTTTGGAAGGTCACATAAGTCAGGGTTGCTCAGCCTCGGCACTGTCGACATTTTGGGGCTGGATAACTCTTCGCTGTGGGGGCCTGGCCTGTGCATCGGACAGTGTTTTAGCATCACTGGTCTCTCTGGACTAGATATCGATAGTGCTGCCTCCTCCCGGCCCGCGTGTGACAGTCAGAAATGTTTCTAGACATGGCCAAACGTTCCCTTGTTTTTGTTTGTTTTCATTGTTTCGTTGTCTGCACCATTTCTGCGATCCCTTCACCTGTGGAGGACACAGATCTTTAAGCCTCGTTGTTTTGGTTGCCGTTACCCTTTCTCACTGAGGAGGCGCAGCTGAACACAGTGCCTGTACCCCCTCCTTTTGTCCATTCTCTGGGTGGAGGACTCAGGTTGCTCCCCTAGTGGGAAAGCATTTCATCTGTGTAGACAGCCCAGGTTTAATGGAGCAAGTGACAGCAGAGGAGCTGACCTATCGGTCTTTCCAGCTGCTTGAGCACACTCTCCGTCCCCTCCAGGTGCCCACCAATGCCCCATGGGCGTGCCTGGCACCATGGCACCGGGGTGGTGTTCTTCATGTCACTTGTGAGCTAGTGCCTCCTGCCCACAGCCCCACAGTACCCTTCAGGCATCCTTCCCTCCCTTGTTACTAAGCCAGCTGACTGGCTGCTCCTGCTAGGTTGGCACCTGGCAGCTATGGGTGCCATCGCTGTTTCATGACTTGGGTGTGAATCACCCCGAGGGCAGGCTTCTCAGATCCTGAGTGTGGCCGCCTGTCAGACCTAGGAGGAGCCAGACACGGCTGCCCCCCGGTGCTGGGCACGTTTCTCAATGTGTTTCCTGGGAAAACGGAGGCTCTGGCTACGCAAACAGCCACATAGGTGGGTCTGATGTCTTCTTTCGATTCACCCTGGGACTTAGGAATGAATCGCTAAAAGGTTGCTCCTGAAATCAAAGGGATAACCTTTATCTCGTTTCCTGAACGAATCGCTTCATTTATCAGCTGCTTCCTAGGAATTCTCTTGTTCTAACCCAGCATCTCCAGAGGGGCTCTCCCTGCCCCTGCCATACTGTGTACCATTTGAGCCCAAGTGTGGTTGGGTTGCTGTGGCAACACTGTCACACCCTGTTTTTCCTAAAGGCTTTCCTGGAAAATGCCAAAGGGCATTCTTTGTCTATGTGTCACGTGCACATATGCACTGTCCACGCCAGGGAAGAGTTTGCCCCTCCCTGGCGTGTGCCCAAAGCCTGCCCAGGCCCTGCTCGCTCTTGTTGCTGATGCTCATGAAATCGGAGGCCCAGCTCACCCCAGCCATTCCCTCTCGGCTGGACTCTGCAGCCTGCTTGAATCTGGGCCTTCGAACTCCAGTTTCTCCAGGGCTGGGAGGAAGGAGGAAGTCAGAATGAGTTTGAACTTCAGCCAGGCTGGGTGTCACCCTTGCTGCAGGAGGCAGGGGGAGGTGCTGGGCAAAGAGTAGCACGTGGTTCCCTGATGGAAACGGCTCTGAGGCTGCACTGCCGTCTCGGGTCCACAGCAGGATGTCACCCAGGCACGGTCCTCCTGTCCTCGCCCCACATGGCAGCTCTAGTGCTCGGATCTTGGGCGGTGGGCACCTGGGGCGGCCCACTGACACGCAGAGAGGGGACACCCTGCCCTGGCTGAGCCCAGTCTCGGTGCTGGCAGTGTGTGCGGGCGTGTTCGGCCACCCCTGAGACTGGTTAAGCCAAGGAGCAGTACCCTCCACTGGATCAGCACCGAGTTCTTCACAGTAACAGTGGAAATCAAAGCACCTTGTCTGCTGAGACACATCTTAACCCAGCCTTGGAGAAGGGGAGGTTGTGCCAGGCCACCCCCAGGCAGAGCGCAGCCATTGGGCCAGCCCGGCACACAGAGGGTACCCAGTGAGTGCCTGCTGGGTGTTGCTGGTGCTTTTTGTTCATTCTTTCTCTTCATCCTGCCCCACCCCGTTCCGCCTGCTGTTTTGCTCATTGTATGGTCCTTTTCATGAGCGAGTGTTTTAAAGAGCACAGACAGACCGCACAACAAGCAGTGCATTGTCTGAGGGATCCAGAGCAGGACTGCGGTCGCAGGGGCGGCCGGCCGGGGAGGGGAGGGGGAAGGGGGGGGACTTGGGTGGGCAGTGGCAGGTCTCCTTGGGAGTTGTGGTTCTCCACTTCAGAATCAGGCCTTTTGTTCCCAAGAAAGAGGTGGACCAAAGAGGGTCCATCGGTCTGTTTGTTTATTTTTTAAAGACCCTAAGCTAATTTCTAACAGGTAATTTTTTTAATGCCATTTATGCACAAAGGAGCTTTGAATGCTTGGAGTCCCCAAATCTAGGGAGCCTCGTGCCCTCTTTATCCTTTATCTTAGGATGAGAAGGGTGGCATTGAGCAACTCTGAATTTCCAGAACCCTGGGAGGCTGCTTTAAGGACACGGCCAGTGGAGGGCTGGAGTCAGCCCATGTGCACATCCCTTCCCGGCCCGGGTTCAGCTACTTCACATTGGTAGCTTGCCCTTGGCATGGCAGAGTTTACACCACGGGAACTGGCAGGTGCTGCAGATAGTGGCTGTTCCCGTCCCCACCTCCCATTTGCCAGCACCCCCGGGCATACTCTTTCCTTGAAAGTTCCTGCTGTGACATGTTGGCATGCATTCTTTACACTTACACCCTCTGCCTGCACTTTCCTTCCTCCAAGTGGGCACATGCTGGCTCCTTCTGGTCACATGATCTCAACTCAGATGACACCGCCCTCTGAGAGGCTACTCTGAACACTCCCATAGCGTTTATCCCTCCCTGAAAACATTGTATGTGCTTTCCCCCCATTGTCCTTGTGTACCCCCATTGCCCATATGTAACCCCTATTCTAACCCCCACCTCCCTACAGAATTTTCCTCTGTTCTCTCAACACACAGCCTCCTTTTCGGAAAGAGTCCGGAATATGTCACCTGATGAAATCAAGATCCCGCCGGAGCCCCCGGGCAGATGTTCAAATCACCTGCAGGTAGGCACCGAGCTTGACTGCTGTGGCGGGGCAGCGGTCTGGCTTGGTCTGACTTGAAGAGGCTTCTGTCAAAGAAACACCCAGGTGGGAAGGAGCCTGCAGTCCTGGTTACCTCCCTGACCTGCTCTCAGGAGTTGCTGTGTACTAACTGCCACCCTCCACCTCCTCACCTGGTGCTGGCTGTGTACTAACTGCCACCCTCCGCCACCTCACCTGGTGCTGGCTGTGTACTAACTGCCACCCTCCACCACCTCACCTGGTGCTGGCTGTGTACTAACTGCCACCCTCCACCACCTCACCTGGTGCTGGCTGTGTACTAACTGCCACCCTCCGCCACCTCACCTGGTGCTGGCTGTGTACTAACTGCCACCCTCCACCACCTCACCTGGTGCTGGCTGTGTACTAACTGCCACCCTCCACCTCCTCACCTGGTGCTGGCTGTGTACTAACTGCCACCCTCCACCTCCTCACCTGGTGCTGGCTGTGTACTAGCTGCCACCCTCCACCTCCTCACCTGGTGCTGGCTGTGTACTAACTGCCACCCTCCACCACCTCACCTGGTGCTGGCTGTGTACTAACTGCCACCCTCTGCCACCTCACCTGGTGCTGGCTGTGTACTAACTGCCACCCTCCACCTCCTCACCTGGTGCTGGCTGTGTACTAACTGCCACCCTCCACCACCTCACCTGGTGCTGGCTGTGTACTAACTGCCACCCTCTGCCACCTCACCTGGTGCTGGCTGTGTACTAACTGCCACCCTCCACCACCTCACCTGGTGCTGGCTGTGTACTAACTGCCACCCTCTGCCACCTCACCTGGTGCTGGCTGTGTACTAACTGCCACCCTCTGCCACCTCACCTGGTGCTGGCTGTGTACTAACTGCCACCCTCTGCCACCTCACCTGGTGCTGGCTGTGTACTAACTGCCACCCTCCACCTCCTCACCTGGTGCTGGCTGTGTACTAACTGCCACCCTCCACCACCTCACCTGGTGCTGGCTGTGTACTAACTGCCACCCTCCGCCACCTCACCTGGTGCTGGCTGTGAAGCCATGCCACCCTCCGCCACCTCACCTGGTGCTGGCTGTGTACTAACTGCCACCCTCCGCCACCTCACCTGGTGCTGCGCTGGCTGGAGCACCCTGGCTTGCCCTCCATGAGGTCCTGTGCTGGTCAGAGAAGATGACATACCTTTTCTGTGCAACCCAGCTGAGCCAATGAGAACATTTCAGAAGGAACTTTGTTAAGAAACCGAGGGACCCTCAGAATGTAAAATAAATTATAGAAATGTAAAACACAAGCATTTTTTACGCATAAAATTCCCATGCTCACATCCCAGCAAAGCCCGCTCACTAGCTTCTGGTCGTACAGTCTCGTACAGACCTGGGCTGAGGTTTTGAAACCCAAGGACGTGGAGCAGTTGCTGCAGTTCTCCCTTGGGAGCAGGCCCTCGGGGTCAGCTGGGGTTCGGCCTTTTTAGCCTCTGAGATGGTTTCTAGTCCCTCTCCAGGTCCCCAGTGAGTGGACCTGTGACAAACAATAGGCAGACACCCACTGCCGGGTGGCCACAGGGCTAGCTGCTCTACCTTCGACCCCAGAGAGTCTCCTGGAGCCTCTTGCTGCTCCGCAGGCCCACGCACCACCCTCACGGATGGATGACTCACGGGACCGGGCTGCGGAATGCAGCGGGCTGGGGCTTCGCGCAGTGAAGATTCTCTTTCTTTTCCGGAAGTCTCCTCCCTCTGCTGAGTCGTCAACCCCCTGCCCGCCACCCCCACGCCTAGTGTAACCTCCACACCAGGCAACAAGTCACAGCCTGTCAGGACAGTCTAGCCATCTGCCCGGCACAGCCATCAGCCGCTCGGGCTGAAGTCAGGATATTTCTCCTCTTAGATCCTCCTAATGGTAGAGAGCATGACGCAGCACACCTTCCAGGTCACCCGAGATGGGGGAATCGTCTTCTGGCCCAGGAGACCCAGAAAAGTCCTCTGTAAGATGGGGCTGCCCCACAGGCCGGCCTTGACCGTAGACTCAGGTCTGTCCCTCGCGGCTCCTCTCTCTCACTCGGTGCTTCCGCTGGCCACGGCAGAAAGGTGGGCCTTCTCAGTCACCTCTCCCAACATCCCCAGGGAGCATCCACGGACTTCTCACCCCGCCGCCTCCTCTCACAATGAGAGCTCAACTCACCCCTGCCGGGGCCTCTTGATGAAGTGGAGGGGACCAGCCACCTGGGAGCCTCCCCACAAAGACATTCTAGGAAGTTTGTGAGGCCAAATCCAAAAACCTCTCCTCCTGCCTTCCTCCGAAAGGACACAGCCTTCTGGTCTCCCGCTGCGGACTTGCCCCCGTGTTAACATGTAAAACCAGCCTCCAGCCCCTGCCCATCACCGCTAGTGCCTGAAACTCCTCTGCGGATGATTCAGGAGCTGCCGAACCAGGTGGGGACTTGTCCACGGTCTTCTCCGTGGCTTCTCAGCCTTGACCTTTTTACTGCTCCCTCTACCAGCTCTCCAGAGGGATCAGGAGAAAGCGTGGTGTAACAGGCTGCTCGGTTCAGAGGCTGGTCAAAGGCTGGGTGGAGAAAGACTGGCTGGAGCAGGGCTTCAGGTGGCCCTGGACCTCCTGTGTCCGTGTGTCCATATAGCCCACGTGACCACAGACTGGGACTGGGGGCACTGTGGGGTCACAGGGCCCTGTTTCTCTTCCGTAGGACAAGATCCAGAAGCTGTATGAGCGGAAGATGAAGGAGGGAATGGATATGAACTACATGATCCAAAGGAAGAAAGAGTTCCGGAACCCCAGGTGCGTTTCCCATGAGCCTGCAGGGTTGGTTGAGTCATTGATGTTGGACCAGGGACTGAGGTGCCCCCTGGATGTGGCAAGAAGAGACCCAGCTAGGATCCCACCTGAGCCCAAAGGGACCGTCAGCCAATCTGCTATCCCAGCGGGACATTTACCGTTTCCGATCCAGGCTGAACACAAACCAGTGTGTGGAGCGGGAGCCAAGAGGCCAGGCCTAGAATGCGGCCCGGCTAGGTTCTCATCCCCCCTCTGCTCCTGAAGCACGTGACCTCACAAGGCCTCGGTTTCCTCATCCATGAGTGAGGAGGTTGGACTAGACCAGTGGTCGGCAAACTGCGGCTCTTTGGCTCCTGGAGTGTGGCTCTTCCACAAAATACCACGTGCGGGCGCGCACGTACAGTGCGATTGAAACTTCGTGGCCCATGCGCAGAAGTCGGTTTTCGGCTCTCAAAAGAAATTTCAATCGCTGTACTGTTGATGTTTGGCTCTGTGGACTGATGAGTTTGCCGACCACTGGACTAGACCATTGTGGGTTCTTCTCTCACCTCTAAGAAGTCCCTGGTTCTGTATGTAGGCAACAGGCTTTAGGACAGAGCTCTCTGGTCTTACTCTGCCCAGTGCCTGAGCAAGGGGCACACCTGGGAAAGTGTGGTGTGCCAGCAGCAGGGACCTGCCCTGGCCTTTGTGTGGGCCTGAATGTGGTAGCCCCAACCCAGCCACAGCTGGAGGCCAGGTGTCCAGGTCAGACCCCAAAAACGCAGCCCTCAACTCGACACGGCTCAGCCCGGCCCTGGCTAGCCGTGCATCCCGCCAGAGTGGCGGGCAGAAATGACTGGTCGTGTCATTTGCCGTGCACATTGCCCTCCCGCCGGGAAGCTTCCCGAGAACAGTCCCGCTGGGTTTGAAGATTTTGTCTGAGCCCAGGAGCTGGGTGGTGGTCATCTCTTAAATTCTGGCGCCCCGCGGGGCCACGGGCCTGCTCAGGGCCTCGTCGTTTTTTTCTTTCAGCATCTACGAGAAGCTGATCCAGTTCTGTGCCATTGATGAGCTTGGCACCAACTACCCGAAGGTACGTCCCGCGCGCGGAGGCTGAGCTGCGGGAGAGAGATGGCCCTTACTGACTAGTGTTAACCTTTTCTTTTTCAGGATATGTTTGACCCCCATGGCTGGTCTGAGGACTCCTATTACGAGGCATTAGGTAAGTAGTCATCGTCTGTCCATCCACCTGCACACCCATCTGTCCCTCCATCTGTTCGTCTGTCCGTGCAGTCATTCAGTCACCAGGCAACATGCATTTCAACATGCATTTCAAGGTCTCCTGTTAGTCCCTGTCCACGGAGCTGGTGTGCAGCCTGAACAAGACAGGCCGCATCCCTGGCTTAGGAGGCTTATGACTCAAAGAAGACAGAGGGTTGAAGGGGAATTCCAGCAGTGCGTGCTATGGCGATGGGGTGCAGGCAGGGCCGCCTGACCAGGCCAGGGGCTGGGCACTGAGGAAACACGTTCAAGCAGAGGTTTGACGATGCCGAGGCCAGCCCAGCAGATGTAGACGGGTCGCAGGCAGGGGGGTGGCATGTTGTGAGGCCGCGAGAGCACAGCTTTTTCTCAAGGGGGCCCGTTGCGGGGGACGGGGAGGAATTTCAAAGGGTCCATGCCCTCAAGTGACCGGTCTCAAACCAGCAGCCCATGGACCACTGCGGCCTGCAGACGGGTTTGGCCCACACAAATCTTGTCTTGCTTTCACTTGAACAGCTGACAACATTCTACCTGAAAAACCGTGACTCCAGCTTCTCGTGGTCACTGGGAAGGTAGTCCATGCTGGGCCTTCTGTATTCCCACACGGAGCGGTCAGCGCGTGCGCACCTGGGCCTTTGGGTTGAGGCCCTGCGGGCCTGGAGGCCACCTTAGTGCATCAGACAAGCTGCAGGGAATGCAGCGAGCGCTGGACTGAGGTCCCTCAGCCTGAAGTGTGGGCGCTGTTCCAAGGCTACTTTTGTAACTGCTTCTCTTGTCTTTGTAGCCAAAGCCCAGAAGGTTGAAATGGACAAATTGGAAAAGGCCAAAAAGGAGCGAACCAAAGTGAGCGATGGGCAAATGTCCTGGATGAAAGGGGAAGTGTTTGGAGCCTGTGGGTCCTGCCGGCTGAGCCCCAAGGGCTCCGGTCTGCTCTTCGGTCCGCTCTCCGGCCCTGCCCCCTCCCCAGTTCATGCCTGGTGGTGCTCGGAGCAGCCTGAGGGGTGCCTTGTGGAGGGACAAGCCTTGCTCGCTTTCCCGCCTGTCTCAGCTTGAAGTCACTTTCCAGTTGCTTCCGTTTGGTTTCTTGGATCTTGTCATTGCTGCCTTTGTCCCTCCGTGCCCTCCCCTTGCAGCTGCAGAACCCTGGTGGCTCTCTCTCTCGGGCCACCGGTGTCCTCCCGGGCCTGAATGGAGGCCAGTATTGCCTCCTGAGAGCTCTGGTCGGTGCCTTTCGTGGCCTCCAGAGCTGACCTTGATGGCGCCCAGTGCTTCCCTGTAGGTCCCTTGCCTGACGGCCAGGTGCCCCCTCACGTTAGGGCCCTGAGTGCCACTTCTTCCCAAGCAGGATGGGACCTTTGGGGAACAGAATGTGGCTGTGAGCCCACATGTCCTCCAGCACTTTATGGTCAGAGTCTCCAAGAGAAAGTTCAGGGCAAAGCCCCTCCGCCTTCGGTGTGGCCTGACCCTCCTGCAGTTGTGGCCGCCAGGACACCCCCTCGCCCCCCAGGCAGAGGAGCTGCTGGCGGCCTCGGGAAGCTGTGCTGGGGGTCGTGGGGTTTTCTCGTTCTTAGCCCTGGATTGAGTTTCTCTCCTTTCCCTCCCCCTTCCCAACCCAGGCTTGTTGCGGCGTGTGCGCAGCACCTGGGGTCCTGAGCTCCCTTCCCCTGTGCTGCCGGCACCCCTTCCGCGCGGGTGTGAGGAGAGGGCCTGGGCATGGGAGGTGGGGCGGCGGGAAGGGGTTCCCCTGGCGTGTGCAGAAGCCTGGTGATGCCGGGGAGGATCCAGTGTCTGTCTGGGGAATTTTCTCCCGAGTCGTAAAAATCCCCTTCGGGCGCCTCGAACACCTCCCCTCCCCCACAGTCACGATGGAGCTGGTTCTCAATGCCTGCTTTGTGTGATGCCAACCACACGCCTGTCCCCCAGGGGCAGGTGGCTGGCACGAAGGTGGGACCGGCAGCGTGGCCCAGGTCTTACTCCCTCCCCTCTTCCCCTCCAGATTGAGTTTGTGACAGGCACCAAGAAAGGCACCACCACCAA
This sequence comes from Eptesicus fuscus, assembly GCF_027574615.1. NCBI lineage: Eukaryota > Metazoa > Chordata > Mammalia > Chiroptera > Vespertilionidae > Eptesicus > Eptesicus fuscus. Next base: position 48,564,278 of record NC_072492.1, read on the forward strand.
CGCCACGGCCACCACCACCACCACGGCCAGCACAGCTGTTGCAGGTAGAAGGCGCTTGTCGGTTCCCAGCTGCACCGCGGATGAAGCGAGGGGATCCCCACGGGGACCCAGGCCTCGCACCCCCTCCCTGTGCTTTTCTCTGAGCCCAGAGATGGCGAGCCAGCCTTGGAGGCGGGTGGGCTCCCAGTTCCCGGGCTGCCCCGTGGCTTCCTGTGGCCGGCCCCGAGGCTGCTGCTCCCTACGCTCTGGCCGCTGGCTCCCGGAAAGGGGGTGGTGCTGTTTGCTCTGTCCTGGTCCTGACTTCTCTCTCGCTTTGTTTCCAGATGCTCAGAAGAGAAAGAGCAAGTGGGACTCGGCCATCCCAGTGACAACCATAGCCCAGCCCACCATCCTCACCACCACGGCCACCCTGCCCGCTGTCGTCACCGTGACCACCAGTGCCAGCGGCTCCAAGACCACCGTGATCTCTGCCGTGGGCACCATCGTGAAGAAGGCCAAGCAGTGACCCAGGCACCGGCTCGGGGGGGCTCGGACATTCCTTCCCTTCGAGGGGGGAGCCGCTCCAGGGCTTGATCAGAGATGAGACTGCGCCCAGTGACGCTGCCGCGGGGCGCTGCCGCGGTGTGTGTCTCAGGACTGGGACCGCTCCGAGGCCACCCCGCGAGGAGCCTCTGTGGCCTTCCAGCCAAAAGGATGTGGCTGCAGAGGCGTGGGCTGTGGACAGGGTCCTCCCGCCGCCCAGGCCCATCGCCCTATTAAAAGTGCGGTGTTCTTGCATCTTGGCATCTCAGATGCATTGGGCTCCTACAGTCTGTTTGCAGGCGAACACGGAAGCTCGGGTGCCTCTCCGTCTTCCGGTTGGGGCTATTACTCAGTGTTGAGGGGTGGCCCAGGAAGATGCCGTGGCAGGAGGGGGCCCAGACAGTGGGTGAGGCCCCGTGTGGCTGCTGCCTGCTGTCCCGCTTCCAAAACCCAGCCGGTTCTCATACAGGAGCGGAGGCCGCTGTTCCCTTGGGGGTGATTGAGCTTCCGGACCCCTTGGACACACCCACACTTGAAAGTCAAGCCAGTTCCCAGGAGGGCTGGGGTTGATCCCCACCCACACAGGGAGGGGCAAAGCCTTGGCTCCTGGCCGCAGCTGCCTGGTCCCTGGGTACCACCCCCCCCAGCACTGCCCGGTGCGGCAGGGAGATGAATCACCTCCTGCCCTGGCTGGGGCAGCTCATTGTTTACAGGAGAGCCGGGCTCCTGGGAGGATCCTGCCTCCACTCCCTTCCTGCCTGTTATCTCTGCCCCGCAGCAGCCCCTGGGCAGCGCTGGGCTCCTCTTGGGGCCAAAACAGATTTCCTAGCCGTGGCCAACCCACAGGGACGCGTTTGCCTTTCTTGCTCTTTGCCACCTCTCCACGCCGGCGGAAGGGCTGTGCGTCAGGGAGGGAAGCCGGGCTGTGAAGAGCCGCTGCTTCCCTGGGTGGGGCACGTGAAGGTTGGGAAGGTGCTCCTAAAATGCACCTGATGCTCTTAGGGTGCGTCTGCCCTGCCGTCCCCAGAGTAAAAATGGAGGCACACTCATCCCCTCCCCCACTCAGGACTTGGCACTCGAGGACCCTCTCTCTCCTCCTCTGATAGGACTTCGCAACCCTGGGGAGAGGAGCTGCTGCCCCATGGTCCCAAGAGGTCTCTTTTTCTTAGTGGTTATTTTGTTGTTTTTTAACTTTTTAAAGGTTTTTTATTGATTTTTTTTTTGGAGAGAGAAGCATCAATGAGACACACTGATCAGCTGCCTCCTGCACACCCCCTATTGGGGATCGAGCCTGCCACCCAGGCATGTGCCCTGACCGGGAATGGAACCGACCACCTTTCGGTGCAGGAGACAACGCTCAACCAACTGAGCCACACCAGCCAGGCCCAAGAGGGTCTCTCAAGGGACTTCCTCCCCTGCAGCCTCCATCAGGGGCCCTGCTATGGACCGTGGGGGGCCTCAAACGTAAAAAATGGGACTACCATGTGGTCCCTAGGTCCCACTTTGGGGTATATGTCCCAAAGAAAGGCAGGGTCTCCAAGTTCCATTTGTTCGTATTCACAGTGTCCGAGAGGTAAAAGCAACCAGGCTCCGTTGAAGGCTGAGGGATGAACAAGATGTGGCCCAGACGCACAAGGGGATACTATTCTGTCTGGAAAAGGGAGGAAATCTGACACCTGCTACAATAGCGGGGAACCTTGAGGACATGTGCTCAGTGAAGTAAGCCGGTCACAAAGACACCTACTTGTATGACTCCACTTCCAGGAGGTAGCTTTACTACAGGAGTAAAAGTCATAAAGATGCAAAATTGAACAGTAACCAGGAGCTGGGCGTGGGGGGCATGGGGTGCTGTTTAATAAGTATAAAGTTTCTGTTTGCAAGATGAGAAAGTTCTGGAGATCTGTTGCCCAAAAATGTGAATATACTTAACCCTATTGAACTATACATTTAAAAAATAAGATGGTAATTTTTTTATGTTATATTTTTTACTACAATTTTATTTAATTGGGTTGCTTTGTAATAGTAATTAAAAATTTACCCCTAGCCAGTTTTGCTCAGTGGGTACCAAAGGTTCCCAGGTTCGATTCTGATCAAGGGCACATGCCTCAGTTACAGGCTCCTCCCCAGCCCGCCCGGTTGGGGCTCATGCAGGAGGCAACCAATCAATGTGTTTCTCTCACATCGATATTTCTCTCTGTCTTTCCCTCTCCCACTCTCTCTAAAAATCAATGGAAAAAATATCCTCGGGTGAAGATTTAAAAAAATTTTTTTTTTAAACAAAAAAAGAAAAGCAACATTACTCCTGTATTTTTGGAGGCACATAGTTCATCCCCTGTTGATCAAGGGAACCTCTATTTTTTTTTTAATCAGAAGGATGCCTTCTATTAAATGTAGAAACAGAAAATCACAATTCTGCAACGTCAGAAGAATAGTTGATCCAGGCAAGGATAGGCAGTGGACGCCAAAAATGTTTCACCTGAATCTAAACAGACTTTCAGATGTAACTTCCAGTTTGCAGGAGGCTTAAAAGAACAAGCCCAGTGACACCACGAGGAAGCAACCAGACAAATCCAGACAGTGGGGCATTCTGCAGGTCAACTGGCTTTTAAAGGTCAATGGGGGAGGGAGGTGCTGTTTTAGAGTAAGAGAGAAAACAGTTGCAATGGGTGCCATGGAGTGGATGCTAATTCAAAAGGAAATAGTTACTACAGTTTGGGGACAACTAAGAAATTTTAATAAGGATTGAGTCAGACATTAGGACATTCTTGTTCATTTTTTTAGGTGTGATAGAGTTATTGTGGTTGTGTGGGGGACCAGACACACATTTGGAGTGTGGAGAGAAGAAAATGTCATGATATCTTAAATTCAAATAGATCTATGCATAGCTTTGAGCAGTGGCAGTAACGTAGGTTTATCCGAGGCATGGTTATTGCTAATTGGGAAGAAAAAAAAAAAGATAAAGGAATACATGAGAAACATAAAATAAATATGACAAAATGTTAATTCTTGGTTAGGTCCAGGTAGTAAAAATGCAAATGATCTTTATACTCTTTTCAACTTTTTTACATGTTTGAAAATATTCAAAATAAAGTTGGGGGGATTATCATCTTAAAGGGGGTCTACTGGCACCCCCTGGCCCTTGGAGAGACCAGGCCTAGCGACTGTCCACCGTGGAGGCCTCTCCCTCAGACGGGGCGGTGGGCACTGCCCACCAAACTGTTGTGATCACATATCCCCTACCATTTAACTGGTTTCCTCGCAGAAACACGTACCACTCTACCAGTAAGCCATGTATGTTGTCAGGCACAAGAACAGCAGGTTATCTGGCGCATCCCTGGAGAACATGCCGCCCGCCCTGGCGCTCCCGGAATCGAGCAGGTGGTGTATTCCATGCCTCGGGCTTTCCCCAGCCCCGGGCATGGGGGCTCATCCAATGCTTGTAAAGTGAATGAGGAATTGAACTAATGAGTGCTCTGGCCTGGCCTACCCCAGCCCCGGGAGTGCGGGGCAGTGGGAGCGGCAGTGCAGAGCCCCAGGGCGGTGGCCCCTACATGCGGGCCTCACTGGCCCTGCGGCTGCCGAATGGGACAGCCAGGCTTTATTTTTTATTGAATGAATATGGAATACAGGCATTCTTAACCCCTCTGGGGCCAGTAACCTATCTGGGAATACAAGTAAACTACGGGCCCTCTTCCCAGCCAGTCACGTCCCTATACCACACACACCTGGAGTTTTGTGGGTTTTTAAAAATATATATTTTATTGATTTTTTACAGAGAGGAAGGGAGAGGGATAGAGAGTTAGAAACATCGATGAGAGAAACATCGATCAGCTGCCTCCTGCACACTCCCCACTGGGGATGTGCCCGCAACCAAGGTACATGCCCTTGACCGGAATCGAACCCAGGGACCCTTCAGTCCGCAGGCCGATGCTCTATCCACTGAGCCAAACCGGCCAGGGCTACACCTGGAGTTTTGCACATGATCTCAGATGGTTCCCGCCCCCCCACCTCAAGGTCCACACACACTCCAGGTAATGACATTCCAGACTCCCCGAAACCTGGGGCTCCTTCCACAGTGCTCCCAGCCAGGAGCCAGCCTCGCCGAGTGCCCCCTGTGCAGAGCAGCTCTCAGAGGACTGGGCCAGGCGGCTGAGCAGTGGCTCCCAGCTGCTCCCACAATCACTGACCCACAAGAGCCCTGAGGCTCAGGGAGGCCGCCTGGCAAACCCATTGGGCTCGGCCACGCCTTGATGGAGCACTGCACGTGCCGGCACTGTGCAAGGAGCTGGGGATAGAAAGCTGTGCTAGAGCGCGCCCATCCTCAGGGGTCCCAGTCCCGTGGAGAAGAGGGACCTCAAACAGGTCCTTTCGAACCAGTGTGGTGGCCTGAAGCTGCAGGGTTTGGGCCGGGGCTGCCAGGGATCCTGTTGAATGGCATTGTGGGCAGGTGGGGCTAGAGAAATAGACGATGGGGTCTGGGGCTACTTGGGAGGCTCCAGCTGACACGTTTATCAGAGCCCTGGAGAGAGTGCAGGGGGAGGGCGGGAGGGGCAGGTGTGTGAACCGGCGCGTGAAGAACAACTACAGCGATCGGAGTGCCCGCTCCCTGCGGGCGGCTGCTGGCCTCTAGATGGTTGTTACTCACAAGGGAAGGAGGGTTGAGTGGTTTGCCTGAGGGCACTCGGTCCCAGCTGATCGCCCTCTGGACACATGTGGGGGCTGGGAGGGTGGGGAACAGCGGGGAGAACCTAGTGAATGGCAGACCTGGCTTGGGGCAGTTTCTGGGCCCATCCCTGCGCTGGCACACGGGGGAGGTGGTGCCCGCTCATAGCCGTCGGGCGGTGCGTAAGCTCCCCCTCCAGGGTCTGGACGGACGACAGCCCTCCGGGCACGGGGCTAAGAGGCCGCCCCCAGCACAGGGCAGCTCGGCCACCTAGTCTGGAGCCCGGAGGGGTGGAGAGGCTGCGCCCGCCCCGGGCAGGACTGGGGCGAGCAGGGTGGCTCCTCCCCTGTCCACGCCGCCCTCGGTCCGGTAGCTGGGCCTGAGCCTCGGGAGCCGCAGTCTTTTCCGGAGGGGCGGGCCCGGCTGCGCCCCGGCTCCTGCCCCGACAGGTGTGCGCCGCGTGCAGGAATGCGCCCTGCCTGACTCACCAGCGCCTCCTTCCTACCTGCCGCCGCCTCATAAGCCGTCCCTCCCCGCCCTGCCTCCCGCCCCCACGCAGCCCGCCCTCCGGCCGTCCAGCTCCCGAGCGCCTGCCCCAGCCGCCCAGCCGCCCAGGAGCCCAGCGCGGGGAGGGCGCGAATCTGCGCCCAGGTAGGTGCAGCCCCCCGCCTGGCAGAGGCAGGGGCAGGGGCCCAGGGCGGGAGGGCAGTCAGGGGTCGCCGGGAGGCACCCCGCCCGGCCCTCCAGGTCCCCTGGCCGACAGGGCTCTGCCGGTTCTGAGACCCGGACAGGAGAAGGGGGTACCCCCGGAGCCTGGGCCGGGTGCAGGGGAGTGTGTTGGGAGTGCTGGCTGGCTTTTGTTTCCCAGTTCTTCCCCTTCCTGGAGTCTGGCCGGCGCTGGCCCCTCTGCCCCATGCTGCACAGGGCAAGTGCCAAGCCTGCCAGGTTGCCCTGGGGGCCGAGGCACGGGGCGGGGGGGGGGGGGGGGTCGCAGGGGAGGACGCGCTTGGCCATCAGACCTCTGCCTGGAGGAAGGTGCAGGGAGAGGGGCCTGGGTGGCGGGTGGGTGTGCAGGAGACATGGGCAAAGCGCAGCAGCCTCCCCGGCTGAGTTCCTCCGGAGTTTGCGAAGGGGGAAGGAACAGCCATGCAGAGGCCAAGGCCCTCGCTGCTGGGCTGGGCAGGGCCTGGGGGCGGGGGGTACGTCCCGCTGGGGCCTGGGGAGTCCCTGACTCTCCTCTTGGCCAAGCACACGCCCGCCCTCCCCACAACGCGGCTCGGGACACCTCCTCCAGGAAGCGCCTAGACCTCACGCAGCAGCCCTGGGTTGTGCCCACCCGTGACCTCCTCTGATGCAGCCCCTGTCCCACCTGCTCGGCCCACCTGTGGGTGGCCCGCTGGTTGTGGCTCTAGGCTGGGCTCCTACTCCTGCCTGGTGGCTTTGCCACACCCTGAGCCCGAGGCCTGGGCACCAGTGGCACAGTTGTGGCTGCCTGCCACAGAGCTGGCAGTGAGGGCTGAGGCCTCCATCCTGGGGCGGAGGGGGGAGAGGGGCATTTGGGAAGCAGGAAAGGGGTGCCTGTCTCCTTGACCCCGACTTCCGCGGAGGGACCAGGAAATGGGAAAGTGGGAGGGGCGGCGCCGTGGTGGGCAGTGCTCATGGGCTGAGTGGTCCCTTGGGTGGGAGGAGGCGGGTGTGGGAGAGCTCTGAGCCTCGGCCCCTTTGGGTCACGGCGTGTGGCCATGCACATGTCCTCTGTGCGGACGGTCTGGGTGTGCTGCAGGGTGACCCCCATCAGGGTGGCAGTTGCATATTCTCAGGACCTGGCTGGTCCATGGGGGGGTCCGGGGGGCCTGGAGAGGGCCCCGCCCAGCCCGCCGTAGCCACACCCTCTGATAAGCCCACCACCCTAACCTTTATGTGACACCGCATTGTTTTTCATGTTGACAACTTTATGAACACAAGTTGAGTCAAAACACTCGAGTGCATGACTAGCCTCCTAACCCCATGTTACAGCCTCAGAGGACAATACGGAGGTCAAATGGGGGTCCCATCCAGGCTCCCCCACTGCTGGCTGCGGGGTGGGGCAGCCCAGCGACCTGTGTCTTGTCTCCTCATCTGGGAAGTGGGGTGCAGCACCCCCGCTGGGTCCCTGTGCCTGTTAAAGAGCAGCCAGGCAGCTGCAGTGCTGCGCTCCTGCCGCCATGCGCCCAGCCGTGGGCACGGGAGGGTGAGAGCCTGCTGGGCCCTCCGCACCCGCACCTGCATGTGTAATGGTGCCCCAGGGAACCCCGAGCCGCAGCCTGTACTGTGTGTCATGTGGGAGTGGTGCCTACACCCCGAGGCTGCAGGAAAGTCATTTCCCTCAAGGAGCCGACTGGCTCTGCCCCTGGGGTGTTGGAGCTGCTGGGGGCCGCCTGGGGCCACATGCCTTGGAGGGAGAAAGGCAATGCCTGCCTCCCCGTCCCCCCACCCCACCCCCCGGGCCTGCCCTGCACTGTGGGCGCCTTAGCCCTCCAGAGCCGGCCCCTGCCCGCGAGCCCAGGGCTGAGAGAGGACCGGAGGAGTGGGGGCCAGTGGGCATGGGTGGCCTAAGTCCCTGGGGACCGGCCCAGAGAGGCCAGGCTGGTTGTTACTGACGGACTTTAGAGGAGGAGGAGGGAGGGGGAGAGCTGGAGAGAGTGCTTGGTAGTCCCACCTGTCGGTCATTCATTGGCCGCGTGTATGTGCCTGACCGCGGAGTCCAGCCACAACCTGGGGGTATCGGGACGCTGCTCTGTCTAACTGGCCGAGCTCCCGCCGGGGAGGAGGCCTGAGGCCAGGCCACGTCCGCCCGGCTCTGCAGGCCTGGGCGCCGGCCAGCCCTTTCCCTTCCCGAGGCGGCTCTGTGCCTGCCCTGGAGGCCGCTGATGCATTGAGATGGTTTAATACTGAACCAAGGCAGACGAGGCTGCTGGGGGGCTGGCACAGTGTGTGTGTATATATCGGGGGGCAGGCAGAGGTGGGTGTGGGGCAGGGAACCCCACCTGTGATGGGGCGGTCTTCACGGAGCCCAGCTGAGGGCAGCGAGCCCCTCCTCCTCTCCGAGGCCCCAGATATCGGGAGGGACCCCTCTCCTCCTGGCTGCCCCACCCCCACAGAGGGAAGGGGGCCAGGGCGGAGAGGGGCAGGAAGAGAGAGGTGGCCCCTGTTGGGGGACCCTGTCCCTGCCCAGCCTGACCCAGGCCCACTGGGGTCTGAAAGGCAAAGTCAGAAGCAGCCCTGCCCTCGAGGGCCCAGAGCCCCCAAAGGCAAGAGGGTGGGGACCCGGTTTCCACCCTGAGCGGTGGGAATGGGAGGCCTGGCCTGTGCTGGGGACCCAGGACGCTAGCCGACATGAACTGCTGCTGTCGCGCAGGAGGAAGAGGATGGCGGGGCCGCGGCCCAGCCCATGGACCAGGCTGCTGCTGGCAGCCCTGCTGAGCGTCAGCGTCCCCGGGGACATGGGTGAGTCTCGCACGCTCCTGCGGCACCCCTCTTGGTGAGGGCACCCCTTCCTGACACACCCTCACACGGGGCCTCTCAAGGGGTATCTGGCCCAGATACCCACTCGGCCATTCAACAAATGGCCCATGGCCCATGGTGGGGGCTGGGGAGCCGTGAGCCGTGTGGCTCGAGAACAAGGGGAGGCGGGGAGGGGAGGGGAGGAGGGAGGGGAGGGAAAAGAGTAGGAGAGCCTTGGTCTGGGAGAGAGAGAAGATGCCCACTCAGGGAATGGAGGCTCTGGCAGGATGTGCTGAGGCCTCGAATCCGGAGGAGAGACCAGTGACTCACCACCTGCTGTGCCCCTGCCAGCCCCTCCTACCCATGGCTGCAGCCCCTCCTCCTGTGAAATCTGAAATCTGGCCTGTGGGTGGTGGCCATGTTGATAGGGTGAAGTGGACCAGGGGCAATATTTACACCACAGGGATTGGCAGCTGCTGCAGGTCAGGGCTTCCACTGCTCCTGGCCAGATCCATGGTTCAACAGTGACAACAGGCCATAGCCTGGGGCCCAGGACACCACCCACTGGGCACACTGGATGCACATAGTAGGTCTTTACTGTGGTTTTAACTGAATAGAACCAAAGGGAATCCCAGGAGTTTTAGCTCCTTCATCTGCTAACAGCCTACTGTGAGTCCGGCCTTAGCAGGCACCAGAGCAGGTGAGGGAGTGGCCAGGGTGACCCCCCAGCAAATGGGCCAGCACCTCTGTCTGACAAGTTCCAGGCGCGAGCCCCATGTCTAGCTGTACTCCCTGGGGCAGACCGCGCAGCCGCTGCCGCCTCCGTTTCCTCTGTGAACTGGGGAGAGACCCCGCCTCGCCAGTGCGGGTGCAGGTGGGGATGGCCTGGTCTCAGGGTCCAGCTCAGTGGTCTGCCCGGTCCCCACCCAGCCAACCGCTGCAGGAAGGCCCAGGTGAAGAGCTGCACCGAGTGCATCCGTGTGGACAAGGACTGCGCCTACTGCACCGACCAGGTGAGCTGCCGCCGGCCAACCCGGTGCCCTCCGGGCCCCCTGCACCCCCTCGGCCAAGTCCACACTGGCCACACCCGCAGCCCAGCGTCCTGCCCCTGCCGGGCGGGTGTGGGAGACAGGCAAGATATGGAACTCAGAGGGAACAAATCCAGGGGCAGGCACTGCGCCCCCTGACCCGTCTCCTTCCGGCCAGGAGTTCAAGGACCGGCGCTGCAACACCCAGGCGGAGCTGCTGGCCGCGGGCTGCCGGCTGGAGAGCGTGGTGGTCATGGAGAGCAGCTTCGAGATCACAGAGGTGCCCGGGCGGGGGCCAGGGAGCGGGGACCGCCATGCCCAAGGCGGCTGTGTATGGGGTTCACTGTCCCCGGCTGGGCAGAGAGGCTCCCCCTCGGCTATCTGGAGTGACCCCCTCTGTCGTCGTCCCCCCACCCCCGTCACAGGAGACCCAGATCGACACCACCCTGCGTCGCAGCCAGGTGTCCCCCCAGGCGCTGCAGGTCCTCCTGCGGCCCGGCGAGGAGCGGCTCTTCGAGCTGGAGGTGTTCGAGCCGCTGGAGAGCCCCGTGGACCTGTACATCCTCATGGACTTCTCCAACTCCATGTCTGACGATCTGGACAACCTCAAGCAGATGGGGGAGCATCTGGGTACGGCCGGGCCAGCATAGAAGACAGAGGGGCGGGGGAGGGGGGGCAGGTGCCTTACCTGGCTGGCTGGGCACCTGCTCAGCGGCCAGGGCTCAGGACAGCTGCCCCCACCCCACAAGGAAGGACAGGACATTAACCCCTGCCCCCAGAACTCCCCACATTCTCAGGGGAGCGTCCCCAGGGTCTGGGACTTCAGAGAAGGCCGCCTTCTCCAGCCGGTCCCATGCAGGACTCTGGGACCCGAGTCCCATGGCCCTCGTCTGTGAATAGGGACAAGGGCTCCTGGGAGCATAACTGTGTGTCCACAGAGGTCACCTCTTCTTCCCGAGCCAGCCCCGGACCCCCATGTTGATGTGGGGGCGCTGGGGCTCAGCTGCCCTCTCTTTTCCCTGTTGATGCCCAGCCCGGGTCCTGAGCCGGCTCACCAGCGACTACACTATTGGATTTGGCAAGTTTGTGGACAAAGTCAGCGTCCCTCAGACGGACATGCGGCCGGAGAAGTGAGTGACCGAGGGGCAGGAGTCCTGGCTGTTGCCCAAAACCAGCCGAGGGGGCGGCCTCCTAGAGAGGACGGGCGGGCGGGGGCGCGAGCGGGTCTTGGGCCCTGACTCTCCCTCCCCCTCTGCCCAGGCTGAAGGAGCCCTGGCCCAACAGCGACGCCCCCTTCTCCTTCAAGAACGTCATCAGCCTCACGGACGACGTGACCGAGTTCCGGAGGAAGCTGCAGCAGGAGCGCATCTCGGGCAACCTGGACGCCCCCGAGGGCGGCTTCGACGCCATCCTGCAGACGGCCGTGTGCACGGTGCGCCGGGAGGGGCTGCCGGCCTGGGAGGGGCGGCGCTTCTCTACCGGGGCACCGGCTGCCCACTGGCCTGCTCGATGCCAGGCGGCGGCCCCACGTCCCGACGCTCTGGGTGGCCCTCCATTACAGTGTGGCTTTAGATGTGCCGGGAGCCACAGCCCCTCGCCCTGAGCATTGGCCGGCGAGGCAGACATGAGTCCCGGATCTCTGGAACCTTCCGTGCCCTGATGCCAACCTCCCACCCAATCTCCTCCCTAATGCCAGTCTCCCAGTTTCCAACAGTGCTGGGCCGCTGAGGAAGGCACTTGGTTTTATGTGCACGTCCACTTTTTCCCATTTTGAAAATAACATACCCATTTAATAGACAGCTTGGAAAGCAAAGAACAGAAATAGCCCATGACGTCTCCACGGTCAGGCGGCAGCCACGGGTGTCCCGCCAGCAAAGCTTTGTTTCCTATGGTTGGAATCGGTGTGCTGTTCGTTCTGAAACTTGCTTCTTTTCACTTTGCGCATTTTCTCTTCTGTAATCGTCTCCACAATCATCCCATCTATCCTCTAACCACGTGCCGCCCGCTGCTGGACCTCTTGGAACCGGCCTTTTCATTAACGTTGCATGGGGCACATGTTCCTATGCCGTTAAAACGTTCTGGAGGGTGGCTAAGACCTTGGGGGAGTCGGATGGCCATGGCGCCCACGGTGTGCACAGACCCACACCCATGTCCTGCCCCGTCACTGGTTTCTGTCTTCCATGTCGTCACTCATTCGTGATGATGGCATGCTGTTCGTGCCGTGGCCTCGCTGGGCCCCCCATGGGGACCCACTTTCCCTGTCACACACGGCAGCGCAGTGACTGCCCTCCTTGCTCTCCCCAGAGGGACATCGGCTGGCGCCCTGACAGCACCCACCTGCTGGTGTTCTCCACCGAGTCCGCCTTCCACTATGAGGCCGACGGTGCCAACGTGCTGGCTGGCATCATGAACCGAAATGACGAGGAGTGCCACCTGGATGCCACAGGCACCTACACGCAGTACAAGACCCAGGACTACCCGTCGGTGCCCACCCTGGTGCGCCTGCTGGCCAAACACAACATTATCCCCATCTTTGCCGTCACCAACTACTCCTACAGCTACTATGAGGTGTGTGTGGGGGGGGTGCGGAGTGGGGGGTGGCCTGGGCCTCACCGGCCGAGAAAGGGGTGGGTGGGGGTCCATGGATCTTCTCAGAAATCTCTCCTCTCTCTCCGTCTCTCCTCCCTCCCTTCATCCCTTACTCCCGCCCCGACCAGCCAGCACCTCCGGGGTGTGCCCTGGTGGGACGGGGAGGCCCTGTGCCCATCCTCCCCAGGCAGGTGGGGCTAAGAGGTCCGACTCTGGATGTGGCAGCAGGGTTCAGGCCTCAGCGATCCCTCTGCAAAGCGGGGATAACCCTGAGCTGTTGCCTGGATGCAGCAGCTGTTACTGAGCCGGGGCCTGGCTTTCTCTCCGCAGAAGCTGCACCGGTACTTCCCCGTGTCCTCGCTGGGCGTGCTGCAGGAGGACTCGTCCAACATCGTGGAGCTGCTGCAGGAGGCCTTCAACGTGAGGCGCGGCGCCCGCCCGAGGCCGGTCCCTCCGGGCAGGGCTGGGGGAGGCCGAGTGGGCAAAGGGGGTCCCCAGTCAGGGTGGAGAAATAGGACAGGCCAGTGAGGCAGGGTCCCCGGGGAGTCCACCTGAGCCCTGCCACCCTGATGCCACCCCAGGCCCCACACGAGAAGAGCACAGCCAGGCCCCAGGGGTGAGCCCAGGCTCCCCCAGACCGCTGATCCCTGGCCCCCCTTTAGCGCATTCACTCCAACCTGGACATCCGGGCCCTGGACAGCCCCCGCGGCCTGCGGACCGAGGTCACCTCCAAGATGTTCCAGAAGACGGAGACTGGGTCCTTTAACATCCGGCGAGGAGAAGTGGTACGTTTTCATGGGGCCCCGGGGCAGGGAGGGCGCGGCCTCCGGAGTCAGACAGGCCTGGGTTCGAAGGCCCCGGGTCAGCCCCTCGGATGAGCTGGGCACCTCCCTCGGCTTGTCTGTGACCTCGGCACAGCGGGGTCCGCCTGCACGGAGCTCAGAGGGTTGCTCAGACAGCAAATGGGCCAGACGAGGAGGGTCCCTGGTGGTGTCACGTGACTGTGCCCAGAGTGAGCCATTTTCAGCCCCGAGGGCGAGCAGGCAGGGAGCTGGGTGCCAGGACCCAGGCACATCCCGAAGCTTGAAGCCCGCGGGCCTGCCTTGGCTGACAGCAAGGTCCCTGCAGGGCACGTACCAAGTTCAGCTTCGGGCCATCGAGGACGTGGACGGGACGCACGTGTGCCAGCTGCCAGAACACGACAGGAAGGGCAACATCCACCTGAAGCCTTCCTTCTCCGACGGCCTCCGGATGGACGTGGGCATCATCTGCGACCCCTGCGCCTGCGAGCTGGTACGGCCGCGCCCGGGGCGGGAGGGAGCAGCGGAGCCAGCCGCCCCAAGCCCTGCGCCCTGTGGCCACGTCCCCCTCGAGGGCGCCCTGAGGGGCGGAGGCAGCAGGAGTGTCCAGTGGCCCTGCCCCCCTCCCATACACCCCACACGTTCTCATTCCAGCAAAAAGAGGTGGGCTCCCCCCAGTGCAGCGGCAACGGAGACTTCATGTGCGGACACTGTGTGTGCAGCGAGGGCTGGTGAGTGCAGTGCCCAGCATGCCAGGGGCCTCCCCCGGGGCCCCCGTATACGCCTGACGAGGAGAGGGCACCCGTTGTTAGGTGCGTCCCGTTCGAAGCACTTTGAGCTATTTAGCCCTACAGGATGCAGCTGGAAAGACGTGCAAGAATCAGGACAACGGGCCGTCGGGGCTGGGGCCTGGGACAGGCCTGGGAGGGAGACTGTTCACTTCATACCTTTTGTATTTTGAACCACACACACGTATTACCCAGTCAGAAAGGAGCTCCTAAAGGAAGGGTGCGTTGAACAAGTCTTTCGTTAGGAAGGGACCCAGGGGGCTGAGGTTTGAGTCAGTTCAGCCACTGCTGTCTGCCCTCTCAGAGCCTCAGTTTTCTCCTCTGTGAAATGGGCCGGTAAAAGGCCCAGCCTGGCCCCAGGCTGTGGGAAGTGACTGGCTCCTCCCTCAGGAGTGGCAAGACCTGCAGCTGCTCCACGGGCTCGCTGAGTGACATCCAGCCCTGCCTGCGGGAGGGGGAGGACAAGCCGTGCTCGGGGCGCGGCGAGTGCCAGTGCGGGCGCTGCGTGTGCTACGGCGAAGGCCGCTACGAGGGCCAGTTCTGCGAGTTCGACAACTTCCAGTGCCCGCGCACCTCCGGCTTCCTCTGCAACGGTGAGCTCAGCAGCCGCGGGGGCCAGTGCGGGGGCCCGAGGGCCAGCCCCTGCCCTGCCCTGCCCTGCCGCTCCCCCATCACGACAGGTTGGGAGAGCCAGGCTGAGAGGCAGAATCCCAAGTTCAGACCCAGCCCTCCTCCGGACTCCCTGAGTGCCTCCTCCCCCCAAGGCCAGCACCACCCTGGACCTCTGTGCCCTCTGCGAACTTGATGCCCAAGGCCAGTGCGACGTTCCCCTTGTGCTTAAGACCCCCATTTCCCTGAGGTCCTCCAGGCCCTGCCCACCTCCTGTCTCCACTCTCCCCTCTCATGGTGGGCATCGCCCAGCTCAACCCTCGTCGTTACTGGGATACGGCCTGGCAACCGCGCCTCTCTCAGGAGACGCTACATTTCCAGCGGGCACGCCTGCAGTTCCGCAGTCTCTGCAGCCCCACAGGGCCTCCTGCCGTGGCCAAGGCCGCGGGCACATAGCCTGGCCCACGCTTCCCAGCCGGGCGGGGTCGCAGAACCCAGATAGGTGCCATGTGGAAGGACTGGATGGTTCCATGGAGGAGGATGAATGAAAATCCACTCATCACATTCTTTTTTTTCTTTTTTTTTAATATATTTTATTGATTTTTTTACAGAGAGGAAGGGAGAGGGATAGAGAGTTAGAAACATCGATGAGAGAGAAACATCGATCAGCTGCCTCCTGCACACTCCCTACTGGGGATGTGCCCGCAACCAAGGTACATGCCCTTGACCGGAATCGAACCCAGGACCCTTCAGTCCGCAGGCCGACGCTCTATCCACTGAGCCAAATCGGCTTTGGCAACTCGTCACATTCTTATTAAGCCCCAACTGTATACTTGCCACTGAGGGTGGAGCCCCTGCTTTCCTACCCTTTCGTCCATTCTTGCTGTTGCCCCATCTCTCTTCTCCCACCGCCCATCCCAGAGTGTGCTCAGAGGAACGAAGGGGGAGCCTAGTTCATCTGGAGGAAGGCAGAGCTGGGAGCCAGGAGGGGAGGGGGGCGCTGTGGGGAAGGAGGCAAGGCCAGAGCGCAAGGTGGGCCCAGGTCTAGGCTAGTCCACATGCTTGCTTTCCTTTTTAATTTATGTACATATACATTTTCTAAATATATACTTTTATTGATTTCAGAGAGGAAGGGAGAAGAGGGAGAGAGAGAAACATCAATGATGAGAGAGAATCACTGATCAGCTGCCTCCTGCACACCCCACACTGGGGATCGAGCCTGAAACCTGGGCATGTGCCTTGACCGGGAGTTGAACTGTGACCTCCTGGTTCATAGGTCAATGCTCAGCTACTGAGCCATGCCACTGGGCCAAACCTTTTCTTAAAGAGTCAGACAAGCCCTAACTGGTTTGGCTCAGTGGATAGAGCGTCGGCCTGTGGACTGAAAGGTCCCAGGTTCGATTCCGGTCAAGGGCATGTACCTTGGTTGCGGGCACATCCCCAGTGGGAGGTGTGCAGGAGGCAGCTGATGGATGTTTCTCTCTCATCGATGTTTCTAACTCTCTATTCCTCTCCCTTCCTCTCTGTAAAAAAATCAATAAGATATATTTAATTAATTAATTAATTAGATAAAGGATCAGACAATAAATGTTTTCAGCTTTGTGAGCCGCATGGTCTCTGTCACAGCGACCCATCTCTGCTGCTGAGCAGAAAGCAGCTGTGAACAACGCGTCAAATGAGCGTGGCTGTGCTCCAACGAAACTCAAAAACAGGTAGTGAGGTGGCCTGGCCTACAGGCCACGGTCAGTCAACCTCTATTCTAGTGGAAGGCCGTTGGCCTTGGTCCTAAAGGCAAAAGAGAGGCACTGGAGTTTTGTTTTCACTTTCTAGCTATGTGTATGTTAACCTTGTATCCAGGCACCTTGCTAAACTCACTAATGAGATCTAATAATTTACCTGTACATTCTTCTTGACATTTTGTGACAGGTTCCTGATACTTGGAAGTAATGACAGTTTTATTTCTTACTTCCCAATACTGATAAGTTTTATTTCCTTTTCTTACCTTATTGCATTGGCCAAGACTCAGTAGAGGTTCTTAAACAGGGGAGCCACACGATTGGATTTGTGCAGATGGTCACTCTGGCTGCAGAGTGGAAAGTAGAAGGTGGGATGGAGGGGGACAGATGGAGGGAAGCTTTTTGAACAAAGTGAGGAAGAGATGGCTCTACCCCTGAGCTCAGCTCCCACAGGTCCTCCCCGGCAGGTGGGCAACCAGGACTGCAGGTATGAATGTGCTCTTCCCCCCTCCCCCGCCCCCTCTCTGCAGACCGGGGACGCTGCTCCATGGGCCGGTGTGAGTGTGAGCCTGGCTGGACAGGCTTGAGCTGTGACTGCCCCCTCAGCAATGCCACCTGCATCGACAGCAATGGGGTAGGCCTGGGCATGGGGCAGGCAGTGCGGGGCGGCAGAGGGGGATCCGGTCAGGACCACCCACCCTCTCAGGCAGGGATGGGGTGCAGCTGGCTCACCGGTGCCTCCTCTTGCCTCAGGGCATCTGCAATGGGCGTGGCCACTGCGAGTGTGGCCGGTGCCACTGCAGCCAGCAGTCCCTCTACACAGACACCATCTGCGAGATCAACTACTCAGCGGTGAGGCCGGGGTCGCTGGGGTGTGGGCACGGGGACCCTGGGCACAGGGCAGGGTGGGCAGGAGGGGCTGAGCCTGGTGCTGTAGGAGCCGGACGCGGGTGCGAGGTTGGCGGAGGGGGCCTGGCAGAGGCCTGCCCAGCACAGTGTTCGCCTGCCCTCCTCTCCCACCCAGGTCCGTCTGGGCCTCTGCGAGGACCTGCGCTCCTGCGTGCAGTGCCAGGCCTGGGGCACGGGCGAGAAGAAGGGCCGCACGTGCGAGGAGTGCGGCTTCAAGGTCAAGATGGTGGACGAGCTTAAGAACGGTAAGGGGCGGGGGCGGAGGAGCGGGGGCGCCGAGAGCCTAGGCCAGGGGCATTCAGTGGGGTAGGAGGTGTCACTGATCTGGACAGGGGTACAGAGCTGGGCAGAGGCCTCGTAATCTAAATTGAGGCTGCACAGCCCTAGCCAGTTTAGCTCAGTGGATAGAGCGTCCGCCTGTGGACTTGAAAGGTCCCCGGTTCGATTCCGGCCAAGGGCACATGCCCTGGTTGCGAGCTCGATCCCCAGTGGGGGGCGTGCAGGAGGCGGCCGATCAATGATTCTCTCTCATCATTGACGTTTCTATCTGTCCCTCTCCCTTCTTCTCTGAAAGCAATGAAAAAATATATATATTTAACTGAGGCTGAGGCTGCGCAGTCGAGACGAGGGTTCCAGACCTGGGAGGGGTCACGAATCCGGGCAGGAGGCACATAGACCCGGGCCACAGGCAGAGCTGGTTAGGGACCAAAGAGTCTGGGACGGGGGCACCGGCCTGGGCAGGGGTGTGAACACAGCAGGGACACGTACCAGGCCATGCGGGTCCACCATGTCCTCTCCTTGGGTCAGACACATTTCCCAGAAGCCCAGCTCCCAGGTGAGGCTCAGGATGGGGAGGTGGGGCACAGATTTGCAGACTCTGATGCTCCTGGTCAGGATACCAGACCTGTGCGGGGGACTTGTGTTCTTCCCCAGGGAGATGCCTCTGGCCCTGGGGGGTGGGCCCTGGGAGGCAGGGGCCCTGGGGGTGGGCCCCGGGTGGGGGCGGGCCCTGGGGGGCGAGGGGCGCCTGCTGACTTCCTGTGGGTGCAGCGGAGGAGGTGGTGGAGCACTGCTCCTTCCGGGACGAGGAGGACGACTGTAACTACAGCTACACCGTGGAGGGCGACGGCACGCCCGGGCCCAACAGCACCGTCCTGGTGCACAGGAAGAAGGGTGAGCTGGCGCCCGGCCGCCGGAGGTGGGGGGCCCGTCAGACGGCGCCCAGGGATGACCACCACCTTCCTCCTCCCCCCAGACTGCCCTCCCGGCTCCTTCTGGTGGCTCATCCCCCTGCTCATCTTCCTCCTGCTGCTCCTGGCGCTGCTGCTGCTGCTCTGCTGGAAGTACTGTGCCTGCTGCAAGGTGAGGCTCCGGGTCCCCACCAGCCCCCCGCCCCGCCCCAGGCTCCTCGTAGCTGTCAGAGGCCCGGTGAAGCCACGGCTTCTGCCCAGATCTCATGTCCCCTCTCCCCCCGCCCAGTCCCTCGGCTCTGCCCACATCAGCGGCTGGCTGTCTGGGAGCACCTGCCCTGGGGTCAGCCACCTGCAAAGGGCCCGGGAGCCCACAGCCCTCCCCCCAGGAGCTGACGGTCGCATTGCGACAACAGACAAGAGGCAGGAAAGCGTGGAGGGCGGCACAGCCTGGGAGGCTGAGCTGTGGGAACCTCCAGGGTTATGGGATGTTAGTGTGAGTTACAGGGAAAGGGTTCTATGACCAAACACATTGGAACTCTCGTGACCTCTGCAGGACTTCTCAGAGCCTTTGGTCCAGCTGATGCGTAGTGAAACCATAAGAGGGGAAGGAGCTCAGTGCCTCCCAAATGGGTTTGATCATAGAACCTTTACTTTACAGAGGATCTTGCAAGACCAGGGTCCCCTGGCACACACTTTGGGAACTCTCTGCCCCATCACCCTCTGTACCGCCCTCTGTGCCCCACACCTAGATCCCTGCAGCTGCCTGGCTGTCCCGGTGTCTGGGGAGGCACTGCGGCCCTCTGGACCATTGCTGCGGGTGGGTGGGGCGGTGGCCGGGGGGGTTGACTGGGCTGGGCAGCTATCCCAGCCCTCATCCCCACCCCTTGTCCCCTAGGCCTGCCTGGCATTGCTCCCTTGCTGCAACCGAGGTACGGGCCTGGCATCGGCAGGGGCGGCGGGTGGGGCTCTGACCACTCCTTGCCCAGCGGGGGTGGCGGGGAAGGAGGGCCGAGTGCGGAACAGGGGAGGCAGGCCCCGGGCTCCCCCTGAGGGCGGCGCGGGGAGGACCTGGCGAGGGGCCTCATGCTGAGAACCTGCCCGAAGGCCACATCGTGGGCTTCAAGGAGGACCACTACATGCTGCGGGAGAGCCTCATGGCCTCGGACCACCTGGACACGCCCATGCTGCGCAGCGGCAACTTCAAGGGCATCGACAGGGTCCGCTGGAAGGTCACCAACAACGTGCAGCGGCCCGGCTTTGCCACCCACGCTGCCAGCACCAACCCCACGGAGCTGGGTGAGGGCCAGGGCTGGGTGCCGCGGCTCCGGGCGGGCCCTTGGCGCCGGGGCACGCTCACTGCTGCTCCGGGCCCAGGATCAGCCACTCCCGTTTTCTCTGAGTGTTGGGTGCGGGCACGGTCCTGGCCACCTTCTGCCCTTGGTGATGGCGCTACAGGCTCCGGCCGCCAGCCAGCCAGGGGCTTCTGTGGTGCCCGCCGTGCAGGGAGCTAACGGCCCCCTCCCTGCCCGCCCCCAGTGCCCTACGGGCTGTCCCTGCGCCTCGCCCGCCTTTGCACCGAGAACCTGCTGAAGCCGGGCACGCGGGAATGTGACCAGCTGCGCCAGGAGGTGGAGGAGAACGTAAGGGCCGTGGCCTCTCCGGGCCGGGCGAGACCTGGGGGGCGGGAGAGCCCCGGCAAGCGCCCGGGGGACCTGGATGCTCCCGGTGGGACAGGGGCCTCCGTGGACACGCGCCTGGTGTGGCGTGTCCTGGGATCGGCTCCCTCTGAGCGGTTCCTGGAGGGGATGAGGCCATGGGCGTGCCCACAGGGAGGCCCAGCCGGCCCAGGCAGGTCCTCATGCCCGCCCTTGCCTGGCAGCTGAACGAGGTGTACAGACAGATCGCAGGCTCGCACAAGCTCCAGCAGACGAAGTTCCGGTGCGTCCTGTCCTGGGTGCCCGGGGTGGGGTGCGGGAGCCGCCCCGGGGCCCACCTGGCTCACGGTCCCCTCTTGCTCCCCACAGGCAGCAGCCCAACGCCGGGAAGAAGTGAGTTGAAGACACAGGGGGATAGCCCCAGCCACCTGCCCCACCTGCCCCTCCCCCACCCCCGCCCCCTTTCCATCCTGCAGGTAGGGAAGGCCGTATGTCTGTCATGGGGTAGGACCTTCATCTGAGAAACACTGACATGAGCCCTACTATGAGCCAGCCCCGTACAAACAGGTGGACCCAGGGGTCCACTCGGGACCAGGGGGGCCCCCTGCAAACCGAGGCTGAAAGAGATTCAGTAACTTGCCCAAGGTTACCTGGTTATTAAGAAATAGGGCCAGGCCATAGCCAGTTTGGCTCAGTGGATAGATCATCGGCCTGCGGACCAAAGGGTCCCAGGTTCGATTCCAGTCAAGGGTACATTCCTCGGTTGCAGGCTCCTCCCTGGCCTGGGCCTTGGTCAGGGCGTGTGCAGGAGGCAACCAATCCATGTGCTTCTCTCATATCGATATTTCTCTCTGTCTTTCCCTCTCTCTTCCACTCTCTCTAAAAATCAATGGAAAAATATCCTTGAATGAGGATTTAAAAAAAAAAGAAGGAAACAGGGCCAGGATTTGAACCCAGGCTTTAGCGCCTACACCCTTCGCATCTTTGCTGCCCTGCATCTCCGGGGCGAGAATAGCCCCGTTTCACAGAGGAGGTCACTGAGGCTCGGGGAGGCACAGGGCTTGGCGGAGGCCGCAGGGTGCAGGGGTGGGGCCGGCATGGGCCTGGCTCTGGAGAACCTGCACTGTTGTGCTGCCCCACATCTCGCCCCTTGATGACAGGGACAAGCGCCACCTCCTGGCCAGCCTGACCCCTTTCCGCCTGACCCCGCCCCCAGGCAGGACCACACCATTGTGGACACGGTGCTGATGGCGCCCCGCTCGGCCAAGCAGGCCCTGCTGAAGCTGACGGAGAAGCACGTGGCCCAGCGGGCCTTCCACGAGCTCAAGGTGGCCCCCGGGTACTACACCCTCACTGCGGACCAGGGTAAGTGGGCGGCTCCCCCCGCCGCTCGGTGTCCCCTCCCACCCCGTGTGGCCCCCACATCTGACCGCCCCCACCCCACGCAGACGCCCGGGGCATGGTGGAGTTCCAGGAGGGCGTGGAGCTGGTGGACGTCCGGGTGCCCCTGTTCATCCGGCCGGAGGACGACGATGAGAAGCAGCTGCTGGTGGAGGCCCTCAATGTGCCCATGGGCACCGCCACCCTCGGCCGCCGCCTGGTGAACATCACCATCATCAAGGAGCAAGGTCGGCCAGTGCGGGGGAGCAAGGAGGCAAAAGGGGAGTCTGGGGCCCTAGCGGTTTGGCTCAGTGGATAGAGCGTTGGCCTGTGGACTGAAGGGTCCCAAGTTCGATTCCGGTCAAGGGCATATGCCCAGGTTGCAGGCTTGATCCCCAGTAGGGGGCATGCAGGAGGCAGCTGATCAGTGATTCTCTCTCATCATTGATGTTTCTCTCTCTCCCACTCCCTTCCCTCTGAAATCAATAAAAAACAAAATAAGAATGGGGAGCTGGGGCCCCTTGCATTCCAGTGGAAGTGGGGCCTGGCTGTGTGGCCTGGGCAGGACACGTAACCTCTGCGAGCCCTGGTTTCGCCATCTGTAAAATGGGCGTCGGGCTTTTACACGGAGCGTGCGGCTGCACAGCTCTGCGCGGAGCTTCCGTTACAGTCACTCGCCGGTGCTGGGTCTGCCTGCAGCCATCCACGTCCCTCCCCTGCCCTCTGCCCTCCGGCCTTTGAACCAGGCCGTTGGCTGGACCTCCCTGGGGTGCCAGGCCATCAGAGCAGGAAGGAGCGGGGCCCCTGTGCCCAGGCCTGTCTAGAGGGTGGGCAGGGCTTCGCATCACGGACACGCAAGCTGCCCTCCCTCCCTGCTCCTTGCACTCAGGGCCTCACCTCGGTTGTGCCCCCACCTTGCTCTGCCCTGGCCCCTCCAGGATGTGTGCTGGACACTGTCCCAGCCCCTTCAACTTTTTCTGGAAAAATGTCCCATCCCCTTCCTCGGTCCTCCCCAGAGAGTGGTGGGGTGCGGGGTGACAGGCAGCCTGCTGGAGTCTGGGCTGGGCGGGGGCAGGGCGGGAGGAGTGGAGAGGGGACTGAGGTTAGGACCCTCTGACTGTGCCCGGCCCCTTGCAGCCAACGGCATAGTGTCCTTCGAGCACCCTGAGTACCTGATCAGCGTCGGGGAGCAAGTGGCCCGCATTCCCGTCGTCCGGCGCATCCTGGACAACGGCAAGTCCCAGGTGTCCTACCGCACACAGGACAACACGGCGCAGGGCAACCGGGTAAGCCCCGCCCTGGGGTTGAGGGCACATCCCAGGGTCGGGGGGAGCGGGCATGGCGCTGCCTGGGTCCCTGGATGCCTGTAGGTGGATGTGCGTGGTTTGACTTGCAGGCTTGTTTGTTTGTGTTTCGGAGTTCATTGCCAGCATTTAAAAACTAAAAATATTCCAATCAAAAATTAACTCAAAAAACACTAAAATCTAGTCTTCCTGGGCCCACAGGGCCATTTGGCCATGGCAGGGAGAATGCACTCGGCAGGTCCGGCAGCCCGGCCACACCCGAGTCTTCTTTTTATTGGCCGGAACAGTTTTCTTTACGGATTCAGTGCTCCCAATAAAAATTCCAAAGGAGAATTGGTATGGCCAGAAATTTCACGGAATAGGCCATAATACACAAGAGATTCCGGCTGTCCTGTTAGGCTTTTATAAAAATGCGTTTGGTATTTAACAATTTTTAAAAACCATTTTTATTATTTCCCAACTTTTTATTTTGAAAAACATCAAACCTCCTGAAAAATAGAAAAAACTAATGAAATTAGCATATGTGTGCCCTTTAGATAGATCCACCAGCTGTTAATATCTGCTTTCTCTCTCTTTCTATACAGAGCTAGGTATCCATGCATATGGATGCAGACGTATCTGTAGTTCCACATCTGTATGACTGTAGGGAGAAGGGAGAGAGAATCTGGCTTAGTTCTACACTAAGTGGTCAGATTATGATGATCTCTGAACGCATAATAATCTGGCCACTCAGTGTATATCCTATATAATAAAAGGCTAATGTGCAAATTGTCCCCTCAACCAGGAGTTTGACCAGCAGGCAGGCCAGCCAACCACCCGTGTCCCCTCCCCCTGGCCAGGCTGGCCGGACTCCACCCATGCATGAATGCATGCACCGGGCCTCTAATTTATTTATTTACACACACACACACACACACACACACACACACACTGAGTGGCCAGATTATTATGCGTTCAGAGATCATCACAATCTGGCCACTCAGTGCATTTGCTGAGCTCTCCACAACTGTGGATTTCATGTGGGCCCTAAATACGTGCGGCACCTGCCAGGAACACGGTCATTCCTTCTGCAAAACTGCAACACAGTTACCGCACTTAAGGAACTTCCCATCAAACTGCACCTGATCATTAGTCCGTATTCAGAGCTCCCTGTGCTCGGGGTCCCGTGTGTCCTGGATTGCCTTTCCCACTCCAGGAAGCAGAGAGCTGGCATCGCCGCCTGAGGCCCTGTGTCTTTTTTATTTTAATTTTATTTTAGATGGCCCAAGTTAATTGTGCTCCATCATAGTTTATAATTAAGCATTGCTCTTGAGTTTAAATAAATCCCTCTGGATTACAGTGGATATTAACTTTGCTTGATTTTTAATTATTATTATTTTTAAAATATTTTATTGAGTTTTTACAGAGAGGAAGGGAGAAGGATAGAGAGTTAGAAACATCGATCAGCTGCCTCTTGCACACTCCCCACTGGGGATGTGCCCGCAAGCAAGGTACATGCCCTTGACCGGAACCGAACCTGGGACCTTTCAGTCCAAAGGCCGACGCTCTATCACTCTCTGGGTCCTGTAGCCCCTGTAGAATGTGCCTGCAGGCACAGTGGGCCTGACCAGCAGTGCCCGGAATTGAAATGTTAGTTTTGGAGCGCCACCTTGTGGTCTGATGTGGGGATTGCCGCCCCACACCCGTTCCGGTTGATTCACTCACTGCACACACGTGGGACACTCAGGAAAGCTCTGCGGCGCTGCGAGTGGAAAGCGGGAGCTGATAGAAGCACCCCACCCGGCAGGCAGGGCCTGGGGGCTGGCAGGGTCCTAGACTGCAGAGCCACAGTGAGGGGGACCTGAAATCCCAGCCCCTCCGGATGAGCGCCTGCCTGTGGGGGTCTCTATGCCTTGGTTCAAATCCTGGCTCCCCCACAGCTACCTGTGTGAACGTGGGCAAGTGTCTGCCCCTCTGTGGGCCTCAGTTCCTCATCTGTAAAATGGGGACAGTGCTACCTCTACCGCACACTGCCGTGAGGAGGAACTGAGCTAATCCTTGTCAAGTGTCGCACAGGAGGTGCCATAGGAACTGAGCCACGGTATGCCCGTGTGGGACCGCCTGTGTGGGATGCGCTGCAGTGTCCCTGAGGTCGGGGTGGGGCGTGCGGCCGGTCTGACCCCTTCCCACTCCCAGGACTACGTCCCCGCGGAGGGCGAGCTGCTGTTCCAGCCCGGCGAGACCTGGAAGGAGCTGCAGGTGAAACTCCTGGAGCTGCAGGAGGTGGACTCGCTCCTGCGGACCCGCCAGGCCCGCCGCTTCAACGTCCAACTCAGCAACCCCAAGTTCGGGGCACGCCTGGGCCAGCCCCACTCGGCCACCGTCATCATCGGGGACCGAGGTGGGCAGAGCCTGGGGTCCGTCGACGCAGGCGGCGGGGGAAGGCGGGGGCCCGTCTTAGCGAACAAGAACGGCCCCGTTTCCATTTCAGCGCCGACCAGCGCATTTGCAGCTAAGTCCGCCCCAATGTTTAGGATCTTCTCACCCCGAGAAAAGCATTGGCTGCTTCTTTGAAATTCTAACGTACCTAGGCATCCTGCATTTTATCTGACACCCCTATGCTCACCGTGAACCCCAGGATTAGGCCCTTTGACTTCCACTTTAGGGGTGAAAGGGTTAGTTCTGATGGGTCCTTAGCCTCCTGGATGTGCGCGCCCCCCAGAGGCGCTTGTGGAAAAAAATGGGAGAGGAGGGGGGGTTCTTAGGAGGAGGAGCAAATGTCCTCATGGGGAACATTCCCTTTGCTGCCAGACAATCTCCCTCCTCCTCCTCGTTTCTCCAAAGACCCTCCTGGGTCCTCCACCAGGCTTGGCAGGATGCCCCCGGCGGCACCCGTGGAGAGAGACTGCAGGGCAGGGGTCTCCATCACAGCTGGGTGTTTCACTGCGCCCCCTGCGCCCCCTGGTGGTGGGAGTGAGATTCTGCTGTGTGAGGGGATGTCCGAACTGGCTGCCCCGCCCTGACTTCACCCACTACAGACGAACTGGACCTGACCTTCCAGAACCAGACCCAGACTGCATTCCCAGTCTCCCACAGTGTCCTGGGCGCCCCACAGAACCCCAATGCCAAAGCCGCCGGGTCTCGGAAGATCCACTTCAACTGGCTCCCCCCTTCTGGCAAACCAACAGGGTACAGGGTAAGGCAGAGGGGCGATGAGGGAGGTGGATGGTGAGGCTGGCAACCACTGGGGAGGTGGCTTCCCAGGCCAGAGGGCCATGGGGGTGAGCGAGGGCATGTGCCCAGGGAGCTTTCAGACATTTTCTCTCCTTCCTGGAACGTGGCCCCTCCGCCCCCGAGAGTCCCCCCCGCCACCCCCCCAGCCCTGCTGTGTGAATCCGCAGGTCACTCCGCCCCTCGGAGCCTTGGGGTCTCACTGTGCAAAGGGGACGGTAGGGCAGGTCAATGGAATCCAAGTGCTTGGCGCTCGCGCTTCCCCACTGACCAGCCCCCCCCCTGGGAGCAGGTGAGGTACTGGATCCAGGGGGACTCCGAGTCCGAAGCCCACGTGCTTGAGAGCAAGGTGCCCTCGGTGGAGCTCACCAACCTGTACCCGTACTGCGACTATGAGATGAAGGTGTGCGCCTTCGGCACGCAGGGCGAGGGCCCCTACAGCTCCCTGGTGTCCTGCCGCACCCACCAGGAAGGTGAGGCCTCGCCACGACCAGCCGTCCAGTATGCCCAGCCCTGCGCCCTACCTCCCAGATCTCCGCCCTCTTCTGCCACTGACCGCTCTCTTCCTGCCCACCCCCCACCCAGTACCCAGTGAGCCAGGGCGTCTGGCTTTCAACGTAGTCTCCTCCACCGTGACCCAGCTGAGCTGGGCTGAGCCCGCCGAGACCAACGGCGAGATCACGGCCTACGAGGTCTGCTACGGCCTGGTCAATGAGGACAACCGTAAGGCCCCCTCCTTCCGCCCCGGGGGTGGCAGCCGTGGAAGGGGAGGGGCCAAAAGTGGGAGGGAGGCCACACTGTCCCGCTCAGCGGATGAGCCCCTACAGCTGGGCTGAGCCCCTACATCTGGGCGCCTGAGGCATCATTAGGTTTATGGTCTGGTTGAGGCTGGTTGCATTCAAAGGTCAGGCCCAGAAGCTTCCAGGGCTGGAGGGGGTGGAAGGCCTGAGCACAGACAGGGGTGCCTTCCCGTACAGGTAACCAGACGGCTAGTTCTCACACCGTTCTCTTGGGGGCAGAGTCGAATTGCCAGATTTAGCAAATAAGAACAGAGGACACCTTGAATTTCAGATAAACACGTTTTTTAGTACATTCCATGCCACATTTTCTGGCAGCCCCAGGCCAGAGCACCCGGCAAAACCAGTCTGGGGAGGGAGGCAAGTGTGGGCGATCCCTGCCAATCTTCAAGATGAGAGAGTCTTTGAGGAAGTTGGTCCAAACCCTCACCTGGTACAGGGACCTCCTCCTCGCACCCTCGCCTCTGCGTGGTCAGCCCCAGGAGGGAGAGCTCACCACCCTCTGACCTGTGGCCCCTGGATGGGTCAGGCTCAGCCGCCTGGTGGCCCGCTGGGCAGAGGACGGCGGGGTTGATGGTGCTGGGCATCGGCTCGTGGCTCTTTGCCAGCCAGGCACGCCAAGCGCCACCTCCTCAGCATCTGCGTCACATCCTTGGCTCATTCGGAGTTCACAGCACTTAGTCCATGTCAGGAAGTCGCCTCTGACCCTGCCTTCAATCCCAGGGGTGACAGGCACCCCGCCAGAAGCTCACGGCTGGGGGGTTCAGTGCACGGCTTGAACTTGAATGTGGGGCCCAGCCCGAGGGCAACAGCACTGTGGTGCCCTCTCCCCTGCTCCCGCCAGCTGAGAGGGTGCGAGGGGCTGGGCCCTGGCGTTAGGGACCCCCACAGGCGGACAGGTCTTCTTCAGTCCTTCGAGCTGGTCCTGGCGGGGGGGAACATCAAGGGAAACTGAGATGTGTGCTGGCCTCCCAGGGTCTGTTACCAATTAGCAGAGGTGACACTGGGGCCACCCTGAGTCTAGACCTGATGCTGCCACTTAACTTAGTGATGAGCCCTTTGGAGAGGTGGCGACACGTGTCTAAACCAGTCGCCCAGGTTCTCAGGGGTTGGCTCCCACCGGGGTTCGGTACTGCTCGCTCCCTGACTGTTCTGCTATGTCAGAGGCAGGCGGGGGCCAGGCAGGACCTGGGCGACCCCTCTGAAGCACTCTCCCGCCAGGACCCATCGGGCCCATGAAGAAGGTGCTGGTGGACACCCCCAAGAAGCGGATGCTGCTCATTGAGAACCTGCGGGAGTCCCAGCCCTACCGCTACACGGTGAAGGCGCGCAACGGGGCAGGCTGGGGGCCCGAGCGGGAGGCCATCATCAACCTGGCCACCCAGCCCAAGCGGCCCATGTCCAGTGAGTGGGGGACGGGGAGGCACGGGGCAGACAGGGGGCACCGGAGGCCGAGACTGGGCTCTGGCTCACCCTCCCTCCCCCGCAGTCCCCATCATCCCCGACATCCCCATCGTGGACGCGCAGGGCGGGGAGGACTATGACAGCTACCTCATGTACAGCGACGAGGTCCTCCGCTCCCCAACCGGCAGCCAGCGGCCCAGTGTCTCCGACGACACAGGTGAGCAGGACCCCCGAGAGGAAGGTGGGGGTCCTGGGGAGAAGGGGGGCTGTCACTAGTGTCCAGAGAGAACAAAGGGGCCAGTGACCTCTGGGCATGAAGGTCAAACTCTCAGGTCAATAGTTGGACAGGGACAAAGAGCACATGGCATGCGTGCAAACACGTCACATCTGTGCGTGAGGACAGGGAGACACCTGCTGGGGGCAGATGCTCACAGACCCGTGCAAACGTGCTCCACTCATGCCCACGGGACCACGCGGAAACACAGCTTTGCAGCTGAAAGGCTCGCCAGCTGTGCCATGGAGTCAGGACCCCGGCGGCCTCCCAGGGACAGGGCTGTGAGGGAGGAGGCATGGCCCGGAGGCCCGGAGCAGCCACTTGCCCCGCTCCTGGTCCCTCCTCGATTCCTACACACTGCGGGCAAAGCGCCCTCAGCTGGAGTCCCAGCTACACAGTTTGAGCTTCTGGCTCCACTGCAGGAATTCAGATAAATCACTACGGGCTCTGTGCCTCAGTTTTCTGATCTGTACAATGGGTACAATGGGATGCCCTCGCACGATGCCATGAGTGCAAATCCTCCAGGACTGTATTTTCTTTCATCCCTGTCTATGCCTCAGGCCCCAGGGACCACGTTCCTGCCCTCACCAGGCAGAGCTTGGGCTTAAGGAGCCTCAGCCTGGGCGTCTTGAGGGGGCTCAGTCTGGGGGCAAGAGGAGCCCCTGTTCAACTGCTACTGACCCCCCCTCACACACACACCCTGAACATTCTGGCTTCAGGAACTGTCCCCTGGGAGGCTGGCAAGGAAGAGATGGCTCTCTCCATTATACAGAAGGGAAACTGAGGCTCAGAGCAGGGAGCCCTCACAGCTGGTGACAAAGCCAGGGCCACCCCTGGTCTCCTGGGCCTTTCCTTACCCGCTGCCCCCAGGCTGCACTGGCTCATCCGCGGGAGAAGGGCCTTGCCTGTCGCCTGGCTCTTGGTCCCTGCCGTGCACCCCTTCCCACCCCCACCTGGATCCCAAAGAGCCGGAGGACCGCTCCGCCGCCCGCACCCTCCCGCGCCGCCGGCGGTGCCAACGCGCCCTTCGTTGTTCCCAAGGCGGCGGCTGGAAGTTCGAGGCCCTGCTGGGGGAGGAGCTGGACCTGCGGCGCGTCACGTGGCGGCTGCCCCCGGAGGTCATCCCGCGCCTGTCCGCCAGCAGCGGGCGGTCCTCCGACGCCACCGAACTGCCCCGCGGGCCCCCGGACGACGGCGCCGAAGGGGGCGCTGGGGGAGCAGTGGGGGAGAGCGGCAGCTGGGCCCCCGGAGGTGACCGGCGCAGCCCGACCCCACACCCACCTAGGCTCACTCTTTTGCCGTCTTGGGGCCCAGCCTGAGCTCGCTGCGGCCAGGCTGCCCACTGAGGCCCCTCCCCTGCCAGGGGCTGAGCGAGCGCGTGGAGGCAGGCCTTCCTCCCCGCCCCCCCAGAGCCAAAGGACCCCTAGGGCAGGGCTGGCTGCAGGGACAGCGTCTCCAGCTGGCTCAGCGGGGCTCGGCCTGTCCACAGTGGCCTGGCGCCTGGCCGGAGACCACGAGTTGCAGGAGCCTGTGTGGCCCCGTGGACTCCTCCCTCGTGGGCCAAGGGAGGCCTCTAGTGGCCAGGCAATCCCGGAATTCCCAGGGCTGCCTGGTGCTGGCCTGTCCCGGTGACCCTGTTCTCCCCTGCAGAGCACCTGGTAAATGGACGGATGGACTTTGCCTTCCCGGGCAGCGCCAACTCCCTGCACAGGATGGCCACGACCAACGCCTCCTACGGCACCCACCTGAGCCCACACCTGCCCCACCGCGTGCTGAGCACCTCCTCCACCCTCACCAGGGACTACCACTCGCTGACGCGCACCGAGCACTCGGGCACGCTGCCCAGGGACTACTCCACCCTCACCTCCCTCTCCTCGCAAAGTGAGTGCACCGCCAACCCGCCTCTCCTGCTGCCCTCCTTTCTTTCTTTTTTAAAATATATTTTCTAAAATTAAAAAATTAAATTGATTTTAGAGGAGAGGGAGAGATAGAAACATCAATGATGAGAGAGAATCATTGATTGGCTGCCTCCTGCACGCCCCACAGTGGGAATCAAGCCTGCAACCTGGGAATCGAACCATGACCTCCTGGTTCATAGGTTGATGCTCAGCCACTGAACCATGCTGGCCAGGCTGACCCCTCCTTTCTTCCGGCTCCTGGAGGCTTGAGCTGCCTCGGCCTGCTGTCCCCCCTGCCCATCCTCCAACACACACGTACTTCCTGCCCCCTCACTCCTGTTTTGTCCCACCCTAGGCCTCCCTCCCATCTGGGAAGACGGGAGGAGCAGGCTTCCGCTGTCTTGGACCTTGGGGTCCTGGAGTCGGGCTCAGATGAAGGGGTTCCCCCCTTCCAGGGACTCACCAGACTCTATAATCCTGGCTGGGCAGCCAGCAGCGCCCCCTTGGGGCCCAGGTAGTACAGTGTGGCCACCGTGTCTCCACAGCTGTCCTGCTCCATCTATCATCCACGGCCATTGCAGTCACTGCCCATGACCCTGCACCCCCTCCATTCCATCCACATCAGCGCTGATGCCTAACAGCCTCGCCTGCCCAGGGGTGCCGGGCTGGGGCAGCAGGGGCCAGGCCAGCCGAGGGGTGGGGGCTCACGGCGCTTGGCACAGGCAGGGCCCACACCCACCGTGAGGACAGGCGGGAGGTGCTAGGGGGCCTGGACAGGCTGTTGCCGGTGAGTGAGCCACCTGGCCAGCAGTCAGTGTAGGCGCGACAGCTGAGGGAGGTCAGGAGCTGACCTAGGACTCCTGTCCGGGGACCCCGAGCCAGACTGACTGTGGCCTCCCGTCTCCAGGTTCCCGCTTGGCTGCAGGCTTGCCCAACACCCCCACCCGCCTGGTGTTCTCAGCCCTGGGGCCCACGTCTCTGAAAGTGAGCTGGCAAGAGCCGCAGTGCGAGCGGGCGCTGCAGGGCTACAGCGTGGAGTACCAGCTGCTGAACGGCGGTGAGGGCTGTGGCCTGGCCACATATGTGACACCAGGGCTCACGGCTGTGGCAGGAATCCGCCCACGTCCCTTGAACACTAAAGCCCCACCGCCCAGCCTGAGAGGGTCTCACTTCTGAGCCCTCACCCACTTCCCGGGGGCTCCCCAGGCTACTCCCTAGGCAAGATGCTGCCCAGTGAGGCCTCGTTGGCCTCAGGACCCAGGCCCTCTGCTGGCCTCGATGCCTTTGTGGGAACCGGCACTTTCTGGGCCGACATACCCTCTGCAGCATGACCTGGGCCATACACAGAACACGGGGTTTCAGGCCCCCTCTTCCCTTGTGTAGCGGGCAACCTGACCCACCAGACCACAGCAGGCTGGCCCCAAACCAGCGACTCCTGGTGGGTGCTGACCAGGTCTTGGCAGCAGCCCCGGGGTGGGGGTTGAGGGGGAGGGACCAGGCCAGGAGCAGGAATAAAGCTGCTCCCACCCCACCCCACCCCCTCCAGGTGAGCTGCATCGGCTCAACATCCCCAACCCCGGGCAGACTTCCGTGGTGGTGGAAGACCTTCTGCCCAACCACTCCTACGTGTTCCGCGTGCGGGCCCAGAGCCAGGAAGGCTGGGGCCCGGAGCGCGAGGGTGTCATCACCATCGAGTCACAGGTGCACCCTCAGAGCCCGCTGTTACCCCTGCCAGGTGAGCTGCTCCCCCCACCCCCTGGCTGCCCCCACACACACCTGCTTCTCCAGGTGTGCTAGACCCACACATCGCCCTCTCCCTCTGCTGCCGCAGGCTCCGCCTTCACCCTGAGCACGCCCAGCGCCCCGGGCCCACTGGTGTTCACGGCCCTGAGCCCAGACTCGCTGCAGCTGAGCTGGGAGCGGCCGCGCAGGCCTGACGGAGACATCCTGGGCTACATGGTCACGTGCGAGATGGCCCACGGAGGAGGTGCTGCCCGCCCCAGGGTCAGGGTGGCGGGGGACGGTGGAGAGGGAGCCACAGGGGCTCAAGGCTTCTCCCCGGCCCAGAGCCAGCCATTACATTCCAGGTGGACGGCGACAGCGCCGAGAGCAGGCTGACGGTGCCGGGCCTCCGGGAGAACATGCCCTACAAGTTCAAGGTGCAGGCCAGGACCACCCAGGGCTTTGGGCCGGAGCGTGAGGGCATCATCACCATTGAGTCCCAGGATGGAGGTAGGGCACCTTGCCCCTTTGCACCCCGATCCTTTCTCTGACCACACCTCTGGCACCGTCCCCTGAGGGGCTCATCTGTCCCCTCCAGGCCCCTTCCCACAGCTGGGGGGCCTCTCGGCGCTCTACCAGCACCCACTGCCAGGCGAGTACAGCAGCATCACCACCACCCACACCAGCACCGGCGAGCCCTTCCTGCTGGGTGAGTGGCCGGGGGGGGCCAGGCTCTCCTGGGGGAGACAGAGCACACAGACGAAGAGGGCAGGGACCTAGCCAAGTCTCTCAACACCTCTTCCCCGGCAGACGGCCTGGCCCTGGGGCCCCGGGGCCTGGAGGCAGGCGGCTCCCTCACCCGGCATGTGACCCAGGAGTTTGTGAGCCAGACGCTGACCACCAGCGGGACCCTCAGCAGCCAGGTGGACCAGCAGTTCTTCCAGACCTGAGCTCCCCACCTCGACCAGGCGTCCTTGAACCCGGGCCCCCACTGCCCCCCCCCCCCCGCCCCGCCCCGGTGCTGCCTCAGCTACACCATCCTTGGACCCCTGGTGGCGCCACCCACCCGCATGCTGATCACAGGACCAGTGCTTCTGGGGGTGGGTGCCCTCTGGGGGGCAGGAAGAGGGCAGAGGTCCCAGAAGGCCCTCTGTCTGCCCCACCCCCATCCCCCCCGCCAAGCGCATTTGTAACCAAAGCGCCGGGACCAGCATGACACGGACCCAGCTTTGTCCTGCACTTAATAAAAGAGTTTGCTACCGTTTGGCTCCGCCCTGCCCAGTCGTCCGGGACCTGCCCAGAGCCGGGGAGCGGGTCCGACACCCCCTTCTCTGCTGGCCAAGCACACACCACCTCTAGAGGTACTGAGGTCTGAGGCACGTTTATTGAGCACCAGGTGCGGAGGGCAGGCGCCGGCGGCACGGAGCTTCCTGGCTTGCCGCCTGGCAGGCCCATGCCCGCGTGGAGCTCACCAGGGCAGCACCCGGGCACCGTCGGCGGCCTGGGAGAGGTAGAAGGTGGCGGTACCGCTATACTGCGCCTGTGGGAGAGGCAGAGGCCTGAGCTCAACGGGATCCCGGGAACCTGCTCCCCGCCTCGCCCCAGCCCCAGCGTCCACCCACCTGTATGTGCTGCATGGCTTGGGGAGCAGCGGAAGCCTCGAGCAAAGTCACCGTGCAGCCCCCAAAGCCGCCGCCCGTCATGCGGCTGCCATAAACCCCGGGCGCCGCCAGCGCGGCCTGCACCAGCTGGTCCAGCTCCGGGCAGCTCACCTCGTAGTCATCCCTGCAGAGCAGATGCAGGGCGGGCCTGGGACCAGCCCCACGCGGCCCGGGGGACAGCCGGTGCCCGGGGCCCGGGGCCCAGGGCCTCACCTGAGGGAGTGGTGGCTCTCCACCATGAGGCGGCCGAAGGCTCTGTAGTCGCCCCGGCGGAGGGCAGCCGCTGCCTGGGCCGTGCGCCTGATCTCCCCCACGACGTGCCGCGCCCGCCGGAAGCCCTCCTTGCTCACCAGCTCTCTGCCCGCTGGAGAGGAAAGGGGTCAGCAGACCCACCACCCACTGGCGAGGGCCCCTGCGGACGTGGGGGACAGGGCACCATGGCTCCGGGTGGTGGGGGAGCTTCCGGTGGGAGGCCTGGCTCTGGCAAGGCCAGGTAGAACCTTGGGCTGGTCACTGAGCTCCCAGCGCCTCCCCTCAACTTACAGTGGGGCACCCACTTGATTCGGGCGCCCAGGCCCAGGTGGGCTGACACCTGCAGAGCTCCAGCAGGGCGCCTGGCACACATGGGTGCTCAGGTCCAGCAGTTCAAGTCCCAGACCCGGGGCTTCCGAGGTGAGTGGGACGCAGTGCCTCCTGGGGGCCGCGGGAGAGCAGGAGGCACCACAGGGAGCCTCCGAGGGCTGGGGCTCCAGAGGTGGGGATGGGAGAGGCACAGGCAAGGGCACAGGGCACACCAGGACCCAGCAGGCTCCCCCCCACCCCCCCCACCACACACACACACTGAGGGGAGAGGGCCAGCCGCAGCCCCGAGCGCCAGGGCTCCTGCTACCTAAATCGACTACCTTCCTGGCCAAGTGTATCAGAGCCCTAAACACCTCACTCCCTGAGCCTACTCCCAGGACTCTTGCCCTGAGAATGAGAATGCAGAGAGAGACATGGCTGACACGTTCATCACGGTGTGAGGTGGAATTATCATAAAGTGGTTAAAGCCCTGGCTGGTGTGGCTCAGTGAATAGAGCGTCGGCCTGAGGACTGAAGGGTCCCAGGTTCGATTCCAGCCAAGGGCACATGCCGGGTTGCAGGCTCGATCCCCAGTAGGGGGTGTGCAGGAGACAACCAATCAATGATTCTCTCTCATCATTGATGTTTCTATCTACCTCTCCCTCTCCCTTCCTCTCTAAAATCAATAAAAATAGATTTTTTTAAAAAAAGTGATTAAGTAAATTACCATGTACCTGGATGCCAGAATATTAGAAAGCTTTTAAAAAGCCATGTTGATGGGCCTTTCATGGCATAGAATAATGTTACATTTTTTTAAAGGGAGAGAGTGACAATATTTAACTTTGAAAAACGTTCTTCAAAGGGGGGGTTCCATGAGGGAGATAGAGATATGCTCAGAGCTGACGGTGGCGATCTCCGGGTGGTGGCCTTTCCGCTTATTCTTTGTACTTGTCTGCAATCCTCATGTTGGGAACAACGGTACTAAGATTCCCAGCAGCCCTGCTGAGGTGGGGGCCCTAAGTTAATGGTGTTTGGGGAGTGGGGTCCCGGGAATGAGGCCCTCGCAGCCCCGCAGGGGGCCCCGCTATCTCCAGGACGGACGGCACCCGGCCAGCTCTCACCCTCCAGCTCCTCCATCTGCACCTCCCGGAGGCTCTCCTTGCCCAACGCCCGGGCCACCTCTTCGCACTGGCGGCGCCGCAGGGGGTACTCGCTGGAGCCCAGGGAGTGGCGGACGTTGGAGTTGGTGATGAGCACGGCCAGCTTGGGGTCTGACAGGGGCACCAGGCTTGTCTCCAGGGACCTGGGGTGGAGTTGGAGTGGGGAGATGACAAGGCCAAGTGTCTGCCTGCCATGCCCCGCAGCGGACACGCTCTGCCCAGAAGTGGAGGAGACAAGGACGCCCCTAACCTGCAGTCGATGAGCAGCGCATGGCCCTTCTGCGCCAGCAGAGCGATGAGTTGGTCCATAATGCCACAGGGCACCCCTGCGAAGCTGTGTTCGGCCCGCTGACACACCTGGGCCCGGGCGGCTACTGTCCCCGAGTCTGTGGCACAGGGTGAGATGGGGAGGCTGGGGCCCAAGAGGGGGCACCAGGGGCAGGTGGGTTCCCCGCCCCCTCTGGGAGCCTCAGCAAGAGAAGAAGCCGACCACAGGAGACCTCGCTCGGGGGAGGCAGGCTGGGTGGGAGCTGGGCTCTGGAGGTACCTGGGCAGAGCTGCTGCAGGAAGGTGTACGTGGCCACTTCCAGGGCTGCCGAGCTGGACAGCCCACCCCCCAGGGGCACGGAGCTGACCACCACTGCGCTGAAGCCGGGGAGCGGGGCGGCTGCAGGGGAAGCAACGGGTGAGGGTCAGCTGCGCCGCCTGGGAGGACGGGCACAGGGAGGCATGTACTGTGTTTCCGTATGACGTGAGGCAACTGCCTGGTGCCTGCTTCCAGGAATGGGTCTCAATCGTCAAAGGCCACCAACCTGCTGGGCCAAGGGGCCCACGGCCCTCCATCCTACCCTGAGGTTCCTGGGACACAGGCTTCCCAGTTCTCCTGGTTTAGGGCTCCGGAGGCCACAGGTTAGGGTTTGGATCCTGACTCCTCCAATCATGTGATGCGCAGCCCAGGGCAAGGTCTGGACCCTCTCAGGGTGTCCGTTTCTCCATCTGTACAATGGGATGCTCTACCCTGCAAGCCTACCCCACAGTGGACTGGGTGAGCTAACGGGTTTTATGGCCGAGAGGCGGTGCTCTCGGCTCCTGAACTTGACCCAGGCCCGGGTCCCATACCTGGGTAGTGCTGAATCACTCCCTTGACATAGTTGGCCCATCGGGGGGTCCCCGGCTCCAGGGACCGCTGGGCTGTGGGCAAGGGGAACTGCAGCAGCCTGGGCTCGTCAGCGTCCTCAGAGGCGGTGAGGAGGGAGACGAGGCCGTCTGCCCGGGGGCTGCCCACCATCACGGTCACCAGCTCCAGGGCCTGGCAGGAGGGACAAAGGGTATGAGGCAGCTGAGGGAGGGATGAGGCCCCTCTCATACTAAAGTCCCCAGGAATGTGGGACAGACAGGAGCGTGACCTCCAGGCTCAACAGGAAAAGAATGGCAGTGTCTCCCGGAAGAGCCTGAGGGGGCCTGGCCTTGGGGGCTCAGGCCCTGCCCCCTGGATTTGCAGGGGCGGGACCAGGGCAGAGAGCACACCTGGACTCTGCCCTCCACGTGGGCGTCCAGCTGTGGGCACAGGGGAGCGCGAACTCATAAGGAAAACAATCAGGAGCTCCATCCGGTGCCTTCCCATTTGGGGGTAACCTCAGGTGTGCTACAGCCACTCACTTGCCAAGCTGCGGGGTGGGGTGAAGAGAACCCCTGGCTGAGAGCTGGGAGGCCTCCTGAGCCCAGTGGGAGCCCCACCAAGCACCAGCTGTGTGACCTTGAGCAGACCGCTAGCCCTCTCTGGGCCTGGCTCTGGCTCGGTACTAGGAAGTGGACCAGGCGGAGCCTCAGGGCTGGTTCCCGCAGGGTCTGCAGGGCCTCATGGAAGCCAGAGTCTGAAGCATCTCCTTCCACTTGCAACACACACGGGTGGTGGTGGGGGGGAGGGCCACATTTTGAGGTGGCTCCCAGGTTGCTGGTAAGGATCAGCCGTCCACAGAGGGCGAGCTGGAGCGAGGAGGCGTGGGCACACCCCCTCCCAGCTCCTTCCTCTCGGATCGCCCTTCCTCCCTTCCTACGTGAGAAATGTCCCGTCCCAGGGTCCCTCCCACGTGCTCGGCCCCCCAACTCGCCGGAGTTGAAAGTTCGGCGCGGCCCGACCCACAGTTCACGCGGGGACCGGGCGCCTCCCCGCGCCCCTCGGGCCCGCCTTCCCGACGGGGCGGCCGGCGCCCCCGGAGAGGCTCGGGCCCCTCGCAGCCCTCACCATGGGCAGCACCAGGCCCTGGTTGTAGTCCGTGTGCTCCCCGATGAGGTTGACGCGGCCTGGCGCCGACACCGCCAGCTCGGGCTCGGCCCCGAACTCCTCCCGGAAGGCCGCCCGGGCCCGGGCCAGCAGCTCCGCGACCTGCGGTGGCCTCGAGGCAGCCATGGCGCCCGCCCTCCGGCGCCGAGGTGCAGCCCGAGCGGAGCGGGATGCTCGGGGCGGGGCCGCGGCGGGGGGCGTGCATTCCTGCGCCCGCCGCCCCGCCCGGCCGGCCGCCCGCGCCCCTGCCCCCGCCCGGCCGGCCGCCCCCCGCCCCGCCCGCTGCGCCGTCCGGTTCCTCCCGCGGGGGGCGG
Source organism: Eptesicus fuscus (assembly GCF_027574615.1). Taxonomy (NCBI): domain Eukaryota; kingdom Metazoa; phylum Chordata; class Mammalia; order Chiroptera; family Vespertilionidae; genus Eptesicus; species Eptesicus fuscus. Next base: position 48,602,222 of record NC_072492.1, read on the forward strand.
GGCCCGGACTTGGGGAAGGAGCGCGGGGCGCCCACTCGAGTGGTACCGGGCCGGCTGGGAGGTCTGAGCCGCCCTCCCTGGCTGTGCCCACCCCCACCCCCCCACAGCCAGGGCGACCCCGCTGCCACCCAGCCCGGGGGGGGGGGGGGGGGCGGTCCCAAAGGGGACCTTCCAGGTCCTAACGCCCTGCAGCTGGGAGAGGTCACAGCCCTGGCCACGGGTCTGCAGAGGGGGGCCCGGCCTCAGTGAGGAGCGATAAAGCCAGTTGGGTGGTGAGCAGGCAGCGGCTCTCACAGGCCCCTTCCCGGGTGGACACAGGCACAGCTGCTGGCGGGGAGGGCTGAGCGGGCGGCCGTGGACAGCAGTGGGCCCGCCCCTGCTGGAAGGACCTGCCACCGCTGCCAAGGTAGGCTGGGCTGTGGGCTGGAATCCTGACTGGGCGCCGGGACAGGGGGTGGCGGGGTGAGAGGGTGATAGCTAGGGGTACTGAGTTCTCTTTAGGCAAATGCTCGAAGGTCGACTGTGGTGATGGTTGTAGGTATCTGTAAATACACTAACGCCACGGAATTGTACACTTTAAAAAAAAAAAAAACACACACACGTTTATATTGCTTTCAGAGAGGAAGGGAGAGAGAAACATCAATGATGAGAGAGAATCATTGACCAGCTGCCTCCTGCCTGCTCCCTACTAGGGATCGAGCTCACAACCTGGGCCTGTGCCCTTGACCAGAATCAAACCTGGGACCCTTCAGTCCACAGGCCGGCGCTCTATCCACTGAGCCAAACCGGCTAGGGCAAGGAATTGCACACTTTAAATGGGTGAACTGTATGCTATGTGTAGTAGGTCTAGGGGCAGCGATGAGCGAAGCAACAGCCCCCTTCTGCAGGAATCCTTTACCCATCTCAGCCTTGACGTCCAGCCGTCCTGAGCCCATTCTCTTCCCTTGCTACTGTGTGATCTCAGGCAGATGACTGGGCCTCGGTCTCATCTGTAAAAGGAGGCTAGAGATTCCTCGCTAGCAGATTGTTATAAAAGGAACTAATGAGATCATCTTGATTGAGTGCCCAGCCCGGCACCTAGAGCACTTAGTAAACACGGAATAAGTGTTGGCTATTATTATGTCATCCATTAATGCAACAGACACCAGTAACTCTCCTGCGTGCCACTGGCCAGGCAGATAAAAGCCTTGGGCGCTCACTCTGGCGGGGAGGCAGACACAATCTGGCCACTGAGACCACGGCTGGCACGGAGGAGGAAAGAGCTTTCTGAGTAAGGAGAGGGAGGAGGAATCCTGACTGCTGCGAAGCCCGCACACTTGTTTTTTATTTCCATCGTTTCATTTTGATTGGAAACACGTCCATGTGCCCTCGCTGGTTTTGCTAAGTGGTTAGAGCGTCGGCCAGTGGACTGAAGGGCGGGGCAGGTGCAGGAGGCAACCAATTGATGTGTCTCTCATAGCAATGTTTCTCTCTCTGTGTCTCTCCCCCTCCCTTCCACTCTCTCTAAAAATCACTGGAAATAATATCCTCGGGTGAGGATGAAGAACAAAAGAGAACACGTCCACGCACCTCATCTTCATCCTTTCATTGTGTAGTTGTTCTTGGAGAACCTGGATGGGATCTAAGAGGGTAACGCTTCCATTGGCTCAAGATGGACTCTGAAACATTGATTTTATTTGTGTTTACCCTCGTTTTTGGTTTGGGCTTTTGTTTTGTTTTTAGGTTTTGGGTTTTTTTTTTCCAGGAAGCGGCTCACACCCAGAGACAAGGGAGCTAATGCTCAAAGATCTGGCTCTACTCAGTTGTTGTTTTAAAATGTTTTTATTGATTTCAGAGAGGAAGGGAGAGGGAGAGAGAATCATCAACGATGAGCGAGAATCATTGATCGGTTGCCTCCTGCACGCCCCCAGGTGGGGATCGAGCCTGCAACCCGGGCATGTGCCCTGACTGGGAATCGAACCGTGACCTCCTGGTTCATAGGTCGATGATCAACCACTGAGCCACACTGGCTGGACTACTCAGTTTTTTAATCCCATCTAGCATGTTTCATGAAATTTGTTGAGAAGTCTGCCTTAACCTTTGACCCTCCCTCCCATTTCCTGGCCAGATGTTACAAGATTGGGAGGGGGTGGAACTTTAATGGGAACACTGCACCCCACAGCCTGTCTTCTCACTTGCATCCGCAAGCCAGAGCCAGCTGTCACACAGGACTGAGGCATCCAGATAGAATCCCCAGTAATATCCACCACAGGGCCTTACTTTCCAGTGGTGGCAATACCACCCAGGCCAGTTGGGCCCTGGAACCCTTGGCCGGCCTAGTCACCACGGCACCTTTGCCCAGGCCATGGCGAGACCTGGCCCACCACTGAGGGCCGGTGCTTCAGCGGCGTCTCCTCTCCCAGAGTCTGTGTCTATGTCTGCACCCAATTCTTTTTCCCCAAAAAGATTTTTATTGATTTTGAGAGAGAGAAGAAGGGAGAGGGAGAGAAACATTGATTTGAGAGCAAATCATGCAACAGACATCTTGCGTGCAACTGGCCAGATGGAAGCCTCGGACGCTCATGCTTTGGTTGAGAGGCAGAGACAACCTGGCCACTGAGACCAAGGCTGGCACGGAGGAGGAAAGATGGGCTGCCTCCAGCACACCCCCTACAGGGAATCGAGCCCCAGCCTTTTGGTGCACAGGATGATGCCCAGCCAACCGAGCCACACTGGCCAGGTCTCTGTGCCAGTTCTTAGCCCTCGGGCCCTCCCTACTAGACTTGTTCTTTTTTATGTGATGAAGGTCTGCACGCTCCATGCAGCTCTGGCTTCTCCGTTGTAATCACAGCCTGGTTCACTGATGGGACTTGAGGCAACATCTCACAAGCAAGTCTCTACCCACAAGGTCTCAGAGTGTTTGCCCTCGGAAGATGGCCACCCTCTCACCTGTTCTGGGAGGTTCTTTTTGTAATTGTTCCACAGCATTAGCCTATCTAATGATGTGGGCCTGCTTGGCCTTTCTGTAATAGTAATGATAACAGCCTCTGCGGCGTGGATAATGCTCATCGGACCTTGTGGCAGCCCTGGTATCAGGGCCGGGCTGGTTGTGTACTGATTGGTCAGTGCCCTTGACTTCTGTTGTCAAATATTTTAAAAAGCACCAGAGTTTGCACAGATTATTTCTTTAAATCCTTACAAGCCATTTTAAAGATGCAGGAAAGCAGCACAGCTGTGTGAAGGAACGCATCCAAGTGGGACAGCTGGGCCTTGAACCTGGGCCTGTCTGCCCCTGAGCCCAATCTCAGCTACCCCCGCCTCCCCGGTCCCATGTGAACCTACAGCTCAGCCTCTTAGCGAGGGGCCGGAGCACAGCTGCTCTCCCAGACCACTGGAGCCCCACTTCCTACACGGAAGGGTCCCAACTGGAAAGCCAGGCCGGTGACCAGCGGCGCTTGGGAACTGGCCCGGTTCTTTGCCACGTGTGCCAGGAGCAGATCCAGCCAGCTGGGCTGTGGGGCTGCCAGGACCATTCGGGTTGGTCAGCAAGCATGCGGGGAGCCTCTGCCATGTGTCAGGCCGACTCCAGAGGCAGGCAGGCAAGATTGAGACCTTGCCTTCGGAGCACCGAGCTTCTCACCCTTCCCTGACCTCAGGTGCCCTGCTGAGGGCTCAGCTGCGGCCATGTCTTTATTTGGTGCCCCAACCATGTCCCTGAAGTTCCTGCCCTGGAGGCTGAGGACCACCCTGTCAAAGGCCACGGAGCAAATCCCGACTCAAAAGATGCAGCTGAGAGCTCAGGGCTGCAGCCATCTCTTCCTGCAGCTCTCACGGCACTGCAGCTGGCAGGGGCTGCAGGCGCCCGGCGGTGGGCAGCACGGAGTCTGGCCACAAGCAGGGTGTGGGAAGGGAGCGGCTGTGAGCTGCAGTAGGACTACAGGCTCGTGATGCCTGGGCTTTGGACCCAACCCCATCCTGTCCCCTCTGCTAACGGTCCTGGCTCAGTGCTGGGAGGTGAGGAGCTTATGGGAAAGGTCCTGGGGCCCTGTATGTCCAACAGAGGGGGTGGGGAGGGAGGGGTTGATGGAGCCCAGGCACCCCCTCCATGGGGACCTGTGCAGACCCTCACACAGCCCTCAGGAAAAGCCACCTGCCCCAAGCCTGCCATTCCTCAGCTTTCCCCAACTGGTTTCCTCACGGACACTGGTCAGGCGGCAGCAGCGGCCCCTGGCTGGGGGCAAAGCAAGGGGTGGGGGCCTGGCTATGGGGCTTGAGCTGGTCCTTGTTGGCCTCCCCGGTCTGTTCCTCCCTCTGATGTGTAATGGGGAGACAATGAATCTTCTGTGTAAGGACGGATCTCTGGAAATAAGCTGGGTTTAAGTGCATGCCTGCCTCCATATACTTATTTTTAAAAAATGTTTTTGATTTCTGAGGGAGAGGGAAACATCGATGAAAGCAAATCATTAATCGGCTGCCTCCTGCACGCCCCCTACTGGGGATCAAACCTGCAACCCAGGCATGTGCCCTGACTGGGAATCGAACCTGTGACCCGCACCAGCCGGGCAAGAGGCACTGTTAATATGCAGGTTCAACAAGCATAAATGGGCCCTGTCCTGAGCAAATGGTGACATATATCCCTTTAAGGATAAGGGGTCTGCCTGTCTCATTGCTGAGGCCCTCCCCTCACCAGCGGGTCAGAAGGCAAGGCTTTCAGGACAGTTCGCCAGAGGAAACTTGTGAAAGATTTCAAAGGAAGACCATTAACAAGTCCCAACTTCAAAAACTTTATTTTTGTCTGTTCAAGGGCACAGGATAGCTTCATCAGCTCCAGCTTTTGCTTTTCTCCTTACAGACTGTCCCATCACTATACCCAGGGATAGCCTATGTGGCCAGCTTCCTAGAACCAAAAAGTATTTCTGCTTTCTGGTTAAGGGTGCTCAAAGTATGGAGTGCAAGCGGCACTACTGAAGCAGACTCCAAGCCACCCAGTAAAACCCAGGAACCTCCTGCATCAGGATGCAGACTGGGGGGTGAAGGTTCAACTGTCATCCACTGGGGTTGCCACAGTAACTCAAGCTGACCACCACCCCAGCTGTTTCTACTCGTTTGGACACTGCTCCGCTGCAGCGCACAGCACATACCAGCGTCTAGGGCTTGGACATCTCTGATGCGCCATGTGAGGCATTGGCAGTCCTGGTTGTTCCAGAGCTGGTTACTTAGGAGCCTTTCAGAAAACCAGTTTGCTACAGTGAACACCTTTGACAACACATAAGGCTCATTAACTAAACCCCCAAGCCTATTCTAGCTTCTCTTGACAAGCCGCTTAAATTTGAAAGGAATTCTTACTAAAAATAGCTATTAGGGCATAATGTCTCGCCAACATTGATATGCTATGCTTTATTGCTGGCCTTCATGGTCAAGCAAATCTTTCATACTGAAAAGATGGCTTGGACTAGTAAGCTTTGTACCTCTGGCATTGTTCAAGTTAACTTAGAGATCAGTGAAGTCCAAGAGGTCCATGGAACAGATCCCAAATTTGAGCCCTAGCATTTTAAAGAAATGTACTTCCCTTGGCCTACCTCGCACCTGCAATGCATGTTTTTTTTTAAATTTCTTGACAATATGGAGGGAAGCATTGACACTGTAAATATAGCAACCCTGGCATTTGTAGAGCAGAGGGCCTTCGAGTTATTTTTGTAACTAAAAGGTTCCTCTAAGCAAAATCTAAGTAAGCTAAGCTCAAACTTTAGGATACAAAGAACCTAGATAGTGGATGTTTTTTTGTACATTCAATTTAGGTTTTTGACACTTAGTTGGATAAACAAGTTTATTTGTAAATTTAGTCAACATACATAATTGACCTAAAAACTTCAATAGAAGGATAAATTTTAAAAACCACTTGGAAGACCAGCTCTATAAAGTGATTTCCCCAGGACCATATACCAGATGTAAGCTAACTGGCCGCCATCTTAACTGGCCGAGATTCCACAAGCTGGAGCTAAAGTGCCCCTCCCTCCCCACAGCAAGTTCACGCTAAGGGTTATAATACAAACTCCACAAGGAAAAGAACTCGGGTCTTGTTTCCTCTTGGTAGAGGAAGAACTCAACCTAGTTATGAAACCAACCACAACACAAATAAAAGCTGCACTAACCATGACTAGTCAGAATATTAGTAACAGGTGATGCTGGTGTGATAACTTGTATTGTATTCCAGAGCCCTTATAAATAAAATCCCCCGATAGTGTTTGCATTATCAGCTAGAGGGTTAGTTCACATGTGGTAGAATGAGGACTTATGCAAGGTGTTATTTGCAAAGCATTTTACTACTATGAAAACAAGTGCAGTCTAGTTAGAACACCAACTGGACCCTAAATTACACACACCTTAATGACAAGACTCCCCACATGTGAATGTAAAACATTTAATTTAAAAATGTTGACACTACAATATATAAAATAGCTATTATAAATGCACATAGTGTATTCTATAGCTGCCAGGTTTACTTTTTTTTTTTTTTTTTTTAGGAAACTGTAAGTTATTACACTGTGGTTAAGACTTGTATCTTCACCCTTGAAAAAGCCCACATTCTATCACAGTGATGCATGGTCAGACTTAACAGCCCCAATTGTTAAACACTTGGATCAAGTCATAACCAGTTTTATTGCAAAAGGACCCTGTACACATTTATCAATTCTAGTACCTTAATAACTACCCAACAAGTCATTAACATACAGAAACATGCATCATGAGAAGCAAGAAATATCACCCATCCCTTCTGCATATTAGCAACTTGTCACTCCTGAGCAACAGTGCTCACACCACTGAGGTCTGTGAACAGTCACTTTGCGCATTCATCCTGAGTGAAAGATGGAATGACTTAAGTACAAATGCAACATATTATAAACAATTTCTTACAAAAAAAGTCACAAATTAAACCAAAGTATTTTACAGAATTTACTACAAAACACCGTAAAAACTGCCTTTCCTTAAGCTCTCTCTCCCCGTATCCGGCGAGCCAACTGGATGTCTTTGGGCATGATGGTGACTCTCTTAGCGTGGATGGCACACAGATTAGTATCTTCAAATAACCCCACCAGGTACGCTTCGCTAGCCTCCTGCAGAGGACAAGAGCCACACGATTAGACTCTTCGGGAACACGAAACGAGAAACCAGCCTCAAGCCCCCGCCCCGGCCGCGGCCACGGCCCTCGTCTCACCTGCAGCGCTCCGATGGCTGCACTCTGAAACCTCAGGTCCGTTTTGAAATCCTGGGCGATCTCCCTCACCAACCTCTGGAAAGGCAGCTTCCGGATCAGAAGCTCGGTCGATTTCTGGTAACGACGGATTTCTCGAAGCGCAACGGTCCCGGGCCTGGGCAAGGAGGATGGAAACGGAAACCAGTGAACTGACAGCGCCGGCACCCCACCGGGAACCCTTCCCGCACCGCCAGGCGCCGCGGGGTCATTGTTTTCCCTCTGCCGTGCCTACCTGTAGCGATGGGGCTTCTTCACCCCGCCGGTAGAGGGGGCGCTTTTCCTGGCAGCTTTAGTGGCCAGCTGTTTGCGGGGCGCTTTCCCACCCGTGGATTTGCGAGCAGTCTGCTTGGTTCGGGCCATTTTCTTTCACCTAAAGAAGACATCCCGTGACTCCCGCGCCACGGTGCTCGCCAGGGGGTGGGGGTGAGGGGGGCGGGACAGGCTCTGCGCGGCGCCCCTGCCCTCCCGCCTCTTCGCACCCCTCCTCGCGGCGGCAGATGGCCGAGGCCTCCGCCGCCGCCGCCTCCTCACCCCTAATGACTCAGGCCGCGAGTAGCAGCAGCCTCCCCCGGGAGGGGGAGCGCGGGGAGGAGTCATTTCCCCTCCTCGACGGGCGGAGGCGGCGCTGCCCGGAAGCCGACGCCGAGATCTCTGAACAGCCAGCGTCAGAGACGGGAAGAAACGCGATTCCCGGAACGAAGTCCCGGGGGAAAACCGCTCAACCCCACACCCGACGCCAGCCGCCCGGGCAGCCCGCACTCGGCCCCCAACGGCCGCGACCCGCGGCCCTAACGGCTGCCGCGGCCCCAAGTCCCGGGAAAACCCACGAACACTTACTCGACGCCGAAGTTTTAGGCCGCTTCTTAGTCCGTGACGCCGCTCCTGCTGCCCAAGGGAGAGCCGCAGTCCAGGAGCTAAGTGCACGGACCTCCCCAACGAATAACCAAACCGCTTTGCTCCAAACCCCCCCGATGCTTCCGCTTTTATACCCACGCTTCACGCTGCGTCTCTGCGTCATAGGACCTTCATTTGCATACACCAACGACTTTTTCTATTGGCCGAAGCTTTCGCCGACGCGTTGACATCCCTCGACACAAAGGCCGTGCTAGGGCCCTGTACTCTGATTGGCGGATATCTAGGCCGCTGATTGGCTGTTAAAGTGGCCTAACGATTGGATGAAAGCAAAGAGAAATGGACGAATCATAGTTTAGCACTAAGCGGCTGTTCTCATTGGATGAAATGGAGCTATGTTTGGATCCTTCCCTTGGTTCCAAAGCTCTACAATAGAAAGTCAATGCAAATAAATTGTATTGGTCCCCATCAGGAGAAAGAGTCTGGATGGGCAAAAGCTCAACTTTATTTGCCTCAAGTAATGCCATCAATGCAGGAAGAGGTTACGTTAATACAGTTTTTGTAAATATTTTCCAGTGTAAAATAAAACATCTTCCCTGCGGTTATTTACGTTTCATTAACATCTTGGTGGTTTTGGTTTTTTTGTTCCCAAGTTTATTCAAGAACTCAAACAAAATATTCTAGGTAAATGTTTTAGTTCATTTTAACATTTTGATAGTTAAGTAGTAGTGTAAATAAGAATTAGAATTCAGTAAATCATGTTATATTACCAAGTATTTTATTTATCTTTCATATACATTTTAACCAAAAAGCAGTTCTTTTGTTTGGTAGGGTAGGGAGGGTTAATAGCCACAAAGAAACAAATGTCAATCAGTGGTTTTATGAGTACCACTTGGTATGTTCTTAGGTCTGTCACAAAATGCTTTGTGATTTCAATATGTAACCTCTAAGCGACATAGTTTTGGATTATGTAATTCAACTAAGTGAAGTTACTACATATAGCCAAAATGGGAATAATCCTTTGACAGCATTTGCATGTCTATAAAGAGGGAAGAAAAGACAACTACATTTAATATATGCCTCTGTGTTTAATGGTATATCCTGGAATTACTTCTGAAGAAACATGACAAATGTATAAAAATGTTCATTCCTATCTTTGTGTGGATAAATGTCTTGGATTCAGTACTCCAATGACTCAGATATATAAAATACCGAAGCAGGCTTACAGACCAGCCAAACAAAGCTCAGGAATTGAAAAATAGAGCCGTGGGGCCGAGACCGGTTTGGCTCAGTGGATAGAGCGTCGGCCTGCGGACTGAAGGGTCCCGGGTTCGATTCCGGTCGGGGGCATGTGCCTTGGTTGTGGGCGCGTCCCCAGTGGGGGGTGTGCAGGAGGCGGCTGATCGATGTTTCTCTCTCATCGATGTTTCTGACTCTCTGTCCCTCTCTCTTCCTCTCTGTAAAAAATCAATAAAATATATTTAAAAAAAAAAAAAAAAAAAAGAAAAAAGAAAAATAGAGCCGTGGGTATGATACTCCATAGTCCTTACTCTGGATTCACCGAATGTTTTAAATTATTAAAATCTTTTTATTTTAGCAAAACCAGTTACATATAGATTTCAACTCAGAGAATTATGCTATCTAATAATAGAATAACATGTAAATTACCATCACTCCGCTACGCCCACGATTGGGCGGCGGGAGGCTGGGGGGCGGGACTCGGGGTGGCCTATCCGGCCATTGAGAGGCACGGATCTGCTGCCACTGAGGGGGGGCTACCCTGCTGTTGAGAGGCGCATCCGCAGCCGCTGAGGGGGCCTGCCACGGACACCCAGCTGCGCCTCTCAACGGCAGGGTAGCCAGGTGACCGCGGCAGCCCCCCTCAGCGGCTGCGGATCTGGCCGTTGAGAGGCACAGGGGGCGGGAGTCCCGCCCCCTGCGCCTCTCAACAGCAGGGTAGCCCCCCTCAGCAGCCACGGACCATCAAAAGTGGGGGACGGTCAAGGGCATGTACATTGGTTGCGGGCACATCCCCTGGTGGGGGGTGTGCAGGAGGCAGCTGGTCGATGTCTCTCTCTCATCGATGTTTCTAGCTCTCTATCCCTCTCCCTTCCTCTCTGTGAAAAATCAATAAAATATATATAAAAAAAAAAAAAAAGTGGGGGAGCTGGGTGCCTGTCTGCTCCGGCACCAGGCCTTTCAGAAGCCTCTGCCGAGCCTGGTGCACCAGCGGACAGGCACCCAGCTCCACCTCGAAAAGCGAAAGCGTGTAGGGGACCCTACACGTGCATGATTCAGTCATGCACTGGGCCTCTAGTTACAAATAAATACAAATACCTCAAAAATGTACTGTGACACCAAAAGTCCCCTCTCAGTATCAATGTGAGGGGGGAAATGCACAATTGGAAAAAGTAGCTATGGCAAAAACACCTTCGGCCCACTCTCAGGTACCAAACCCCTCTCATTATTTCAGCCCTTTCCATTGTAATATTCAAAACATGTATTTAACTATCATGTAGTTAAGCTCTTATGTGATAAATTAACTTTAATTTTTGGCTTCTGCTCAGTTTAGGATAGGGGGGAGATTAAGTTTTCTGTTTCATCCATGCTGTGCTGAGGAAAGAGACCAAGAGGCTCTTGTCCTTTCTCAGAACTGGAAGGTGAAGAAACAGGGAATGGGCTCCTTGAAACACCCCTTTGTGTTCCAATGTTGTTGTTGTTTTTAAAACCTTTTAAAAAAACACACATTTTATTGATTTTTTACAGAGAGGAAGGGAGAGGGATAGAGAGTTAGAAACATCGATGAGAGAGAAACATCTATCAGCTGCCTCCTGCACACCCCCCACTGGGGATGTGTCTGAAACCAAGGTACATGCCCTTGATTGGAAACGAAACTGGGACCCTTCAGTCCGCAGGCCATCGCTCTATCCACTGAGCCAAACCGGTTAGGGCATGTGTTTCAATGATTTTATAGGAGACCCAGAACGCTGTCTGTCCCATTACTCCTAGAGGAGAGACAGTAATTTTTTTTTCCAATTTTGCTAATTATTAGAGAGGAACTAAAACTGCTCCAGGAGAAACCAGGAATGGATTTACATTCATCTATTTAAGGACAACTAGTGGAAATAGTTTGCTCCTCTTATTTGGCAGTCATACAAATTAGATTGTCTTTTTCCTAAGTTGGTTCAGGGGAGGAAAAGCTACAAAAAAACCCCACGAAGAACTGCAAGTGTTTATACAATCAAACAATGCAAAATGTTATGTAGGCAACTGTTCTAGTTCCTGTTCTAGCATAGACTTGCTGAGTAACTCTGTGCAAGTTACTTAACCTCTCTGAGTTTTGGGTTCCTGTTTTGTAAATTAAGTAGTTTGGATATCTCCCGATTCCACTACTACACACTTATCCTGAAGCTCCTGATGTACACTTCTTTAAAACCTAGCACTGTGGCCCTAGCTGGTTTGGCTCAGTGGATAGAGCATCGGCCTGTGGACTGAAAGGTCCCGGGTTCTATCCCAGTCAAGGGCACATGCCCGGGTGTGGGCTCGGTCCCCAGTGGTTCGCTCTCATCATTGATGTTTCTGTCTCTCCCTTCCTCTCTGAAATCAATAAAAATATATTAAAAATCTAGCACTATGAACTATATACTTTTAATATTTTTTATTGGTTGATTTTAGGGAGAGAGGAAGGGAGAGAAACATCAATTTGATGTTCCACTTATTTATGCATTAATTGGTTGATTTTTTGTATGTGCCCAACCTTGGCCATCGGGACGGTGCTCTAACCAAGTGAGCTACTCGGCCAGGGTTGAACTACATTTCTTCATTCAAATCACACGGAGTGTTTTGGGGATAACATAGGCCAATTATTGGGATTTAATAATAGGATTAAAGCAATACACTACAACTCTTGTCTTTTCGTAATTTTTCATCTTCCCACGCCCCTAGTGGTTCACCATTTGGCCTATTTCAGAAATACCAGTTTTGCCCTGGCAGGTTAGCGCACTTGGTTAGAGCGTCCTCCCCATATGCAAAGGCTGTAGTTTCGTTCCCTGGTCAGGGCACATAGTTTCACATAAATAAGTGCAAAAACAAATTGGTGTTTCTCTCTCTTTCTCCCTTCCTCTCTAACAGTCCATTTTAAAAAAGAAATATCAGTTTCTTAACATCGTAGGCTGACAATTTGGCTTCTGATACGAGGTTACAGGAAACTAGATAAAAATGAATATGTGTCATTCTTTTTTAAATATATATTTTTATTGATTTCAGAGAGAAGGAGAGATAGAAGCATCAGTGATGAGAATCACTGCCTCCTGCAGTGCCCCCCCTTCGTCCCCCATCCCCCCAGAGATGGAGCCAGCAACCCAGGCATGTGCCTTGACCGGGAATCAAACCCCTGACTTCAACCACGGAGCAACAATGGGCAAGTATGTGTCATTTTTTAACAATATTCCATTCACCCTACACTCCCTCACTCCTAAGGTTATTCCTAAAGTGGTCTTTAACGAGATGATCATTAGTTAACAAAAGAGTTAAAATATCTATGAAGAACTTTGTAAAGCTCACAGAGTCTGGGGGAACTGGCTTTTACAAAATGAAAAACTTAGCCCCACTGGCAGGAAGCAGGGAGGGGAGACACATTTTCCCAAGTATAACAGCTGATTCCAGAGCAGCAAACTGGAGTGGATTATATAAATCGCACCTCCTACTACTCGAACCCAGGCCCTTCCTGTGGACACTAATGCTTCTCAACACTCCTGCAACTTGCCAGTGTACCTGAGACTATTCTAGACGGAGATTAAATTCGTCCTTGGCCCCTAATGTACTGGAAACAAGTTGGTCAGGCCAGGTGTCGAGGTGAAGAGAGAACCAAATCGTGGAGTTTCAGGGTTGTTAGTTTATGGAGCGCCCCAGCAAAGACACGGGGATAGAGTTTTGTGCCGGGAAGCTCCTCTTGAGCAAAGCTTTCTCAAGCTGACGTCCAGCAGGCAGACTTTCCTACGTGCCTCGTCCCCAGTTCTGCTGCAGGAACGAGGATGTCGGCGCAGCCCAGGCGCCTGCAGCACAAACGGAGGACACAAGATTCTTAAGCTCTGCTAGGGGCCGGCCTCTGAACCGAGCCCAAGGTATACCACGTCTGGAGGCGAGGTAATTATTACACTGTTGGCAGTACAATTACACTTGAAACTGTTTCACAGAAGGCATCAGGGCCTCCCTAGCTCTGGGCCCCATCTACTGCAGGGGCTCCAGTTTCAAGGAAAAGTACCCCTACGAAACTGGAACCGCGTTCAGGAGAAACACGGCCGGACTGCAATTCCCAAAAGCAGTCGCGGGCCCTCAGCATCCGGGACACCGTCTGCAAGGATCCCTGGGTATTGTGGTCCGTTCCTTTGGCAGCAACCCTCTGCCGACGGTAAAATTCCAGCCGAACCGAGGACCACAACTCCCAGCAACCCTTGCTGCCATGCGGGGGGTCTTCACGTTCTCGTGGCGCGGCGCAGGCGCACTGAGTCCTCGGCGCGGACCGCGCAGACTGAATAATAAAAGGGGAGCGGCGAAGAGGCAGGAAGACAGGACCATGTCGAAGGGCCCCGGGCCCGGCGGCTCCGCAGCTTCCTCGGCGCCCCCGGCCGCTACCGCTCAGGTGCTGCAGGCACAGCCCGAGAAACCGCAGCACTACACGTACGTAGAGCCCCCCCCGCCGCGCGCGCACGCCTGACGTCAGCGGCCAGCGTGAGTCACGCGCGCAGGGAGAGCGCGAGGCGGCCTCTCCCTCCCCCCTTCCTCCTCCGGCCCGGCTGAGACCGGTTCCAACCTGCTTGGGCCGGTCCCAACTGCCTTCGACTGCCACCAACCTCTGGTCGGGCCGTGGGGCGGGAAACTGGTCCCCGCCGCCGAGTGGGGAAGGCGGGAGCTCGGGGTGCGGAGTGCACACATCTTAGGCCAGGCCTTCGAGGCCTAACTGTTCCTCAGACCGTAAACCACAGCGCCGGGCACTTGCGGGGCGATAAGGAGTCCAAGACACGACCAGGATGCGATCCTTAGGGGCCAGCCCTGGAGCCACCTGTGAATGACGATTAGCGCCAAGTCCAGGCGTTTTGTGTCCCTAAGGCCCGTATGTTTCCCACTTGCACAGTTGACCTCACAGGGACCCTGAGCACGATGGGGTCTTGAGTGTGTTCTCAGGCCCAGCCGAAATGTGGCATCCGAGGGAAAGCCCCACATGCCGGCCCTGCCCCCCGAGTCCAGGAAGACGGGAGACCTCTTCCCGGGAACCTACTGGTGTCTGAGTGTAGGTCCCTGTCTGTCTCCTTCCTGTGGCTTTGGAAGGCACATGCAGCAACTCCCTAGTGCTAGGTGCTTTGGGAGGAAGATGAAAAGAGGCGGCCCCTCCTGTTAAGCGAAATGCTGGTTTCCGGTCCCCCCATGGCCTTGGAGTGCCTCGTCCCCGTGGGCTCCTGCGCGATGTGCGCGTTTAGGGGGATCCCCAAGTGGACCGCGGGCTGGCTGCAGGTTTGGGACGTGGGGGCTTGCACGACCCTTAAGAGCCGCCTGCGGAACCCAGAGCAGGAAGCATCTGTGGGAGTAGAAAGAACTACAAGGAGGAGCTCTGGTCACAAGGAAAACCCGTTGGGAAGCTGTTCTGGGATTGGGGGTCGTGCATTTGGCTTCTTGGTGAGAGTCTGCTATTGGTTGAGATCATGTGAAACTTTCTCTGGACTCGAGGCGGACTCCCTGTTAACTGCCCCTTCTCGAACGTGGTGTGGCTCTGCTGGTCCTTTCTCCCTGGCGTTTCCTGCAACCCTCCCTTGTTGTGGTGAGATGGTCTTCCCGTAGAGAATACCGATGCGGTGAACGTTGCGGTCCATCAGCAGGATGGTCTTGATGTGAACATCGGCAAACTTCGCATGAAATGGGAGCTTTGTACTCTCTGGTCGCTCAGATCCCGCTTTCCAGTAAAATGCCCGTAACATGGTGAGGAATGTGAGTCTGGGTTTCAGCAACCTCCTCCTGTGTTGTGTTGCCGTCGAGGGTGCTGAGGCGTGTGGACGTTGGACAGGCTTGGCCATCCTTAGGGAAGTGACAGGTGAAACAAGTCAATAGCTGTGGAGGTCGGTGTTCATATCCGAGTCCGTGTCCTCATCTGTTGAAAGTCTGCCTTTCCATCCCTTGGTGTGGGGCAAGTGCAGAGTGATTAGGCTCGTGGTGTGTAAATCGACAGTCTTAGGGGAAACCGAAGTTTGATTGGGTGGTTGGAGATTGTAGCTGTTTCCATCTCTTTATTTCCTGTAACCTGTTCATTTGTGTGTGTGTGTGTGTGTGTGTGTGTGTGTGTGTGTGTGTGTTTATATCCCCAAAAATCAGAGAGAGAAGTCAGCTGCTTCCTTTATAGATTTATGGGCATTCAGACGCTGTGATGATTGGGAAAACTTCCCGCTCTTGTCTTTCCCAGGTCGAGGAGCAGGGAGCATGAGGGCACAGGTGACACCAGTACACTTGTTGGCTCTATTATTATTTTTTGAGATGGACCCATTTGTTGTTTTGGGGGTTAGGGTTAGGATACAGGAACATTTTATTTTGATTTCCGTGTTTGCTGTAAGATTTTGAGCTGCCCAGCAATTTTTCATTCTCCCTTGCAGCATGAATTTCCAGAACTTGTTTCAATCCGAATATGGCCTTACCTCATGTATGGATCCCGTCAACAGATAGCTATAGACCTTTTTTTTTTTTTTAAACTTTTTTTACCTGTCAGCATTTTATTGTACATTAATTATGTGTATTTTTTATAACTGTATTCTTTGAGGTTATGTGTCATGCAATACTCTTTGCAGTAACCCGGAAGAAATTTGCATTAAAACTGAGTGCCACTCCTCCTAATGCATTTCTGTATGTTTCCCTTCCTGTATGTTTCCCTTCCTGTATGCCTTCTTCCTTTCATTCTTGTCTCACACACAAAGTCCTAGAGTTTGAGCCCTCCTTTTTCTAAACCAAGAGAATTATTCATAACATAGTTGAAGGATAATTATTGTGTTGGTGTTTTTTTAATCTCTTGAGTAATCTTGATTTAAGGGAAATTTTGAAATAATCCTTTCAGGAGGCACTTGTGTTAGACCTGAGGAACCTGACCCTTTTAGAAAATGGTTGTATCAGGATTCCCTCTGTTGAACAGCTCCAAGTATGTGATTAGCACCCTAAAATGATAATGTGCATCTGTTAGTACTCTTCCGATACAAGAGCCATGGCTCTCTTGCTAGGTAATTTGTCTTATTTCACAAAGATGAAATTTCATCCAGGCTTATTCAGAACAAGATCATTATTTATATTAGAGAAGTTTTATGAAACAAATTTAAAAATGGGAAATATTGGCGCAATTACATTCCAAAATATATCTGCAAATTTAGCTAACTTTGGGCGTTTTACTGTATAACAATTATATCATTGTTTTGACCCTGTAAGAATCTCAAATACATTAAGTCATTTTTGGATTCTTTCACCTGCAGTTGATTCTCAAACTTATTAACGCCCTGTGTTAAAGGGAATGAAATTCTAGCTCCGGGAAGGTTTCTTGGAGGTTTCTGGCCACGGGGGTATGTCCTGTGGCAGACAGAGGATGAATACTTTGTAGCTGCATTTAGCCAACTGTCTTTTCATTTGGGACTGCTCCTGGGCATCTTGAAACAAGGATAATGTAGCAGTGCTTCCGTAGATAACTATTTTGAGGCAAATTTGTTAGTTTGTACATTATATAAATGTCATGAACTTCACTTGATTGCATCTGATTGTGTTTTA